>NC_132917.1:23570869-23879463 GCF_047675955.1 Chlorocebus sabaeus
TTGGTCCATGGCCACTCATATTTGGCTCAGAATAAATCTCTTTAAATATTTTACAGAGTTTGACTCTTTTTGTCAACAAGTATCTATAATCCTTTTCAATATGCTACCATACAGAAATATCTGTGGCCAGGCACAGTGGCTCACACATGAAATCCCAAAACTTTGGGAGGTCAAGGCAGGATAATTGCTTGAGGCCAGGAGTGCCAGACCAGCCTGGGCAACATAATGAGACCTTATCTCTACAAAAAAATTAAAAATAAAAATTAGTTAAGTCAGGCGTGGTGGCTCAGCCTATAATCCCAGCACTTTGCGAGGCCGAGGCGGGTGGATCACCTGAGGTCAGGCGTTCCAGACCAGCCTGACCAACATGGTGAAACCCCATCTCTACTAAAAATACAAAATCAGCCAGGCATGGTGGCACATGCCTGTAATCCCAGATACTGGGGAGGCTGAGGCAGAAGAATCGCTTGAACCCAGGAGGCAGAGGTTGCAGTGAGCCGAGATCATGCCATTGCACTCCAGCCTGGGCAACAAGAAGAAAACTCTGTCTCAAAAGAAAAATAATAATTAGTTGGGCATGGAGGTATGCACCAGTGGTCCCAGCTACTCAGAGAGGGTGAGGTGGGAAGATTGCTTGAGCACAGGCGGTCAAGGCTGCAGTGAGCTGTGATCACATCACAACATGGGCGAAAGAGCAAGATCCCATCTCAAAAAAAAAAAAAGCCACAAGGCCACACTGGTACTAAAAGGCACAAAAGAAAAAATACTTGAAATTCAAATATGAGCACGTATATAATTAAGATGGTATATTAGTTTCATAATACACCATCACTTATTAGGTTAAGTTCCCAAGAAAAGTTAGTTAGCTACTTCCAAACTAAATTCAGTACAGGGTGGAAAATCATTTAAGAAATACTTCAATCTTATAATAATCCTTTGTTAGTCAACATACTATACTCAAATGAGAGTTTCTTAATTTAGTCCTTTCATTTTTTTTTTTTTCTGTGAGACGGAGTCTCGCTCTGTCACCCAAGCTGGAGTGCAGTGGCACGATCTTGGCTCACTGCAAGCTCTGCCTCCTGGGTTCAGGCAATTCTCCTGCCTCAGCCTCCTGAGTAGCTGGGACTACAGGCGCCCGCCACCATGCCCGGCTAATTTTTGCATTTTTAGTAGAGATGGGGTTTCACCATATTGGCCAGGCTGGTCTCCAACTCCTGACCTTGAGATCCGCCCACATCAGCCTCCCAAAGTGCTGAGATTACAGGCGCCAGCCACTGCGCCCAACAGTCCTTTCATTTCTAATACAGTTTTCTCACTGTTTTTTATGTTGTTGTTGTTGCTATTGTTGTTGTTTTTTTTTGAGACGTAGTCTAGCTCTGTCACCCAGGCTGGAGTGCAGTGGTCTTGGCTCACTGCAACCTCCACCTCCTGGTTCAAGCAATTCTCCTGCCTCAGCCTCCCGAGTAGCTGGGATTACAGGTGCATGCCACCATGCCCAGCTAAGTTTTGCATTTTTAGTAGAGACAACATTTCACTGTGTTGGCCAGGCTGGTCTCGAACTCCTGACCTCGTGATCTGCCCGCCTCGGCCTCCCAAAGTGCTGGGATTACAAGCATGAGCCACCGCGCCCAGCCTCTTACTTTTTATTTCATATTTTTATTGTTTTATTTTATTTGAGACAGGGTCTCATTGCCAGGTTGTTCTCAAACTCCTGACCTCAAGAGATCCTCCCGCCTCGGCCCCACAAAGCACTGGGATTACAACCATGAGCCACCACGCCTAGCTTTAGTTTTTATACTATCTCATCCACTCCAATCTGGGATATTTACAGACTCCCAAGGTTAAAATGTGCATTAAAGGTCATCTAACTGAACTACTAATCCAAGACATCCTTTACTCCAAATCTGGTCTGTGAACCAACAACATGGGCATCATCTATTTGGGAGCTCCTTAGAAATGTAGAATCTCAGGCTCCACCCTCAGACCCACTGAATCAGAAACCATTTTAAAAAGATCCCCAGGTGATTCATGTGCACATTAGAGTTTGAAAAGCATTATTACACAACATATTCAAGACATTGTCACTGGACTGCCTGATTGCCACCATCATGAGTCGCATGCACACTCCTGGGAAGGGCCTGTCTCAATCGGCTCTGCCCCATCACTGCAAGGTTCCCACTTGGCTGAAGTTGACATCTGATGACATGAAGGAGCAGACTTACAAACTGACCAAGAAGGGTCTGCCTCCCTCACATATCAGTGTGATCCTGAGGCTCATACGGTGTTACACAAGTATGTTTTGTGACAGGCAATACAATCTTAAGAATCCTTAAGTCCAAAAGACTCGCTCCTGATCTCCCAGAGGATCGCTACTGTTTAATTAAGCAAGCAGTTGCTATTCAAAAGCATCTTGAGAGGAACAGAAAGGATAAGGATGCCAAATTCCATCTGATTCTGATAGACGAATTCACCGACTGGCTCAATATTATTAATACACGACCAAGCAAATCCTCCCTCCCAACTGGAAATATGAGTCATCCACAGCCTCTGCCCTGGTTGCATAAGTTTGTCTATGTACTCAAGTAATAAAATGACTGTTCACCGAAAAAAAAGTAGTCACTGAGAAAGCAACATCATGTGTTTTAAGCTAGAGTATATCTGTGATACAGAAACTAGCACCTATAAACTACTATGCCAATTTAGATAGCCCAGGCCAGCATTACTCCTTCTAATCAAATTTGATCACTCACCTCAAGACCCATCTCAGGACCCATTTTTTTTTTCCTTCATGAAATCTCCCTGAAGAATCTAGCCTAAATTAAGCTTATCTCCCCTGCTAGCCGCAGCCCTACTATACATTTGGGCACTTGATTATTTCAACTTAGCATTATATATTTATCATCTTTAAAGTGCCATGTCCAAGTCTTGAAATTCTAGCAAGATTTTAAGCTCCTAAATTATAAAAACATACCCTATTTTTTAAAATTCCACAGTAACCATGAAAAACAACAAACAAAATTTCTGGAAATTTCTTCACAAATTATTAATAGAAATTATTAGGGGCAAGAAAGGAGGGCTCATGGTGAAGTTTGGGAAACAATGAGGTCAAAGGCTTTTTGCTGCGAAACTTTTAAGAGTATTATCATAAAATGCAAAGTAAATCTCTAAGGATGGAATAAAGTATATAACATTTCACAAACTTATTTGATCAACCTCTCTTTTTTCATGAAACATCTGCAGGTACCAGTTTCCCAAATATACTCTGGAAATAAGTACTATGTACCACTGAAATGAAGACAAAAAAAAAAAAAGTAAAATATTTGAATTTTTAAAAGAATCTGAGTATATAGTTACTTGAATATCAATTTAAGTGAGTTTTGCACATTTATTTATTGGCCATCTGCATATTCTATGGGCTTTCTTCAATTCCACTCAGAAGTATTACTCAAACTGTTGTTTACATACTACCTGAATCAAAAATCACCTGCATTACTCATTAAAAAATACAACCGGCTGGACTGGAATCTCTGGAGGTGAAACATTTTTAATGAGGGCTTCCAAATGATTCTTAGTACACGGAAGTCTGAGGACCTCTGGCATATAACATACTTTAAGTATCATACAAAGCACATCATCCTAACTGTTACAATGTACTAGTATATTTACTTTTTTGTCACGGGAGGTTTCAATCTTGATTTGGCTCTAAGACAGAGACCTCAGAATAAAGAGCATTACCAAAGACTCCTTCTTTCCAAAGAAATCTGGGGATTTAAGTTAAGCAAGCAACCACAATGTAAACAGGTACAAAATAATTACTTCAGCACCATTTAATTAACTTCAAGCTTTGGGAAAGCGTCTATCTACAAACCCGATGCTAACAATTCACCCTTAATAGGATGATCATAATGCTCAACCTTAACTTCTTCATCTTCAAAGCATTTTACTAGCTAATGATAACCTAACCCTTTGAGAGAAGGCGTTACCAGTTTCATGACAAAGATATTTAAAAGATTATGCAATCTACCCACAGCCATTTAGCAATCTGTGTCAGAGTGATTATAATCCATGAGTAGGAAAAGTATCTCAGGCATAAGGGAAATAATTTCAATTAACTAACATCTATTGAGGACCTACTATGTACATAAGATGTGGAAGGCAGTGGTAAAAAAGATGAGTAAGAACTACTTGAGGCCAAGCACAGTGGCTCACATCTGTAATCCCAACATTTTGGGAGACCCAGGCAGGAGGATCCTTGTGGCCACGAGTGTGAAACCAGTCTGAGTAACACAGCAAGACCCATTTCTTAAAAAAAAAAAAAAAAAATTATTATAGTAATACCTAATTCTGTGAAAGCAAAAAACAAAAAACTATAACTGCTAGCAGAGATGAAGGAAGACATCATAAATGATGTGGACTTTAAAGGATGTTTTTGGCCAGGCATGGTGGCTCACACCTGTAATCTCAACACTGAGAGGCTGAGGGGGGCGGATTGTTTGAGCTCAGGAGTTCGAGCCCAGCTTGGGCAAAATGGCAAGACCTTGTCTCTACAGAAAAATAGAAAAATTAGCCAGGTGTGCTGCTCCACGCCTGCAGTCCCAGCTACTTGGGAGGCTGAAGTGGGAGAATCACCTGAGCCCCAGTAGTTGAGGCTGCAGTGAGCCATAATTGCGTCACTGCACTCTAGTCTGGGCAACAGAGCAAGACCCTGTCTCAAAAATAAATAAATAAATAAATAAATAAAGTTTTCAAGTTTTCTATAGAAATGGGAATATGTATTCCAACAACTTAATAATGGGGCACATAAAATACCAGAACACAATCCAAGGATGAGATAACTTCCAATAGAAGTATAATAATAATAATGTAAAATCCTACAGAAATTACATAAAAAAAGATACAGTCATCCCCACTTAAGTAACTTTTTAGTTTAATTCTAACCTCTTTAAATAGATAATTTTTTTCAATTTGTAAAAACCATTTTCTCCTTGACTTTTACAGTCCCTTAAACCATACTCATCAGCTACCATAAATAGTGACTATTATTGTCATAAGTCTTATAAAGTGAGGCAAAAGAACTTGAGAATAATAGAAATGAATAGATGTTGCTCTGGTTTTCAAGGAAGGCTTCGTGCCCAGATCTAAATTTGTCAGAAATCTAAAAGCTGGATTTTAATCTAATGACAAAAAAGAATGAAGTCAAGTATAGCATTTTAAAATGAGAGATGCATGGAAATAAGTGAATTAGCAGACCACTAGATTAAATCAAAACTTGATGATGGCCTCATTTAGAATTGGGAAAATCAGAAAGAGGAAATTTAGTCCAGAAAACAAAATAACTAGATTAGTGATATCAGTGCTGTATTCAAAATAAATACAGTAAGGGCAAGTATAAAAAGTGCTGCTTGTTGTTGGTGGTGGTGGTGTGGTGATGGTGGTGGTGGTGGTATGGGGAGCCAGGGAACAGGTGATGACAGGGGAAGTATAATGCTAAATTAAAAGTGGAAAGTTAGTTTGGAATTATAGCCAGAAATCTAGGGAGAGGTCTATCAGGCTATGGGAAATACACCTCTGAGATGAAGTGAGTTAAGGAGCATAGACAGATATGAAACATGGTCATAAAAGAAAATGATCACAGGTAATGTACAGAATATAAAAACAGAAGGGCAGAAGTCAAAACCTTTAAAAAAAGTCTAATTAATGGGGATAAGCACAAGAGATGTCATAAAAATCAAAGACAAATATAGTCTCTCACTAAAACAAGGGGAGTTAAACGGCTCCAAAAAGACTTAACAGAAGAAAGCTGATAAACCTGAGGATTTGTAAGTAAGAGATCATTGTAACTTCTGACAGGGCAATGTCTGTGAAATGAAGAGCAGAAATCACTAGGTGAATAATGGAGCAAGTGGTGAGCAAGTACAGGTAATGACTACAGAGCTAGTCTTACAAAAGTGTCAGAATTAAAAAAGAAAGAATAGTTTAGAGTTGCAGGAAAGGATTTTCTTTTTTTTCTTTTTTTTTTTTTTTTTTAAAGAAAAGACAACCCGGCTTCTTATAGAAAAAAAGGAAACCGTAAGAGAGAATAAAACAAATTATTTAAAGAGTAAGTAAATGATGAGAGAAAAAGCCTCAAAGAGACAAGAAAGAAAAAAAACAGAATAGGAACATTTTCCCCCAAGTTAGATCAGAAAGTGTATGGGTGCAATCAATCTTTTCCGATTTCCTTATAGGACAGGCTTTTGGTATACTTTTTTTTTTTTTAACAAGTAATCCTGTTTTCACAAGGAAGCTTAGAAGTGCAGTCAATTTCTTTTTCTTTCATTTACAAAAAGAATGCACAGAGGCAGTGGTTACCATGACTGCAAAAAACAAAACTCTGCACTGCTATTTGTTTATTTAGGGCCAACACTATTCTACAAAGTCCTGAAATGGCAAGCATACAAAATGTTCTAAATTTTCCTCAAATATTCCAAGAACAAGGGCTTACTAGTTTAGTATTTCTAAGCAATCATCATGAAAGAATACAGAAAGAGAAAAAAATACATAGAAGCGACCTGTTAGTTTAGAAGATACAGAAAGATTAAAAAACAGTCTATAATAATTTAAAATGCACTTTTCTTCCAGATAAAAATTTCTAAAAGGTAGTTTCTAAAAATCTGAAAAAAAAATAATGTGGGTACTGAAAAATGCCACATGGTCAGGCATGGTGGCTTCTATCTATAATCCCAACACTTTGGGAGGCTGAAGTAAAAGGATCACTTGAGCCCATGAGTTCAAGAACAACCCGGCCAACAAAGTAAGACTCTGAGACTTGTCTCTATACAAACTTTAAAAATTAGCCATGGGGTAGTGGTACATGACTGTGACCCCAGATACTCAGGAGGCTGAGGTAGGTGGATCGCTTGAGCCAAGGAGGTCCAGGATGCAGTGAGCCATGATTACACCACTGCACTCCAGCTTGGGTGACAGAGTGAAACCCTGTTTCAAAAAAAGAAAAAGAAAAGAAACGAAACGAAACATGCCACAGACTTTGAAGTTATACAGATAGGACCAATCTTACATTGCAGCACTACCACTATAACTCAGAAACTACCATTTACCTCATGAGATGGTTAGAAGAATCAAGGAGGTAGTATAAGTAACAAATTGTATACCTACTGCCTCACAGTAGATACAATCTCAAGTAAGAATACTTGTTTGGCTTTATAGAGTTAATGTAACTTCATAAGCTTATTAATTATTTTCAATAATTCATTCCTTCCACAAACAAAATTTATTAAGTGCCTGTTTTTGTGTTAGATACTAAAGATACTTAGCGCTACGGCAGTATCTGTCTTTCACGGAAGTTAAAATTTAACTCTTTAAATTAGCTGGTAAAGGTATATGAAAATAGTGCTGATAGTACTGGGGAATGGGGCACAAACTGGTTTAGTCTCAGTGTAAAGCAATTTGAGAAAACCTATGAAAATTTAAAATACACATTATCATTTGACCGAGTAATTCCACTTTATCTAAAAGAGAAAGGTCGGCTGGGTGTGGTGGCTCATGCCTATAATCCCAACTTTGGGAAGCAGAGGCGGGAGAATCACTTGATGTCAGGAGTTCAAGACCAGCCTCACTAACATGGTGAAACCATGTCTCTACTAAAAATACAAAAAAAAAACTGGCCGGGCATGGTGGTGGGCGCTTGTAATTCCAGCTACTCAGGAGGCTGAGACAGGAGAATCGCTTGAACCTGGGAGGCAGAGGTTGCAGTGAGCCGAGATTGTGCCACCGCACTCCAGCCTGGGCAACAGAGGAAGACTGTCTCAAAAAAAAAAAAAAAGAAAGGTCATTTTCTGCTACACTATAAAGTTAAAAGTATGGAGAAAGCCTGTGTGCCAACAGGTTAAATATGTGGCAGTATAATGATACAAAGAAATATCAGAAATATTAGAAAGGCTCCTAGTTAACAGTGTGAGGAAAAAAAAGAAATATTAGAAAGCCATCAAGAAAAATGAAATAAGCCAGGTGTGGTGGCTCACACCTGTTATCTCAGCATTTTGGGAGACCTAAAGCATGGTGGCACATGCCTGTAGTCCCAGCTACTCAGGAGGCTGAGGTAGGAGATCACTTGAGTCTAGGAGGTCAAGGCTGCAGTGAGCCATGACTGCACCACTGCACTCTAGCCTGGGTGACAAAGTGAGACACTGTCTCCAAAAAAATAAATTTTATATACACACACACACACACACACACACACACACAAACACATATATATTATACATACACACATATTGCACATGTACCTACGGGTACAACCTATGGGTTGTTTATATGTGTATATGTGTGTGTTATATGTGTGTGACACACATATAAACCCATGGTATACATGCAATGGTCAGAAGGATGTACAGCAGCTTTAACAGCGGTTATTCCTCAGAAGAACAAACTGGAGAAATTAGGGGACCAGGGAAAGGCCCTTTTTTTCTGTGTATGTCCATATTATTTGAAATATTTATTTCATCATAACGTGTAGAAAATAAAACAAAACGAGGGGGGAGGGGGGAGGGATTGCATTGGGAGTTATACCTGATGTAAATGACGAGTTGATGGGTGCAGCACACCAACATGGCACAAGTATACATATGTAACAAACCTGCACGTTATGCACATGTACCCTACAACTTAAATTATAATAATAATAAATAAATTTAAAAAAAAAAAAGAAAACAAAACAAAACAAAGTAATATTTATTTCATACTTTTTAAGTAAGAATAAAATATTTCTCCAAACAGCTGAGGTTGAGTCTTGCATAAGTTTGGGTTGCTTTTGTTTTTTATTTTGGTTTTTAAGAGATGAGATTTCATCAGGCTGGAGTGCAGTGGTATGATCATAACTCGCTACAGCCTCAAACTCCTGGGCTCAAGCGATCCTCTCACCTTAGCTTCCCAAGTAGCTGGGACTAAAGGCACACACGACCATACCAGGCTAATTTTTTGGGTTTTTTTTAATAGAGGTGAGGTCTCACTTTGTTTCCCAGACTGGTATCAAACTCCTGGCCTCAAGTGATCCTCCGACCTCGGCCTCCCAAAATGCTGGGATTATAGGTGTGAGCCACTGTCCACTCTTGCATACTCTTTTTTTTTTTTTTTTCTTTTTTGAGACAGAATTTTGCTCTTGTTGCCCAGGCTGGAGTGCAATGGCGCAATCTCAGCTCACTGCAACCTCTACCTCCTGGGTTCAAGAGATTCTCCTGCCTCAACCTCCCGAATAGCTGGGATTACAAGCATGCACCACCACGCTTGGCTAATTTTGTATTTTTAGTACAGACGGGGTTTCTCCACGTTGGTCAGGGTGCTCTCGAACTCCTGACCTCAGGTGATCCACCTGCCTAGGCCTCCCAAAGTGCTGAGATTACAGGTGTGAGCCACCACGCCCAGCCTGCAAACTCTCTTATCTTCATTGTCTGGTCACTCAATTGCAGCAATTAAAGAAAGGCACTTTCACTTCCAGTTGAAATGCTACGAATATTTTTTAAAGAGACGGTGTCAGCTGGGTGCAGTGGCTCACACCTGTAATCCCAGCACTTTGGGAGGCCAAGGCAGGTGTAAAGATTACCTGAGGTCAGGAGTTTGAGACCAGCCTGACCAATATGATGAAACCCCATCTCTACTAAAAATACACAAATTAGCTGGGCATGGGGGAGCATGCCTGTAGTTTCAGCTACTTGGGAGGCTGAGGTACAATAATCGCTTGAACCTAGGAGGCGGAGGTTGCAGTGAGCCGAAGTCGCACCACTGCACTCCAGCCTGGACAACAGAGCAAGACTCTGTCTCAAAAAAATACATAGGGTAAGAAGAAGGGAAGAACAGTGGAGGAGCGTGTTAAAAAGTCTGCAGTAAAAGGTAACATAGGCCAGGCACGGTGGCTCACACCTGTAATCCCAGCACCTTGGGAGGCCGAGGTGGGCGGATCACCTGAGGTCAGGAGTTCAAGACCAGCCTGACCAACATGGAGAAACCCCATCTCTACTAAAAATACAAAATTAGTTGGTCATAGTGGTGCATGCCCGTAATCCCAGCTACTTAGGAGGCTGAGGCAGGAGAACTGCTTGAACCCAGGAGGCAGAGGTTGTGGTGAGCCGAGATTGCACCATTGCACTCCAGCCTGGGCAACAAGAGCGAAACTCCGTCTCAAAAAAAAAGAGGTAACAATATTTTTTTAAAGAAAAAATGAGAGTTAACTGGCCAGGCACAGTGATTTACACCGGAGGCTGAGGTGGGAGGATCACCTGAGCCCAGGAGGTCAAGGCTGCAGTTAGCCTTGATTGTGCCTCTTCACTCCAGCCTGGATGACAGGGTGAGATCTTATCCCAAAAAGAAACAAGAAGAGGAGGAGGAGGAGGAGGAGGAGAAGGAGAGGAGAGGAGAGGAGAGGAGAGGAGAGGAGGGGAGGGGAGGGGAGGGGAGGGGAGGGGAGGAGAGAAGAAGAGAGAAGTGAGCAAATAAATACAAGTATAAGTCTTAAGAGCAATCACACATACACACACAAAGCAAAACATACAAGTTAAAACCAGCAGAAGGTCCAGGCACAGTGACTCAGTGACTCATGCTTGTAATCCCAGCACTTTAGGAGGCCAAGGCAGGTGGATCACCGGAGGTCAGGAGTTTGAATGCAGCCTGGCCAACATGGTGAAACCTCGTCTCTACTAAAAATACAAAAATTAGCCAGGTGTGGTGGTGCGTGCCTGTAACTCCAGCTACTCAGGAGGCTGGGGCAGGAGAATCGTTCGAACCTGGGAGGCGGCGGTTGCAGTAAGCCAAAATCGCGCCATTGCATACTCCAACCTGAGTGACAGAACAAGACTCCATCTCAAAAAAAGAAAAAAAGTAGAAGATGCACAAATTTGACTTAGTGAGTATCTATAATCCTGCACCCCTAACTGCAGAATACATATTCTTTTCCAGTGTTCATGAAACATTCACCAAAATCACCATAAACAATGTTCTGACAAAATAAGTCAGAACAAATTTCAAAAGACTGAAATCATATGTAGTATGTTCTCTGAGCACAATGGAATTAAGCTAGAAGTAATTAATAAAACTATAAACAGAAAATAGGCCAGGTACAGTGGCTCATACCTGTGATTCAAGCACTTGCGAAGGCCAACGTGGGAGGATCGCTTGAGTCTAGGAATTTTGAGGCCAGACTGGGCAACAAAGGGAGATAACAAGACCCTCTCTAACAAAAAAAATTTTCAAATTACCCAGGCCTGGTGGCACACACCTGTAGTCCTAGCTATTTGGGAGGCTGAGACAGAAGGATCCCTTGAGTCCAGGAGTTCAAGGCTACAGTGGGCTACAATCATGCCACTGTACTCCAGCCTGGGTGAGAGAGTAAGACCCCATCTCAAAAAAAAATGCAAGGAAAAGAAATGCCCAACTGTTTGGAAAGTAAGCAACATACTTCCAGATAACCAATGGATGAAAGAAGAAAGCAAATACGAAATTAAAATATATTCTAAAATAAAAATTTACTTAAAAAAATACACCAGGAGAATTTGAAAAATAACAAAAATAATTTCAACAACAACAAAAACTAGGTAGAATCTTAATATGGGGCCAGGCACAGTGGCTCACATCTGTAATCCCAGCACTTTGGGAGGCTGAAGTAGGTGGATCACCTGAGGTCAGGAGTTCGAGACCAGCCCGGCCAACACAGTAAAACCCCCATCCCTATTAAAAATACAAAAATTAGCCAGGCATGCATGCTGGCCCATGCCTGTAATCTCAGCTACTCAGGAGGCTGAGACAGGAGAATCACTGGAAGCCATAAGACGTAGGTTGTAGTGAGCCGAGATGGAGCCATTGCACTCTAGCCTAGGTGACAGAAAAAGACTCTGTCTCAAAAATAAATAAATAAATAAAAAATAGAAAGAATCTTAATGTGGAACAAGAGATTTCTGAGTATCTGACTAATCAATAAGTTCACACTACAATATATCCCATCTCTTAATGTTTTCCATCATACATTTTTATTTTTCTACATTTAACAGAAAATATACATTTATCCCCAGTACAAAATAAACATTTACCAAAACTGACAAAATATTAGGCCACAAAGAAAGCATCCAATCCTACAAGAGAAATATACAAACTATGTTAAGTGAGAGATGTTCCATGCTGTTAGGCTAACAATTTGAAGGTGTCAATTCTCTACAAATTAATCTAGGAATTCAATATATTACTAATCAAAATTCTAGTTGGGGCCAGGCACGGTGGCTCACTCACGCCTGTAATCCCAGCACTTTAGGAGGTCAAGGCGGGCAGATCATTTGAGGTCAGGGGTTTGAGACCTGCCTGGCCAACATGGTGAAATCCCATCTCTACTAAAAATACAAAAATTACCTGGGCGTGGGTGTACATGCCTGTAATCCCAGCTACTTGGGAGGCTGAAGCAGAAGTATCAATTGAACCTGGGAGGTGGAGGTTGTAGTGAGCCGAGATCATGCCACTGCACTCCAACCTGGGCAACAGAGCAAGATTCCGTCTCAAGGAAAAAAAAAAAAAAAATCTAGTTGGATCTTCTAAGTAACTCTATAATCATAATTGAAATTAAAATTGAAAAACAACCCCCAGACATCTAAGTCAACCTTGAAAAATAACAAAGAGGAGAAACTTGTCCTTTAAGATATTAAGACATAACTCAAAACCATAGTATGAAAAATAGTATTGGCCTGGTAAAATGGCTCATGCCTGTAATCTCAACACTCTGGGAGGCTGACGCAAGAGGATTGCTTGAGCCTAGGTGGTCGAGGCTTCAGTGAGCTGTGATCACACCAGGGCACTCCAGCCTGGGTGACAGAGCAGGATCCTGGACAAAAAAAAAACCACACCAGTATGGGCCAGGCATGGTGGCTTACACCTGTAATCCCAACACTTCAGGAGGCCAGGGCAGGAGGATTGCTTGACCCCAGGAGTTCAAGACTACCTGGGCAACACAGCAATAACCCTGTCTCTACAAAAAATTTAAAAAAACAAAAAAAAGTATAGTATGTCCATAAGCATAAACAGACCAACAGAAAAGAACAGAGATCAGAACACAACATACATGAGAACTTAATGTATTACAAAGTGGCACCACAAAGGACAAGTTGTCTAGCAGAATGAACAAAATGAATTAAAGGCCTAAATAGTAAAACTGTATGTATGTATAAAGTCACAATGTAAACAGTATCCTTTAGTGTGGGACCAAAAAAAGTCAAAAGTCACAAATCTCTAATTACTCTTGAAAAACAATAATAAAATAGCAACTCCAGTAGAAAATAGTGAAATGGGCAAAAACAAATCTTAACAGGCACTTCAGAGAGGAGGAAAGCAAAAAAAGTTAGCATGGACATAAAGAGTTACCCAAACTCATTAGTAACTAAAGAAAGGCTATTAAAAAGGTAGTTGATGCCAAATATTGGCAGGGAAGTGGAGATACAAGAACTCTCATACGCTATACTCCTACGAATGGAGACTAGAGTAGCATATCTAGAGGTAATATTTATTTTAAGTACACATATACTCTTCCACTCTTGGTGTCTATCTCAAAGAAATTCCCACACCAAGTCCACGAGGGACATTGCATCAGGGTATTAACTGCAGCAATATTTGCAGTAGCAGAGAATAGGAAACAATTTAGGTACCTATCTCTTGAGGGTGAATACTTAAAATGCAATGAATTGACCCTACAAAGTACTATGTAGCAGGTGGGAGTAGTGACTGTATGTATACAGAGTTACCACACAGATGAAAATATAATGGTTAAAAGAAAATAATAAAATAAGCTCTATGGCTAAATACCACTTATGAAAACTTAAAAGACATACATATAAACCAACACAGTAACCAGGTATTCTATCATCTAAACATGTTAAATAGAGGGTTGAGGGCATTAGTAATGTTTTTGGGACAAGCATAAACTGTGCATGTGCCAGGCAGGTCAGTACTATCCTAGGCTAATGCAGACATATGGTCACCCTACATATTAACCACTATCCTCTGTAACCTAGGAAAACAAAGTCATGATTAAAAAAAAAAAAAAATCCAACTCACCATGTAAAAAAAAAAAAGAAAGAGTACTGCTATGTTGTACAGGCTGGACTCAAACTCCTGGGCTCAAGCCATCCTTCCCTGCTTAGCCTCTAGAGTAGCTGGGATTACAGGTGTAAACAACCATGTCTGGCTACCAATTCTGTTTTGTTTGTTTGTTTTTTGAAACGGAGTCTTGCTCTGTCGCCAGGTTAGAGTGCAGTGGCGCGATCTCAGCTCACTGCAACCTCCACCTCCTCGGTTCAAGCGATTCCCCTGCCTCAGTCTCCCAAGTAGCTGGGATTACAGGCATGCGCCACCACACTCAGCTAAATTTTTGTATTTTAGTAGAGACGGGGTTTCACCATATTAGTCAGTCTGCTCTCGAACTCCTGACCTCATGATCCGCCTGCCTCAGCCTCCCAAAGTGCTGAGATTACAGGCATGAGCCACCACGCCCAGCCTCAATTCATTATTTTGCTTTTAACTATGCTGACTTCCCACACTTCAGAACATCAGTGAAACATAAACCACAAAAATATGCTAAAACCCTTACATAACTTATTTGGAGGTTATGATCACTCATCAACATGGATACTTACAAACTAATTACATTAATAAGTAAAATTTTGTAACATAATTTTATACCTTGTGTTACAATCTCAACCTAAGATCTCTTACAGAAAAATTCTTCCAAAAGTACATAATGCCCAAACTTAAAGAGTTCAAATCCAAAGGGTCAGTATTCCACACAGGTGTAAAACAGGGAATAGTTTTAGGTTAGGCTAAAAGAGTTCACTATTCTTGGCCAGGCACGGCGGCTCACATCTGTAATCCCAGCACTTTGGGCGGCCGAGGCAGGCAGATCACGAGGTCAGGAGATCCAGACCATCCCGGCTAACATGGTGAAATCCCATCTCTACTAAAAATACAAACAAATTAGCTGGGCGTGGTGGCAGGCGCCTGTAGTCCCAGCTACTTGGGAGGCTGAGGCAGGAGAATGGCGTGAATTCGGGAGGCGCAGCTTGCAGTGAGCCAACAGGGCACCACTGCACTCCAGCCTGGGCGACAGAGCCAGACTCCATCTTGGGAAAAAAAAAAAAAAAGAGTTCACTATTCTTTCTTTTTTTTTTTTTTTTTTTTTTTTTTTTTTTTTTTTTTTTTTTTTTTGAGGCAGAGTCTGGCTCTGTCGCCCAGGCTGGAGGGCAGTGGCCGGATCTCAGCTCACTGCAAGCTCCGCCTCCCGGGTTTACGCCATTCTCCTGCCTCAGCCTCCCGAGTAGCTGGGACTACAAGCCCCTGCCACCACGCCCGGCTAGTTTTTTGTATTTTTTAGTAGAGACGGGGTTTCACCGTGTTAGCCAGGATGGTCTCGATCTCCTGACCTAGTGATCCGCCCATCTCGGCCTCCCAAAGTGCTGGGATTACAGGCTTGAGCCACCGCGCCTGGCCTTTCTTTCATTATCTTTTCAAGGGTCAAATTTATTCCATAACTGATTCATCTTCACCACTTTTAGAGGAAAAAGTTTCTTAACACTAAAAGTTTTAAATAACACATCAAAGTTTTAATCCAAGAAGTTTAATTTTCTACATTTCTCTGAAATTAGATTCCTACCAAAAACAAAACACAATAGTTGACAATTGTTTTAAGCAACTTCTAAATTTAAGTTCAAAAATAATGGCTGACAAGTTTTTAAAGTAACTTCTAAATTCAAGTCCAAAAATATCAGACCACTCCAATCATCCTAATTCTCCAAACCCTAATCACAAAACCAAATCTGAGTAAAGTCACTAACCACATAATATGCAAGAAAGTTGTTTGGCACATAAGAATAATTCCCTCTAACCATAGGTTTCTGCCAAATCTCTAAAATAATATCCTATTTCTTCACTTAATTCTAAATTTGCCACAAAAATATAGTGTTAGACCTTAAAGGCCCAAAAGGAGACAAAAATGGGTATAAACTTCAGATATAATGATTAAACAAAAGTAACTTTAAGGTGCTTTTGGCCCCTCTCTAAAACCCACATAGGAAGTGAGCCTGGAAACAGTAGCCCCTAGGCAGGCTGCTAAGTCACCGGAACAAACGTAGATGAAAGGGCACTAGACCTGAGGGAAGGGCTATTTTTTTACGGCATGTATTTGTCTCCTCCACTAGACTTTAAGTACATCCCATGAAGCAGGGACTGTGCTTCATTCTCCACCTTACTGAATGAATGAATGAATGAACGAACAAAGGAACAAGCAAGCCTCACCATCAAAAACTAGGCTCTGGATTACCTCCAAATTTCTGTCTGGCAAGACTAGAGAACATACTTTGTGGGTATTTTAAGCACCATTTCTTTCAGGATTCCAATTTGGGTCCTAGAATACAGATATAAACTAACAATGCTAAAGATGTTTAATTTACTAATGCAAATCTTCATATATAAATATGCTATATAATGTCTTTTCAAGAGGCTTAAAGTATGAAACATTTTTTCAAATGGAAAACACTTTAGTCCCCCTAGAGATAGTTTCCCAGAGCATAAAAGCAAATGTATACACTATAAATTAATATCACCAAGTAGAGGGAAAGATAGCAGCACAAGTATACCTCTAATAGAGACCACAAGGCCCAGACTTTCAGTCTGCTTACAGGGATTTATTTTTTCCCAAAGCCAACTTAAAAATACTGAGAAGAGTCAGGTGCGGTGGCTCATACCTGTAATCCCAGCTACTCAGCAGGCTGAGTCAGGAGAATTGGTTGAGGCCAGTAGTCCAAAACCAGCCTGGGCAACATAGTGAGACTCCTGTCTTGAAAAATAAAAACACAGCTGGGCATGGTGGCTCACACCTGTAATCCCAGCACTTTGGGAGGCCAAGGCGGGCGGATTACCTGAGGTCAGGAGTTCAAGACCAGCCTGACCAATATTGAGAAACCCCGTCTCTACTTAAAAAATACAAAATTAGCCATGCGTGGTGGTGGACTCCTGTAATCACAGCTACTCGGGAGGCTGAGGGAGAAGAATCGCTTGAACCTGGGAGGTGGAGGTTGCAGTGAGCTGAGATCGCGCCATTGCACTCCAGCCTGGGCAACAAGAGTGAAACTCCATCTCAAAAAAAAAAGAAAGAAAAACTAAAATATAGGCCAGGAGCGGTAGCTCACTCCTGTAATCCCAGCACTTTAGGAAGCCAAGGCAGGAGGATTTCTTGAGCCCAAGAGTTTGAGATCAGCTTTGGCAACATAGCAAAACCTTGTCTCTACAAGAAAAAAAAAAAAGCCAGGTGTGGTAACACATGCCTGTAGTCCCAGCTGCTCAGAGGCTGTGGTGGGAGAATTCATTGAACTCAAGGTTGCAGTGAGCTGTGATTGCACTACTGTACTTCAGCCTGGACAACAGAGCAAGATTCGGTCTCAAAAAATATATATATACTACATCTATGCCTACTATGTACCCACAAAAAAAATTTTTAAATAAAAAATGAAACAAAAAATATAAATATACACATATATAATAAAATATTAAGGAAAAATATTGCAAAAACAATCTCTGCACAATATGCCTGCTCCTCTCCCTACGTACTGCCTCCTGAAATCAGGCTGCAGGAAATTACTGAAAATTATTGTCCTATATTTCATATCCCTATATGCTACTATTCCCACTTTCAGTCCCAATACACTTCTAGACACCACAATTCCAGACAGCCAGGTAGAAACTGTCTATAAACGGTAGGTACACTTACAGTATACAACAGCTGCCACCTTCACTTTTTCAGATGTTGTTGGAAACTACTGACTGAACAACATCAAAGAGTAATAAGTGAGGTAAAGAAATACAGATGAAACAAGATATACAAGTAGAGAAGACAGAACTAGATTTAAATATTACCTTTAGCCTTCCACAGGCCACTTAACTCTTAGGCAACTCAATTTCCTCAGTTGTAAAATGGGGGTACCATCACTTGCTTTATAGAGTTGTTACAAGGATTGAATGAGATAGCATTAAACACCTGGCATGTATAAGATGCTAAATAAACCTTGGCTTACTCTTCTCCTTATTAGGGTAAAATGCAACAAGTGAGTATAGCGAAAAAGAAAGATTGTCGGCTAGGCATGGTGGTGCACACCTGTAACCCTAACACTTTGGGAGGCCAAAGCGGGAGAACTGCTTGAGGCCAGTAGTTCAAGACTAGCCTGGGCAACAAAAGAAGACACCCCCCCCCATCTCTATTTAAAAAAAAAAAGAGAGAGAGAGATTGTCAATGTGAAAATAATTTAAAATGAGTCATACTTTCCATTAATTCATTCAAAAAGTATTAATTGGCCAGGCACAGTGGCTGTAATCCCAGCAGTTTGGGAGGCCAGGGTGGGCGGACTGCTCAAGCCCAGGAGTTCAAGACCAGCCTGGGTAATGTGGCGAAACCCCATCTCTACAAAAAATACAAAAATTAGCTGACTGTGGTGGCTTATGCCTGCAGGTATTTGGGAGGCTGAGGTGGCAGGATCACTTGAGCACAAGAGGCAAAGACTGCAGCAAGTCAAGATCATGGCACTGCACTCCAGCCTCGGAGACAAAGTGAGAGCTTCTCAAAGAAAAAAAAGTATTAGGGGCCCGGTGCAGTGGCTCACGCCTGTAATCCCAGCACTTTGGGAGGCCAAGGTGGGCGAATCACCTGAGGTCAGGAGTTCCAGACCAGCCTGTTCAACACAGTAAAACCCCATCTCTTCTAAAAATACAAAAATCAGCTGGGTGAGGTGGCGCCTGTCTGTAATCCCAGCTACTCAGGAGGCTGACGCAGGAGAATCACTTGAATCCAGGAAGGGGGGTTGCAGTGAGCTGAGGTCGCACCACTGTACTCCAGCCCGGGCAACAAGAGGGAAACTGTCTCCAAAAAAAAAAAAAAAGGTCTTAGGCCAGGCGCAGTAGCTCACGCCTGTAATCCCAGAACTTTCGGAAGCCAAGACAGGCAGATCTCCCGAGGTCAGGATTTCAAGACCAGCCTGGTCAACATGGCAAAACCTCATCTCTACTAAAAATACAAAAATTAGCTGGACGTGGTGGCTCATGTCTGTAATCCTGGCTACTCAGGAGACTGAGGCAGGAGAATAACTGGAACCCAGGAAGCGGAGGTTGCAGTGAGCCGAGATGGAGCCACTGTACTCCAGCCTGGGCAACAGAGTGAGACTCTGCCTTAAAAAAAAAAGAAGTATTAATTGGGCACTGACTGACACATGCTGTTCTAGGCACTCAGGATACAGGTGTTAACATAATGGTCTCTGTCTTTAAAGCACACACACAAAAAAAAGAGTTCCACCAAAACATTCAGTGAGTAGAGGACTAGAAGTCTTACCACACTAAGTACCTATGCCATTCATTTGGCACTTACTTTGAACGAATTTACCTTGTTAATAACTTCTCATTAGCATATCATGTGCACACTTACAGTACTGAGGGTAAAAACTGTGTTTTATTTATCCTCTATTCTGAAAGTTCTATAACCATGATCTTCTCAAAATGGGTCAGCTCCCTGAAATGCTATTCATTCATTCATTCATTCACTCATTTAACAGATATTTATTGACCATTTTCAGCATTGTGTCAGGCACTGTATTTAGGCCCTGGGAATACAGCATTTAGGGGAAAAATAAAATATAGTGCCTGCCTTCGTGGCACTTACGGTCTACTCTAATAGAAGAGTTTAGGAGAGAAAGACTTTAGCCAAAGGTATATATCCTATCTCCAGATAAAACTACAAAACTTACTGATCAAAAAAAAAAAAACTAACTTATATTTAAATAAAGTTAACACATATATATGATTTCCCCCCAAATATGTACTTCCATATAACTTTTTATCCAAAAATTCCCACTGCTTTTTACTCAGTAACTCATTGTTCATAGAATCCCCCTCCAGAGAGGAGGCATAAAAGAAGTATAAAATATTCCTACTGCAAGACCAAAAACCTAAGTACAAAGAAATCCACTTGGGCCAGGTGCAGTGGTTCACATCTGTAACCTCAGCACTTTGGGAGACTGAGGCGGGCAGGTCGCCTGAGGTCAGGAGTTCAAGACCAGCCTGACCAACATGATGAAACCCCGTCTCTAATAAAAAATACAAAAATTAACCAGGTGTGGTGGCAGGCACCTGTAATGCCAGCTACTTGGGAGGCTGAGGCAGGAGAATTGCTTGAACCTGGGAGGCAGAGGTTGCAGTGAGCCGAGATTGTACCACTATACTCCAGCCTGAGCTACAGAATGAGACTCCATCTCAAAAAAAAAAAAAAAAAAAAAAAAAAAAAGAAGAAAAGAAATCCACTCAAGTTGATTATGCACACAAACAAAACGGATAATGCACCCAAATGAAACTTCATTGTGTACGTCCTAAAAGAAATGCCGTGCTCGCTTCGGTAGCACATATACTAAAATTGGAACGACACAGAGAAGATTAGCATGGCCCCTGCGCAAGGATGACACGCAAATTCGTGAAGCGTTCCATATTTTAGGCCGGGCGCGGTGGCTCAAGCCTGTAATCCCAGCACTTTGGGAGGCCGAGACGAGCAGATCACGAGGTCAGGAGATCGAGACCATCCTGGCTAACCCGGTGAAACCCCGTCTCTACTAAAAAATATATTAAAAAAAAAAAAAACTAGCGGGGCGCAGTGGCGGGCGCCTGTAGTCCCAGCTACTCAGGAGGCTGAGGCAGGAGAATGGCGTAAACCCGGGAGGCGGAGCTTGCAGTGAGCTGAAATCCGGCCACTGCACTCCAGCCTGGCTGACACAGCAAGACTACATCTCAGAAAAAAAAAAAAAAAAAAAAAAAGACATGCCAAACATATCATTCAAAGTAATATGGTACTTAGATCCTTGAATAGACAGGATCACTCAACATTCAGGTGCAAACACTGGTTGGGTTTCTCAGTTCTCGTAACAGTAGTAATTCTACCACTTGTCCAGCTGGATTCCAAAAGTTATGAGTTTATCTATAATTGGGTATTTAGGAGACATGCAATAAAACATCTACCAAAGGATGGTTTAAAAGACTTATTGCCAGGGAAAATGATTTAAGGAATTAGTATGCATTCACTTCTATAGGCTTTATAAGTTTCATTCATGACCTAAACAACAGAATGTGTGTATATCTGGACTACAAAAATAGCCAGTAACTGAATTTAAGCTGCATTTTCACTTGGCTACCAGAGACAATTCTATGAACTCCACCATTGCTTTGGTTCGAAATTGCGACAGGGAACATTGTCACTGTCACGTTACAATATTACCTATATTGTACTCCATGTGAATCTGATACAGTATAAGGAAAAACTTGCTGTGTTCTGAGGAACTTATATTTTCCCCTGCTCATCTGAGAGTTACATACATTATGAGATTTCCCCCTCAGATTTCTTTTACCTCTTTAACCCTCAACTTCGACCACTCTGCTGTTATGTTGGCAAATGCATGAGTGTTGGAAAGGGAAAAGCACAGGGTGATAAAAGTATACTAAAGAAGGACCTAGGGATTTTTTAAATTAAATAAAAATAAAGTAATACAGCATTTTACTTCTAAAGTTACTCAAAATATTTATTTTGATCTCACAAGATGGGGATTCACAGTCAATGATTATCTCAAAAATCCCAAAAAGCTAGGGAAAAGTCAGAAATACCAGCAAACAGACCTAACAAGGAGAGGCAGAAAAAAGAGTTCAAATATTTTTCAAAGATTGCTGTCCAGTTTTGTGAATACAGTATTAGATTGTTTACTAGGAGTGACACCTAGGTGCAGCAAATAAACGCTAATGACTGAGGGCCAGATTAACCGACCTAAAAGAGGTCAAGCTTTATGAAAGCTTGGAGGAAAAAAAAAGCCACAGTGTATAGGAGTAATTACATCTAACTGCATAGCACTAAAAGACAGCCTGACATTTTAAAAGTGTGGGCATTGTGGGTAATGATAAGGGAGGAAAAAAAAATAAGAAAATTTAAAAGTGTGGGCACAAAGGCAATCTACAGATTGGGAGAAAAATCTGCAAACCATGTATCTGATAAGAAGTTAATTTCCAAAATACATAGGGTAGTCCTGCGACTCCACAGGAAGAAAACATTTGTTAATGGGCAAAGCAGGATTTTAAGGCTGCAGTGAACCACTCCTAAGACCCTGTCTCAAAAAAAAAAAAAAAGGTCCTAACTAAATAGACACTTCTCAGGTATATAAAAAGGGTGCTCAACATTACTAATCATCAGGGAAATACAATCCAAAACCGCAATGATATATCACCTCACACCTGTCAAAATGGCTCTTGTCAAAAAGACAAGAGACAACAAATATTGGGGAGATGTGGAAAAAAGGGAATCCTGGTACATGTCAGTAGAAATGCAAAATGGTGCAGCCACTATGGAAAACAGTATGAAAGTTCCTCAAAAAAATTAAAAATAGAACTACCATATGATCCGGCAATCCCACTTCTGGGTATTTATCCAAAGGAATTGAAATCAGGATTTCGACGGACATCTGCACTCCCATGTTCGCAGTAGCATTATTCATAATAGCTAAGATATGGAAACAATCTAAATGTCCAACAAGAGATGAATGTAGTAAACGTGGTGTACATGTGTGCATGCCCAGTGGAATACTACTAAGCCTAAGAAGGAAATCCTGCCATTCAGAACAACACAAATGCACCTAGATGACGTTACACTAAATCATATAAGCCAGTCCCAGAAACACAAATACTGTATGATCTCACTTATATGTGGAAACTAAACTAGCAAATTCACAGAAGCAGAGAGTAGAAGGGTGATTGCCAGGGTCTTGCGGGGAGGCAATCAAGTTTCACTTATGCCAGATAAATAAGTTCTGGAGATCTATATAGCATAGTGCCTACATCTAAGAATACTGCATTGCATACTTAAAATTGTCTAAGAGGGCAGATTTTATATCAAGTGTTCTTACCACAAAAATAATACTAATAATACATTCATAATAAAAGGGACAGGGAAACTTTAGGAATGATGGACATGTCTGTGGTGTTGATGGTGGTGGTGGTTTCACAAATATATACTTATCTCTAAACTCACAGAGTTATATACACTAAGTACCACCTTTTACATGTCAAAAAAGAAAAAAGGGCTTTTCATACTGAAAAAAAGAAAAAGAAAATAATTCCACTAATCTGCAGAATGCATATTTTCTCCCATCCTATGCATACACCACTTGGGAAGAAGACAAAACTATAAGAAAAGCTCGGCCGGGCGCGGTGGCTCAAGCCTGTAATCCCAGCAGTTTGGGAGGCCGAGACGGGCGGATCACGAGGTCAGGAGATCGAGACCATCCTGGCTAACACAGTGAAACCTCGTCTCTACTAAAAAAAATACAAAAAATAGCCGGGCGAAGTGGCGGGCGCCTGTAGTCCCTGCGACTCCGGAGGCTGAGGCAGGAGAATGGCGCAAACCCGGGAGGCGGAGCTTGCAGTGAGCTGAGATCCGGCCACTGCACTCCAGCCTGGGTGACAGCGTGAGACTCCGTCTCAAAAAAAAAAAAAAAAAAGGAAACCTCATAGTGCTATGACTTTTTAAAGCAAATAAAATGTCTCTGGACACAGTGAATGAAATAATCTAAAAACAGAGGGAAAAGAGGGGGAAATAGGCATCAAGTGTAGTTAGTTAAAAACATGGCACAAAAGCAGAAAAAGGAGAAACTCCTCAATTACAAACAGGAATATTATGTTACAAACAGGACTACATTTCTTTCTACAAAAATAAGGGTCTGCTAAAGCAACAACATGGGCAACCTCATTTTGCATCAAATAAGACTTTACAGACACTGGCAAATGTCTATTATAGATCCCACAGACATAGAGGGTGCCTTTAAGTACTTCACAAAGGGTGAACCAGGAGTGCTCAATTCCTACAAAACTAGAGAAGAGCTAACCATAAATATACAACCTGCTTCATAAATATGTAGTCCATAATCTTAATAAATTCAGAATTATAATTTATCCTCTTCTAAAGGTCCAATCGCTATGTAAGAGTAGTAAGTCTCTAAAAAACCTTTCAGAGAAAGCAATTAGATCACTCCATCATCTCCTAGAGCCATAACATAAATCTTCTTAAGATTGAAAAACAAATATTTCAAAGTAAATCTTTAGTAGCCTGTTATTTATGGTGCTTTAAGACATTTTAAAAGGATCTTTGAAACAAAGTTTCATTAGTACCCTTCTACAAAGAGCTCTCATATCTTTCATTCTTTTAGCAATTTAAAAGCTACCAAATGTTCATTTCCTCATTAGATTATTGATTCCTAGCCTTTTAACATCTCTGTAACAGCTGCTTGACAAATTACCTCACCTTATTCCTCAGGGGGTAAGGACAGCATGATAGCCATGAATTCAAAAATGGGACCACAAACTGATGAGTGAAGATGAGCTAATTGCTGCAGATGAGTTAGACACTGCTCTAACAGACTAGGCACTCACATAGCATGATACAATTAAATGCTTACACCCTAAATATTTTCTTTGTCCTTATATGTAGAGAAAAGATATTTTCTTAAATTGAGTTTTATTTTAAAATATGTGATAGCCTCAGTAGGTCAAGAAGCTGGAACATGTTTGGAATAGTTTCTACCGAAAGCCTCGTCTTCAAAGTACTTATTCTCAATAGTTTGCACAACTTTCAGATTTAACCTTATTTCAACCTAAGAGATTCGTAAGCCCCCAAAATAGTCTATTACATAGGACAGTTATAATGCCCAAAATTTTATCAAATAAAAGCTAAGACGATTTTCAAAGATATAATAAAAATATTTCAGAGTAGTATCGTAAAATATTCCTGTTGTCTCTGCCTAGATCCGTTCTATCAGTGTCAAAACAGTTTAAGACACAAAGAGAAAAAGCACACACAAACCGCAATCTTGTAGACCCCTAGAACATAAAATATTGCTTCCCCCCAGTAAGAACCACAAAATGGTGTGGAATTAAAGGAGCATTTTAAATAAACAGCATTTTCCAGCCAAATTACTTAGCAAGTCAGTCTCTTTTAGACAGAAGCAATACACTCTTCTCTGAATTCAGAAACAATTTCATAGTAAAATAAACGTGTCAATTCCTTTTTAAAGCAATAAATATCTGTGCTTAGCTTTATACTGTAGGTAATAAAATTTCAAGATCTTTCAATCACTTTTTTAATTCAATCACCAGGGTCTTCAAATGTCATTTTTGCAACTGCATGACAACACTGGTGTTCATTCAACTTTTGTAATATAGTCCCATAACGAAAATGTAGACACCCAAGAAACGACACAGTTTTGGCACGATAGTGCTGACTATCCGAAACATTCCACTTGTTTCTTTCGACGTGCTCCTTCTGTGACCTGAAAGCTCTGGTTCCTACTAGCACCTTGGTGAGCTAGCTGGCTGGTTCCCCAGCTATAATATCGTGTTTGATCTCTCCTGCCTGGAGAGGCGATAGCGTTGATTTTGTTTTTAAAGTTGGTGTCAGAGCAGCTACAAACTTTTTTCAGCATCCCTGCCTGGCTGCCAACTGGAGCTCTCTGTTCACTTCCTCACCAACTTGAACCACCCCCAAACTGAGAGTAAGCTGGAGTTAGACAGCGGCAGGAACTGACACACTTTCAAGAAGGGTTTGACACCGCAGAAAACTTTCACTTCTCCAACCCTGCCACCCAGGGGTTCTAGCCCTTCGCTCTTGCTTCCCCGCTAGAATTCCCCTCTGGGGCAGGACAAGGACACGGACAGCAGATCTTTCGAATGACCCCGAAAGGGACCCCCAAAGCCCTCTCCCCGGGACTCATGGGCTGTTCTTTACACAAAAGAGCCGGGCCAGCTTGAAAAGCAAAGGGGACAGCGTCGCGGCCCTTCTCCTGGGTGCCACCCTCCACCGCGCCCGCAGACCCTGTCTCCAGCCGCCCGAGCAGTCTCCACTGGAGGCTTCCTGCCCCCAACCCGGCCAGACAAAGCCTCGGCAGCCGGGCCGGCACTTCCGAGCCTCTGGACTCGGGACGCCGCGCTCTTACCCTGGCCTCATCCAGAGTGACGCTGGCGCCACCGCTTCCCCCGGCCTTGGCGGCGGGGCAGCTGGCGGCGCGGGTCTTGGAGGAGCGGGTCCGAGAGGAGATGAAATGGCTGCTGCCTCCGGTCGCCCCAGGCTCTGCTCCGGCCCCAGGCCCAGGCCCGGGACCAGGAGACTTGGACCCGAGAAGGC
Organism: Chlorocebus sabaeus; assembly: GCF_047675955.1. Taxonomy (NCBI): domain Eukaryota; kingdom Metazoa; phylum Chordata; class Mammalia; order Primates; family Cercopithecidae; genus Chlorocebus; species Chlorocebus sabaeus. The sequence continues at coordinate 23,597,124 of NC_132917.1, forward strand.
GGAGAGAGCTCTTCCGGGTGTTCACCATGGTCCAGCCAGGGGGACGGAGTCCACGCCGCGCCCGGGAGAGCCGAGCAAGGCCGGCCCGCCGGCCGGTCAGTCAGGGCCAGCGGAGCCGAGCCGGGCAGTGAGAGACGAGCCGGTCCGGAGCGTGCAGAGCGCAGACGAGCACAAGAGAGAGCCGGGCAGAGGAAGGGAAGTCGGCGTGAGCAAGCGGCGAGCGGGAAGCGGGGGCGGTGCTGCAGGCGGCAGCACAGACACTCTGCCGGCTTCGCCCTCCTCAGCGGGAGCTGAGCGGAGCCGCCATTTCTACCCCTTTCTCTCCCGTTCTCGCTCTCGAGCTCCGTGCGTCAGGGCTCCAGCGCCGCAGGGCCAACGAGACCGCTTCCGGCCGCAGCCGCGGCGGGGCGCTGCGAGGCCAGCCAGCCCTTCCCGGCAGCTCTCTCCTCTCCCCGCGGCCTCCAGCTGCCCCGCCCCCGGCACGGCGTCAGCGCTCGGCGGCCGGGGAGCGACGCTCTGGGCTGTCAGCTCGATGGTTTCCAGGTCTCCGCTACCGCAAGGCTGGGGGGACCAGAAAAGCCAGACTGATCAGGACGAGTTCGGGCGTGGACTTGGGCCAGAAGCTCTCGCGCCCAGCCAGGCCTGAATGGCCCCAAACCCCACCGTCTCCCCCGTGGCCTGGATGGAGCAGGGGACGGCCGGCGAAGGCGCGGGGTGGAAGGGGAGCGGCGACGAAGTCGCGAGGAGCTGACGGAATCCCCGAGCTACCCGAGGCAAGACACTGAACTTGAGTCGCACTTTTCATGCCTGTAAAAATGAGAATGACAGCTGTGATAAAAAATTGATCTGGGCGGTATCTGGAACGTGGTAAACTTAAGACGAAAAGGGTGGGGGGCGGGAAACACCACGCTAGAACCCTGCATCTTTAAACAAAGCGAGGCAGGGTCGTTTTCTATCCCCTTAGCCAGATCTAAGGCGGAGTCAAAGAACGAGTTCCCTCTAAGAGCCGCCTCTATCACCGCCCCCTGCCCCCGGCCCGCTGAAAAATTAGAATTCAAAAAGCTGAGCCCAAAGATGTAACATTTGCAATTTAACTTCCAAAGAAAAAAAAAATTAAGCCACACAATTAATATGAAAAGCTCTGCTGCAGGCCGGGTGCGGCGGCTCACACCTGTAATCCCAGCACTTTGGGAGGCCGGGGTGGGTGGATCACCTGAGGTCAGGAGTTCGAGGCCAACCTGACCAACATGGTGAAACCCTGTCTCTACTAAAAATACAAAAAAATAGACGGGTGTTGTGGCGGACACCAGTAATCCCAGCTGCTCGGGAAGCTGAGGCATGAGAATCACTTGAACCCAGAAGACGGAGGTTGCAGTGAGCCGAAATGACGCCACGGCGCTCCAGCCTGAACGATAGAGCCAGACCCTGTCTCAAAAAAAAAAAAGAAAGAAAGAAAGAAAAGAAGGAAGAAACGGAAGGAAGGAAAAAGAAAGGAAGAAAGGAAGGAGAGAAAAAACTTTGCTGTAAAGTAGGAATTAGGTTCATTTCAAAAATTCGCAATACAGGTCGGGAGCGGTGGCTGACGCCTGTAATCCCAGCACTTTGGGAGGCCGAGGCAGGTGGCTCACTTGAGGTCACGAGTTCAGGACCAACCTGACCAACATGGTGAAACCCCATGTACTAAAAATACAAAAAATTAGCCAGGTGTGGTGCCGCATGCCTGTAATCCCAACTACTTAGGAGGCTGAGGCAGGAGAATCGCTTGAACCCCGGAGGCAGAGGTTGCAGTGAGCCGAGATCGTGCCACTGCACTCCAGCCTGGGTGACAGAATGAGACTCTGTCTCAAAAAAAAAAAAAAAATTCACAGTACATTAGACATAGCCTACTGGTTATTGGGCAGAAGTTTATTAAACTCTTTATTAAACTAAGAAAAATTGAAGACTCAAGAAACGTCCTGAAAATGACCAAATGGCATCAAACTTAGAGCATTCTGGCCATCTAAGCTCCCAGTCATTCCAAAAAACTGTACGACACTGGGAATGAGAATGTTTTTTTCTGTTTGGCAACCAGTATGGATTCCAGAATAGATAAATCCTTCTGACACAATTTGCATGCCACATCCTCTCCTGGATACTTCACCTGCCACTTAGAGCTGGCGTCTTAATGGGTGTGGATTCCTCATAATGGAACCATACCTGGATTTTCCTGGGTCAGGTAGCCATCACATCCATGAGCAGAATAAACAAGTATCAATTCCTGTGGAAAGAGACTGGTTTCGGCCAGGCACTGTAACTTGCACCTGTATTCTCAGCACTTGGAGGCCAAGGTGGGAGGATGGCTTGAGACCAAGAGTTGGAGACCAGCCTGGGCAACATAGTAAGATCCTCTCTCTACCAAAAAGAGAGAGAGACAGGGTCTCGCTCTGTCACCCAGGCTGGAGTGCAGTGGCACAACCTCAGCTCACTGCAGCCTCGACCTCCCAGGCTCAAGCGATCCCCCTGCCTCAGCCTCCCCAATTGCTGAGACTGCTGGGTGTGGTGCCTGTGGTCCCAGCCACTCCTGAGGCTGAGGCGCCATCAATCACTTGAGCCCAGGATGACCAGGCGGCCGTGAGCCAAGTTCATGCCACTGTACTTTAGCCTGGGTGACAGAGTAACACCCTGTCTCAGAAAAGATTTTTTAAAAAGGGTAGGGTGCAGTGGCTAATGCCTGTAATCTCAGCACTTTGGGAGGCCAAGGCTGGCGGATCACTTGAGGTCAGGAGTTCGAGACCAGCCTGACCAACATGGTGAAACCCCATTTCTACTAAAAATACAAAAAATTAACTGGGCATGGTGGCTGACGCCTGTAATGTCAGCTTTTCGGGAGGCTGAGGCAGAATAATCGCTTGAACCCAGGAGGTGGAGGTTGCAGTGAGCTGAGATTGCACCACTGCACTCCAGTCCGGGCAACAGTGCAAAACTCCATCTCAAAAAAAAAAAAAACAGGCTAGTGTCCTGCAGAGGTGTGTGGTATGCAAATTATATACAAAGGATTTGTGTGCTTTCCTCCTTTGTTTCTGTTTGTTTGTTTTTGTAGTTCTAAATTGGGAAGGGCAAGTTACCATAACCTATACCATTTACTATCAACAAATGTTAACCTTATTTATTTATTTGAGATGGAGTCTTGCTCTGTCGCTCAGGCTGGAGTGCAGTGGTGCGATCTGGGCTCACTGCAACCTCCGCCTCCCGGGTTCAAGCGATTCTCCTGCCTCAGCCTCCCAAGTAGCTGGGGCTACAGGCGTGTGCCACCACGCCCGGCTAATTTTTTGTAGTTTTAGTAGAGATGGGGTTTCACCGTGTTTGCCAGGATGGTCTTATCTCCTGACCTCGTGATCTGGCTGCCTCCGCCTCCCAAAGTGCTGGGATTACAGGCGTGAGCCACTGCGCCTGGAGGTAACAAAAGTTAATTTTAAATCCAACTAAGCTTGAGCCCAGGAGTTTGAGACCAGCCTGGGCAACATAGTGAGACCCTGTCTCTAGAAAATATATAAGTAAATAAATAAATCCAACTGGTGTTAGGTACTCTGCTAGGCCAGGAAATACACAGATTTTTAAAAATCAAGAACGTTTAAACATTCTCAAAGAGGCGGCCGCGGTGGCTCACACCTGTAATCCCAGCACTTTGGGAGGCCGAGGCAGGCGGATCATGAGATCAGGAGTTCAAGACCAAGATCGGGAGTCAAGAGCTTGCTGTGAGCTAAGATAGCCTCACTGCACTTCAGCCTGGACAACAGAGCGAGACTCCGTCTCAAAAAAAAAAAAAAAATCCTCAAAGAACACACAGACATAGAGGGAATGAATAAGATAGGGAAGAAACCGGTAAACTGCAATACAATGTGATAAGAATGAGGCAGAGGCCATTAATTCCAGCAGGGATTTTAGGGAAAACCTCTGAGAGATAATGAACCCTGAGATAGGTGTTGAACCCCAAAATTGTAGACAAAAGAAAGAAAGACTTGAAAAAGATATGGCCAAGCAAGGTGACTCATGCTTATAAATCCTAGCACTTTGGGAGGCTGAGGTGGGAAGATGGCTTGAGCTCAGGCGTTCAAGACCAGCCTGGGCAACATAGTGAGACCCCATCTCTATAAATTAAAATAAAATTTAAAAAGAAAGAAAAAGGGCTGGTTGCAGTAGGGAGGCTGAGGTAGGAGAATCTTCCTGAGCTCAGGATTTCAAGACCAGGCTGGGCAACATAGTAAGATCCCATCTCTATAAATTAAAATAAATTTTTTTTAAAAAGGAGGCCAGGCGCAGTGGCTCACGCCTGTAATTCTAGCACTTTGGGAGGTCGAGGCAGGTGGATCATGAGATCAGGAGTTCAAGACCAACCTGGCCAAGATGGTGAAACCCTGTCTCTACTAAAAATACAAAAAAAATTAGCTGGGTTTGGTGGTGGGCACCTGTAATCTCAGCTACTCTGGAGACTAAGGCAAGGAATTGCCTCAGATTGCAATGAGCCAAGATCACACCACTGCACTCCAGCCTGGGCAACAGAGTGAGATTGCATCTCAAAAAAAGGGGGGGGCTGGGCGCAGTGGCTCTTGCCTGTAACCCCAGCACTTTGGGAGGCCAAGGCAGGCAGATCACTTGAGGCCAGGAGTTCAAGGTCAGCCTGGCCAACATGGCGAAACCCCATCTCTACTAAAAATACAAAAATGAGCTGGGCATGGTGGTGCATAACCTATAATGTAATCCCAGATACTCAGGAGGCTAAGGCATGAGAATCACTTGAACCCGAAAGGTGGAGGCTGCAGTAAGCCAAGACCTCACCACTGCACTCCAACCTAGGCAACAGAGTGAGACCCTGTCTCAGAAAGAAAATTAAGAAAAGAAAAGAGATATGGAAGAGTTGCCTGTTTTCTACAGTACATACTAGAGGAAATAACTAAAACGCTGGTTAAATATTTTTTGAACTTTAAAAAAAAACCCTGCAGTACATGCAAGAGGTGGCAAGATACTTGCAGTGAGCTGAGATCCGGCCACTGCACTCCAGCCTGGGCGACAGAGCCAGACTCCGTCTCAAAAAAAAAAAAAAAAAAAAAAAAAAAAGAGGTGGCAAGATACTAAGAAATGCTCAGATCAAAAGCTAAGTCACAGCAGGAACCCAGGACAAGTAAGCAAGGCTCTGAAGACAGCTTTCACTGCCAATGCATTTGCTCAACCCCAGAGAATTTGACCTATTTTCTCTGCTTTAAGAAATGCAAGGCCGGGCACAGTGGCTCACGCCTGTAATCCCAGCACTTTGGGAGGCTGAGGTGGGTAGATCATGAGGTCAGGATTTTGAGACCAGCCTGACCAACATAGTGAAACCCCATCTCTACTACAAATACAAAAATTAGCCGGGCATTATGGCAGGTGACTGTAATCCCAGCTACTCAGGAGGCTGAGGCAGGAGAATCACTTGAACCCGGGAAGCAGAGGTTGCGGTGAGCCGAGATCATGCCATTGCACTCCAGCCTGGGTGACAGAGCGAGACTCTGCCTCAAAAAAAAAAAAGAAAAAAAAAAGCAGGCCAGGTGTGGTAGCTTATGCCTGTAATCCCAGAACTTTAGGAGGCTGAGGCAGGCGGATCAAGAGGTCAGGAGTTCGAGACCAGCCTGCCAACATGGTGAAACCCCATCTCTACTAAAAATACAAAAATTACCGAGGTGTGGTGGCGGGCACCTGTAGTCCCAGCTACATGGGAGGCTGAGGCAGGAGAACTGATTGAACTCTGGAGGTGGAGGTTGCAGTGAGCCGAGAATATGCCACTGCACTCTAGCCTGGGTGACAGTGCAAGACTCCACCTTGGTGGGGTGGGGCGGGGGAAGAAATACAAAAGACAGTAGTAAGGCCTAAAATCTGCTAAATATATGGAATCTAATGCAATCATCCTACCAAATCCTGCTATAATAAGGATATAGCTAAGTATGAGTAAATTAGAAATAAACCCACCAACCTTCCCATCACTCATCTCCAGGAGGACTGCCCACCTTTCCCAACACTGACACTAAGAGTGGGGAGTGAGGGGGCAGGGTGTGGGGGTGGGAGGGTCCCTTGAAAATTCATAACAACACACTGATCAACAGGTTTACAGCCCGAATTCACCAAGGCTAGGTATGAAGACCCTCACGACAATAATTCAGGTTAAATAGATTTGAGTCAACAGTGATCCTAAGCATAAAGCAGAAGCAAACATAAATCATCTCAGACAGAATATACCTTCAACAGAAGGCACAAAAATAAAGTCCCATGAATATGATTCACAGTAAAAACAGAAAATCACAAAAGAATCATCATGACAGCCAGCAAAAAAAACAGACAACAGAATGAGACCCACAGATTTATATTCAGATAAGTAATATAAATAAAGAGGATGGAAGGAATTATATCTAGTACTACTGAGCACTAGATATAATTATTATTAATATGCAATAACTTATGTATTAATACACAATAACTTACTGTATATTTCAAAATAAAAGAGTGGGTTTGGAATATTACTAATACAAAGAAACAAGACTTAAGGTGATGGATATCCTAATTACCTTGATTTGATCATTATACATTGTATGTTTGTATAAAAATATCACATGTGCTCCCTAAATACAAACAGCTAGGCTGGACACACTGGCTCACACCTGTAATCCCAGCACTTGGGAGGCTGAGGTAGGAAGATCACTTGAGCCCAGGAGTTCAAGACCAGCCTGGACAACATAGTAAGACCCTGACTCTACAAAAACTTAAAAAAACAATTAGCCAGGTATGGTGGTCCGTGTCTGCATTCCCAGCTACTCAGGAGGCTGAGGTAGGAGGATCATGAGCCTGAGAGGTAGAGGCTGCAGTGAGCCATGATAGTGCCACTGCACTCCAGCCTGGGAGACAGAGGGAAACCCTGACTGGGGGAAAAAAAAAAAAAAAAAACCTGTTATGTGACCATAATAATTTAAAATTAAATAAATAAAGGAGAAATGGCTGGGCGTGGTGGCTCACGCCTGTAATCCCAGCACTTTGGGAGGCCAAGGCAGGTGGATCACAAGGTCAGGAGATAGAGACTATCCTGGCTAACAGTGAAACCCCGTCTCTACTACAAATACAAAAAAATTAGCTGAGCATGGTGGCACATGCCTGTAGTCCCAGCTACTCAGGAGGCTGAGGCAGGAGAATTGCTTGAACTCAGGAGGTGGAGGTTGCAGTGAGCCAAGATCCCATCACTGCCCTCCAGCCTGAGTGACAGAGCGAGACTCCATCTCAAAAAAATAAAATTAAATTAAAAAATAAAGGAGATATTAAAAAGAACTAATGAGCAAAAAATGACAAAACAAATTTTAAAAGAATGAAATAGATCTTATAAAAAGAAAAAGAATAGGCCCAGCGTGGGGGCTCACACCTGTAATCCCAGCACTTTGGGAGGCCGAGGCAGGCGGATCACCTAAGGTCAGGAGTTCAAGACCAGCCTGACCAACATGGAGAAACCCCGTCTCTACTAAAAACACAAAATTAGCTGGGCCTAGTGGTGCATGCCTATAATCCCAGCTACTCAGAAGGCTGAGGCAGAAGAATCGCTTGAACCCAGGAGGCAGAGGTTGCAGTGAGCTGAGATCGTGCCATTACACTCCAGCCTGGGCAACAAGAGCAAAACTCCGTCTCAAATAAATAAATAAATAAATAAATAATAAAAAACAATAAAGTATTCTTAAACATGACACCAAAGCAAGAGCCATAAATTAGTTGGGCATGATGTAAGTACCTGTAGTCCCAGCCACTCAGGAGGCTGAGGCAGGAGGATCATTTGGGCCCAGGAGTCTGAGGCTGTAGTGAGCCTTGGTCACTCCACTGCACTCCAGTCTTGGCAGCAGGGCAAGACCCTGTCTCAAAAGAGAAAAAAAAAAAAAAAGCTGTACTTCCAATGGAGCTAAAGTGAGACACTGCAAGTATATAGGGAGGCCATCAGTGAAGAGATGGTCCTGATTTGGGAGGTGTAGGATGCAATCCATGGGACTGCATCTTTAAGATCCATGAAACATTTGAGAAACACTTGAAATCAAGAGGCAAAATCAGAACTGTTGACATTAGGCCGGGAGTGGTGGCTCATGCCTGTAATCCCAGCGCTTAGGGAGGCCAAGAGGGGCAGATCACCTGAGGTCAGGAGATTGAGACCAGCCTAGCTAACATGGTGAAACCCCAGCTCTACTAAAAATACAAAAATTAGCTGGGTGTGGTGGTGCGTGCCTGTAATCCCAGCTACTCAGAAGGCTGAGGGAAGAGAATCGCTTGAATGGGGGAGGTGGAGGTTGCAGTGAGCCAAGATCACACCACTGGACTCCAGCCTAGGCAACAGAACAAGACTCTATGTAAACAAACAAAAAACAAAGAATTGTTTACATTAGAATTGTGCACTGTTCAGTGTGATTACTAGCACATGTAGTTATTTAAATTTCAAAAATTAAAAATTCATTTCCAACCAGGCACAGTGGCTCATACCTGTAATCCCAGCACTTTGGGAGGCTGAGGCGAGCAGATCATGAGGTCAGGAGACCGACACCATCCTGGCTAACACGGTGAAACCCCATCTCTACTAAAAATACAAAAAATTAGCCGGGCATGGTGGCGGGCACCTGTAGTCCCAGCTACTCGGGAGGCTGAGGCAGGAGAATGGTGTGAACCCGGGAGGCGGAGCTTGCAGTGAGCCGAGCTCGCACCACTGCACTCCAGCCTGGGCGATGGAGTAAGACTCCGTCTCAAAAAAAAAAAAAAAAAAAAAAAAAAAAAACAAATTAATTTCCTCAGTTACACTACCACATTTCAAATATTCAATAAGCAAATGTTGCTAATAGCCAATGTGTTGGATGATGCAGAAAGAGTTCCATCACAGAAAGTTCTACTGGACAGTGCTGACCTAGATATTCATCTCAAGGGAAGGAAAATGCTCAAAGATGCTCACTTGGTTTCTGTCCTGAACTGGATGGTTGGCAGGGCTACCAATTGGTAAAGAGGATGCAGGATGAGGAGCAGATTGCTGAGTACCACCCATCATCCTTCTATGTCAGTTCAAAAAGCATTCACTGAACTCTATTATGTACCTGTGAAATAGCTACTGTGAAAAGTACTTTGGAAAGTATCTAATAAACAAATTACTCAGTCTGTACCCTTAAGGAGCTTACAGTCCTGTTTGAGTGTTTGCACTTCTAACTAAAAAGTCAACAGAGAAAGAAATTAGAAAAAGAGCAAACTAAACCCAAGCCAACAGAAGGAAATAAAAAATAGAGTGGAGATAAATAGAGAATAGAAAAACAAGGCTGGGTGTGGTAGCTCATGCCTGTAATCCCAGCACTTTGGGAGCCCAAGGTGGGCAGATCACCTAAGGTCAGGAGTTCAAGACCAGCCTGGCCAAAATGGTGAAACCCTGTCTCTGATAAAAATACAAAAATTAGCTGGGTGTGGCGGTGCATGCCTGTAATACCAGCTACTTGGGAGGCTGAGGCGGGAGAACCACTTGAACCTGGGAGGCAGAGGTTGCAGTGAGCTGAGATGGCGCCACTGCACTCCAGCCCAGCCCGAGCAACAAAGCAAAACTCTGTCTCAAAACAACAACAACAACAACAAAAACCAAAATGGAGCAAACACCTAAATGTCAGAGCTAAAGCTATAAAATGCTTAGAAAAAAACAGAGAACTCTTCATGACATTGGATTTGGCAATAATTTCTTGGATATGACACCAAAAGTACAGGCAAAACAAGAATAAATTAATTTGACCAAAATTTTAAACTTTTGTGTATCAAAAGATACTGACCCCAGAGTGAAAAGACAATTCACAGGATTAGAGGAAAGATTCGCAAATCACATATCTGATAAGGGATTACTATCCATAATATATATTTTTTAAAACCCAAAAACTCCTGTAACTCAACAACAACAAAAAAAAACTATTTGAAAATTTGCAAGGAGTTAAATAGGCATTTCTCCAAAGAAAATATACAAATAGCCAATAGGCACATGAAAAGATACTCAAATCACTAGTCAGCAGGGAAATGCAAATCAAAACCACAGTGAGATACACTTCATACTCATTAGGGCGGGGTGGTTATAAACACACATACACATATACACACACACACACACAATAACAAGTGTTGGGAGGATGTAGAGAAATTGGAACACTGGTACATTGCTGGTAGGAATGTAAGATGGTGCTGCCATTTGGAAAACAATATGACTGTTCCTTGAAAAGTTAAACACAGAAATACCGTATTCTACTTCTAGGTATATACTCAAAAATTGAAAGGGCCAGGCGCAGTGGCTCACACCTGTAATCCCAGCACTTTGGGAAGCGAAGGTGAGTGGATCGCCAGAGGTCGGGAGTTCAAGACCAGCCTGGTCAACATGGCAAAACCCCATCTCTACTCAAAATACAAAAATTAGCTGACCATGGTCGGGGGGCATCTTTAATCCCAGCTACTCAGAAAAGCTGAGGTGAGAGAATCACTTGAACCCAGGAGGGGGAGGTTGCAGTGAGCCAAGATTTCACCACTGCACTCCAGCCTGGGCAACAGAGGGAGGCTATCTCAAAAATTAAATAAATAAATAAATATTCTTACCACAATAAAACAAAAATTTTTAAAAATTGAAAGTAAGGAGTCAGATACTTGTATACTAAAGTCCATACCAGCATTATTCAAGATAGCAGAAAGGTGGAAGCAACCCAAATGGCCATCAACATACGAGTGGATAAGCAAAATGTCATATGTACATACAATGGAATCTTATTCAACCATAAACGGGAATTATAATACTGACATATGCTATAACATGGATGAACTTGAAAATAATTATGCTAAGTGAAATAAGCCAGACACAAAAGAACAAATATTGTAGGAGTCCATGTATACGAGGTATCTAGAATGGGCAAATTCATAGAGACAGAAAGTAGAATAGGCTGTGCATGGTAGCTGAGACCTGTAATCATAGGACTTTGGGAGGCCAAGGTGGCAGGATTGCTTTGAGTCCAGGAGTCTGAGACTGAGACTGGCCTGGGCAACCTGGTGAAAATCCCATCTCAAAAAAAAAAAAAAAGAAATAAAATAAAAAGAAAGTAGAATAGAGGTTACCATGGGCTGCAGGGATGGAGGGAGGCTCTGTCTCAAAGAAAAAAAAAAGAAAAAGAAAAACATATAGCTAACATCATACTCAATGGTGAAAGACTGAAAGCTTTTTCTCTAAAATTAGGAACAAGACAAAGAAACCCACTCATCATTTTTTGAGACGGAGTCTTGCTGTGTCATCCAGACTAGAGTGCAATGGCGTGATGTCGGCTCACTGCAACCTCCGCTGCCCGAGTTCAAGCAATTCTCCTGCCTCAGCCTCCTGAGTAGTTGGGATTACAGGTGCCTGCCAGCATGCCTGGCTAATTTTTGTATTTTTAGTAGAGACGGGGTTTCACCATGTTGGCCAGGCTGGTCTCAAACTCCTGGCTTCAAGTGATTCACCTGCCTAAGCCTCCCAAAGGCCTGGGATTAAAGGCGTGAGCCACTTTGCCTGGCCTCATCATTCCTTTTTTTTTGTTTTCTTTTGAGACGGAGTCTCGCTCTGTCGCCCAGGCTGGAATGCAGTGGCCGGATCTCAGCTCACTGCAAGCTCCGCCTCCCGGGTTCACGCCATTCTCCTGCCTCAGCCTCGTGAGCAGCTGGGACTACAGGCGCCCGCCACCTCGCCTGGGTAGTTTTTTGTATTTTTTAGTAGAGACGGGGTTTCACCGTGTTAGCCAGGATGGTCTCGATCTCCTGACCTCGTGATCCTCCCGTCTCGGCCTCCCAAAGTGCTGGGATTACAGGCTTGAGCCACTGCACCCGGTCCATCATTTCTTTAAAAAAAAAAAAAAAAAAAAAAAAAAAATTAAGTCTAGTAACGGAGTCTCACTATGCTGCCCCAGGTTGGTCTCAAATTCCTGGGCTCAAGTAATTCTCCTGACTCAGCCTCCCAAAGTGCTGAGATTACAGGTGTAAGCCACCACACCCAGCCTCTTCATTTCTATTCAACATTGTACTGGAAGTTCTAGCTAGATCAGTTAGATAACAAAAAGAAATAAAAGGCATCCACATTAAAAAGAAAGAAAGAAAACTGAGGCCAAGTGTGGTATCTCACACCTGTAATCCCAGTGCTTTGGGAAGCCCAAGCAGGAGGATAGTTTGAGGCCAGGGGTTTGAGACCAGCCTGGGCAACACAGTGAAAGTCCATCTCTACAAAAAAAAAAAAAAAAAATTTTTTTTAATTGGTTGGGCATGGTGGCACACATCTGTGGTTCTAGCTACTCAGGACACTGTGGTGGAAGGATCACTTGAGCCCAGGAGTTCGATATTAACCTGGGTAACATAAGGAGACCCCATCTCTAGCAAATGATTAGAGCTAATAAATGAATTCAACAAAGTTGTTAGATATAAGGTCAATACACAAAATCAGTGGTATTTCCAAATACTGGCGATAAAAAAATCTAAAAAGGAAATAAACTCCTTTTACAATAGCATTAAAAACAATAAAATACTTTGAAATATATTTAACCAAAGAGGTATGAGACTTGCACATGGAAAACTATAAAACACTGCTGAAAGAAATTAAAGAAGGTCTAAGTATGGTCATGTATTGCTTAACGATGGGGGTACTTTCTGAGAAATGTGTCGTGTAAGTGATTTTGTTGTTGTGTGAACATCACAGAGTGCACTTACACAAACGTGGATGGTACAGTGTACTACACATCTAGGCAACGTGGCATAGCCTTGCTCCTGGGCTACAAACCTGGACAGCATGTTACTGTATTGAATACTGTAGACAATTGTAACACGATGGTTTTTGTGTATCTAAATATAGAAAAGATACAGTAAAAATATGGCCTTATAATCTTATGTGACCACCATCATATATGCTGTAAGTCATGGACCAAAATGTTATGTGGCACATGACTGTAAATGGAAAAATATTCATGCTTAAGGATTTGAAGACTTTATTTTTATATATATATATATTATATATAATATATTATGTATATTTTTTGAGTTGGGGTCTCGCTTTGCGGCCCAGGCTGGAGTGCAATGGTGCTATCTTGGCTCACTGCAACATCTGCCTCCCAAGTTCAAGTGATTCTCCTGCCTCAGCCTCCTGAGTAGCTGGGATTACAGGCACACACCACCATGTCCAGCTAATTTTTTTGTATTTTCAGTAGAGATAGGGTTTCACCATCTTGCTCAGGCTGGTCTCGAATTCCTGATCTCGTGATCCGTTTGCCTCAGCCTCCCAAAGTGCTGAGATTACAGGCGTGAGTCATCGCACCAGGTAGAAGACTTAATATTGTTAAGATATCAATACTCCGGCCGGGTGTGGTGGCTCACACCTGTAATCCCAGCACTTTGGGAGGTTGAGGTGGGGAGATCATCTAAGGTTGGAAGTTTGAGACCAGCCTGACCAACATGGTGAAACCCCCTCTCTATTAAAAATACAAAAATTAGCTGGGCATGGTGGTGCATATCTGTAATCCCAGCTACTCTGGAGGCTGAGGCAGGCGAATTGCTAGAACCTGGGAGGCGGAGGTTGCAGTGAGCTGAGATCGTGCCATTGCACTCCAGTGTGGGCAACAAGAGTGAAACTCCATCTCAAAAAAAAAAAAAAAAAAAAAAAAAAAGAAGATATCAATACTTCTCCATTTCAAAGCAATCCCTGTCAAAATCCCAGTGGCCCCCCATCCCTTTTTTGTTTGTTTGTTTGTTTGTTTTTTGTAACAGCAGTGGAAAAGCTGAGCTAAAATTAATATGGAATTCCAAGGGACAAAACAATCTTGAAAAAGAAGAGCAAGTTGGAAGACTCGTAGTTCCTGATTTCAAAACCCACTACAAAGCTACAGTAATCAAAATAGTATGGTACTAGCATAAAGATAAGATATATAATCAATGGAATCGAATTGAGAGTACAGAAATAAATTTATACATCCAAGGTCAATTGATTTTTGACAAGGGAAGAATCCTGTCTTCATTAAATGGTGCTGGGACTAAACAATCGGAAGAGCTCTCACAGAAGGGTCAAAGAAAAGTCTCTTTGCCCAAAGGGATCAATTTAACTCCTTATGCTTCAATAGACTCGGTCTCAGGAGCAGTGAGATTTGAACTCACCACGGGCTCCCAAAATTGCTGAACAGGAGATAAAGGAGGTGGGGGCGGGGGGAACGGCATGAGTCTGTAGGTGAGGATCAATCTCTATCTGAGTCCCAGCGCTAAAGACTTACAAATAAATCCCAATTTAGGCAAACCGAGACTTTATTCAGAAAGGATTATTGCAACAGGGGGGAAAAGGACTATTGCAATAAGGGCGGAGAACTAGTGCAATAGGAAGAAGGACTGTTGCAGTAGGGAGAATGCTGGACTATAAAATAAAAAACAAATCTGGATATACGTAAGGAGAGAGTTCAGTGGAAGATATCCAAGAAAAGGGAAAGAAACTATTGCAACTGAGAGTGGGGGTTGTGGGAGGCTACCGCAACCGGGAGAACTTTCCAACCATGAGATCTGCAGCGATCTCCTGGGTCAGGCAGAAAAGGGCTTTCCTTTTACAGAGATGAGTGAACAGGGCTAGAAAGACCCGGGTGTGGGGAAGTGGGGAGAAGAATGGAGGTGGCAGCGATGAGACTACACACATAATGTTTTCCCTGGGGTCCGTACATTTTCGGATGAGGAGGGCTGCGCGCTGGCTGCAGCTGAGGCTCGGTCACCGTGTAGAGAGGCCGGGGGGAGAGCTGCTTCACTCAAGTCCTGTCAAGTCAAGGCAGCCGGGATTTGTCCACATTGTGAGTACAGACAGGTCAGCTAACCATTTGTGAGGCGAAGAACTGGAATTTAGAGGGTCTGGGCCTGACCTTGTCACAGCTAACCACGGGGGCATCCTTGAGTCGTGACTAAGTCACATGCGGAAGGGCGTTTGCGTGTGGTAAGTCCTTTTAGGAACACAAAGCGGCCGGGTGCGGTGGCTCACGCCTGTAATTCCAGCACTTTGGGAGGCCGAGGTGTGCGGATCACCTGAGGTCAGGAGTTCGAGACCAGCCTGGACAACATGGTGAAACACCATCTCTACCAAAAACACAAAAATTAGCCAGGCATGGTGGCGGGCGCCTGTAATCCCAGCTACTCAGGAGGCTGAGGCACGACAATCGCTTGAACCCGGGAGGCGGAGGTTGCGGTGAGCCAAGATCGCGCCGTTGCACTCCAGCCTGGGGGACAAGAGCGAGACTTCGTCTCAAAAAAAAAAAAGAAAGAAAGAAAGAAAAGAACACAAAGGTGGGTGAGGGTTTCTTCAACGTCGCTGTTAAGGGCCACAGGGCTCAGGTCAAGTTCAACTTTGTCAGAATGCAGGGACGTCTCTCCACGGCTTCAGAGTCTGAGGAGGTACCTGGGTAAGCACACGCTGGGTTCTCTGGTGAGCACACACCGAGCTGCCTGCTTCTCACCAGTCCAGGGGGGCAGCCAGCCGCCGGGCCCGTGGCGGGAAGCGGAGGCCGCCATTACCGCAGTTCCCGCCGGGACCTGAAGCGCCCGGCCGCGACAAGCCCCGCCCCTCGGCGCGCCCCCGCGCCCGCGCGCGCTCCTCGGGTCTGCGCGGAGTCGGCGTCGGCGCGCGCTTGGGAGCCTGGAGAAGACCGAGAGAGGCTGGCGGGATCTCAGCGGCGCGGCCGCGGAACCTGAGACGGTCTGGGGCGGCGGCGGTCCGGATCTGAAGGGCTCCAGCCAAACGGAGCCCGCGGCCAAACGGTGCCCGCGGTGCCTAAGCTGAGTGAGGCCGAGGCCGGGAGGCCGTCCCCGGAGGTGAGCGTCCCGGGGCCGCACCGCGTCCAGCGGGGTGAGGGCGGGGCGGGGCGGCCGCCTGCCGAGTGGGGCCGAGGGGTCGCGGCCTGTGGCCGGGTCGCCGCGGATCGTCGGTGTCGGGGGAGTCTCGCACCGGAGGGCCGCGCGTTTGCGATTCGGGAAGTGGCATGGGCGGCGGAGCCCGGGCCAGGCTCCTGCCCAGTCCAGGTGAGCAGCGACCCCGAGCCCCTGCGGCTTGACTCGCCAGCTAGCTGAAGGCACAGCTCCCGGTTCTCTCGCAGGGCGTTCCGAAACTTGGAGTTATGCGCTACACAATGTTTCTATTTTCAAAGGCGAACGCTGCACGATTGCGGTCCAGTGATACAAAGTATGCCTATTAGTGACTTCACCCGTCTCCCACAACTCACTTTCTCTGATGTTTTGAAGGCCTGGTGTTCGCTGATTTCATATTTCCTTATTTTCTTCTTTGTGCCTTTTTTTTCCCTTTTCGCTGCCTGTAATAAAAAAGTTTATTACTTGTCAGCAATGATGAATGTTCGTGTGGAGTCCAGCGTTGGTTCCTGTGTACGTAATTTGAGATAAGTAAAGATAGGAAACTGCGGATTTGTTTTGATGCGAATGCAGAAAAGAATGTGGTAGTATGAAGTCTGCCCGGTTGTAGTTTGTTTTTAGGGGGGAAACTCTTTAAAAATTCATGTTGTATCTTCTGTCTAAATATGCTGAAAGTCGGATTTATTTAAAAGGCAGTTAAATTCAGTGAATTAAGAGTATCTTTGTATAATACTAACGTTAGTGCTAGGCACTGGCGGAGTCCAAAAATGTGTAAAAAATGTGTGTGGGAAGAGGGAGTGGTTAAGCACACTAACGATATGAGGCTGACTGCAGCGCGGTATTAAAGGAAGCTCACACACACTGAGCAGTTGTTTTCAGCTGGGCACTGTGGAGGGTGCTTTACTTGCATTTTAATTTAATAATGTATCATAATAATTAGCATAGACTTGATTTAATATTTTTTCATTCAAAAAAAATTTAGTACCTACTGTGTACTGAGTGCTAAGGATTTGATAGTGACAATTACAGACCCTGCCTTTAGACTATACAGTGTCGTTGGGCAAAACAAATATTAAGAAAATAATCAGGGCCCTGAGCGATGGCTCACGCCTGTAATCCCAGCACTTTGAAAGGCTGAGGTGGGCGGATCACCTGAGGTCAGGAGTTATAGAGCAGCCTGGCCAACATGGTAAAACCCCATCTCTCTCTACTAAAAATACAAAAATTAGCTGGGCGTAGTGGGGGGCACCTATAATCCCAGCTACTCAGAAAAAACTAAGGCGGGAGAATCGCTTGAACCCGAGAGGCGGAGGTTGCAGTGAGCCGAGATGGTGCCACTGCACTCCAGCCTGGGTGACAGAGCGGGACTCCATCTCAAAAAATAAAATAAAATAAATAGTCACGCAAATAAATGCCAATAAGCCAAGACAGAGGCTAAAACAAAGAATGTAAGTTGTTTGTGAGAGAAGGTAACAGGGGGACTTATCCCAGCTGGGAAGGTTTTCCTAGGAAAGTAATCTTTGAGCTCAAATATTAGGGATAAATAGGAATTAGGGGAAGATGATTCCCAAAGGAGAGAAGAAAGGCTCAGGCAAAGGAAATAGATGGCATGGAGGCTAGGGAAGGTGGTCATTTCAGGAACTTCAGCAGCTGGTGTGTGGGAAGCAAAAGAGTGTTGTGATAAAGTAGGTTAGGGCCAGAGAGATGATGCAGGGTTTTTTTTTTTTTTTTTTTTGATACATAGTCTCACTCTGTCGCCCAGGCTAGAGTGGAGTGCAGTGGCACGATCTCTGCTCACTGCAACCTCTCCCGGGTTCAAGCGATTCTCCTGCCTCAGCCTCCTGAGTAGCTGGAACTATAGCACGCCACCATGCCCGGCTAATTTTTGTATTTTTAGTAGAGACGGGGTTTCACCATGTTTGCGAGACTGGTCTCGAAATCCTGACCTCTGGTGATCCACCCTCCTTGGCCTCCCGGAGTGCTGGGATTACAGACGTGAGCCACCACGTCCAGCTGATACAGGGCCTTTTAAGCAATGTTAAGGATTTGGGACCAGCTTTTTCTGTTTCTTTTTCTTTTTTTTTTTTTTTTTTAGCTTTTATAGAAAAATTTTCAAACCACTCAAATGTAGGGAGAAAACAGTACAATGAACTCTCCTGTAATATTACCCAAATGACTTGGATGTTATTCTAACTAATAGGAAGTCATTTAAAGGTTTAACTCAGAAAAAAAAAAAATTACAGCAGGATAAGTCCTACAAACAACTTTTTCTTTTCTTTTTTTTTTTGAGACGGAGTCTCGCACTGTCACTCAGGCACGAGTGCAATGGTGCAATCTCTGCTCACTGCAACCCTGCCTCCCGGGTTCAAGCAATTCTCCTGCTTCAGCCTCCTGAGTAGCTGGATTACAGGCATGCACCACCATGCCTGGCTAATTTTTTGTATTTTTGGTAGAGACGGGGTTTCACTATGTTGGTCAGGCTGGTCTCGAACTCCTGACCTCAAGTGATCCGCCCACCTCGGCCTCCCAAAGTGCTGGGATTACAGGCATGAGCCACCCTACCTCGCCAACTTTTTATTTCAAAAAGTCGTCCTGACTACTGTGTAGAAACTGGATTAGATGGGGACAAGAATGGAAATGAGGAGACCACCTAGAGTTGATGGTGGTTGGGACTAGAGTTGTGGCAATGAAGGCATTGCAAATTTAAGAGTACCTAACTGATCTCTTCTCATGTTAATAATTTTATATTCACACTTATTGGAGAAATCATGGAAGGTTTTCAAAAGGAGTCGTATTTATTTATTTATTTGAGATGGAGTTTTGTTCTTGCCACCCAGATTGGAGTGCAATGACTCAATATTGGCTCATGGCAACTTCTGCCTCCCGGGTTCAAGCAATTCTCCTGCTTCAGCCTCGCAAGTATTTGGGATTACAGGTATGCACCACCACGCCCATCTAATTTTGTATTTTTAGTAGAGAGAGACAGGGTTTCACCATGTTGGTCAGGCTGGTCTCAAACTCCCGACCTCAGGTGACTGCCTGCCTTGGCCTCCCAAAGTGCTGGGATTACAGGTGTAAACCACCATGCCCAGCTAAGGGAGATTGTATTTAAAATGGGCTTTGCACTTCCATCCAGACCGAAACCCAAGATGGCTGCACTCTTGCTGAGACATGTTGGGGTCATCATTGCCTCTGAGCCTGCTTTAGCCCTCAGCTCTGTATCAGAAATGCTGTTCCTTTGGAAACCACGGCCAAAGAAGAGATGGAGTGGTTCTGGAATAAGAACACAGGTTCAAACCATCCCGTATCTCCCCACGTCACTATCTACAGTTGGTCTCTTCCCACAGCAATGTCCATCTGCCACCATGGCACTGGTATTGCTTTGAGTGCAGGCGTCTCTTTTTTTGGCATGTCGACCTTGTTACTCCCTGGGAACTTTGAGTCTTATTTGGAATTCATTGGTCCCTGTGTCTGGGGCCAGTACTGATCGACACAACTAAGTTTGCACTCGTCTTCCCTCTCGTATCATACCTGGAATGGGATCCAACACTTGATGTGGGACCTAGGAAAAGGCCTGAAGATTCCCCAGCTATACCAGTCTGGAGTGGTTGTCCTGGTTCTTACTATGTTATTTGTAGGGCTGGCAGCTGTGTGAAGAGCTGAGGTTTCCAGCATCATCTTCCTACACATTATTATATTCACCCGTCTTTCTGTTTGTCACTCTTGTCTCCAGCCTGGGAAGAGTTCTCCTTATTTGTTTAGATCCTTTTGTGCTTTCAGATCCCCTTGGAACAGTAGAGTACCTTCTATACCATAATAGTGGAAAAGGGTCTAGTTTTCCCCTTGTTTCTAAAGATGGAGTGGCTGCAAAAACTCCCCTTTTCTTGCCCACAGCTTGCCTAATCTGGGCCTAGAAGCAGTTATTCTCTCTCCATATTGGGCTTTGATTTGTGCTGAAGGTCAGCTTTTGGCTCCTTCCTGGGATGTTGGAAACAATGCCAGCTCTGTGGCTTCTGCCCTGGGGACTGGGGGTGAGGCTTTGGGTGGCACTGCCTGTGAGTTGCTGGCTTAAAGGACAATTCTGTTCATTGGTGAGAGCCAGGCCATTTAACACCTACACAGTGTTACTGAAAGAAGAGAGGTGGGAGTGGAGCGGAATTAGTCTATCCCAGCTAGAGAGAGATAAAGAGGGCTAGTTAGTTCTTGGAGCAGCTGCTTTGCGGGGAAAATATGTAGCTTTTGACACAAGAGGAAGATCCAGAAAATTATTGAATATAGTAAAAGTTGTTTCTTTTTCTTGCGTTTCCAGAAAAGCCTCTTAATTTTATGCTTTCTCATCCAAGTCATGTACCATTTTTTTCTGAAATTGAATTAAAATACTTATTTAAAAAAACAGGGTGGGGGGGGCCTTTGTGACATAACATAACATTTCCTGGAATGAGAATGTCCTGGAATGAGAATGTCTTGGTCAGCCCTGGAATGACTCAGTAAGTAACCTTGCCAGTCTCTGCCTAAGTGTCACCTTTCCCATAGGATTTTCTCATTTAAATTACTGTTGTCACTACGACTTTGGTCCTTGGAGTATATAACTATCCCATTAAAAATTTCTAGGAAAGGACAAAAATATATTTGTTTCATTACTATGATTACAGCTAAAATAAGCTGAAACTTTCCAAAAGATTTCATTTTCTATCACTTAGTATGTTGTAAACCAGAATTCACAAAATATACAAATGAACTGTGTTTTAAGTATTTGGTTCTGATGCTATCATAGTTAGTTGCTCTTGGAGGCTTGGGGGTCTAATCACATTCCATAGAAGATCTAAGTAAAAGGACCCCAACATGGAAATGTGATCCATTGGTTTCTTTTCCCTCATATTTAATAGCTGGAATGGCCTTATCCTTAAAAAGAAACTTAAGCTTCTGTATAAAGATAGCATGTCTGGTTGTATAATACCTTGATACAAATCCATAATCTAAAAAAAAGTGGCCAGTTTTTTGTTTTTACATTTTTTCCTCCTCAGATTCCTTTTGACCATTAAATATATATTTAAAAAAATAAAATTGTAATATGCAATTTTTAATTTTTAATTATCCATTTAATTTTTTTTTTTTTTTTTTTTTTTTTTTTTTTTTTTTTTTTTTGAGACAGAGTCTCACTCGGTCACCCAGGCTGGGCTGGAGTGCAGTGACATGATCTCAGCTCACTGCAACCTCTGCCTCCCAGGTTCAAGCAATTTTCGTGCCTCAGCCTCCCGAGTAGCTGGGGATTACAGGTGTGTGTTCCCACGCCCAGCTAGTTTTTGTATTTTTAGTAGACACAGGGTTTTGCCAGGTTGGCCAGCCTGGTCTCAAACTCCTGACCTCAAGTGATTCGCTCCCTGGGCCTCCCAAAGTGCCAGGATTACAAGCATGAGCCACTGTGTCCAGCCACATTTAATTCTTTTTTTTTTTTTTTTTTTTAAGACAGAGTTTCACTTTGACACTCAGGCTGGAGTGCAGTGGTGCAATCTCAGCTCACTGCAACCTTCGCTTCTGGGTTCAAGCAATTCTCCTGCCTCAGCCTCCTGAGTAGCTGGGACTACAGGCGTGCGCCATCATGCCTGGCTAATGTTTTTATTTATTTTTTATTTATTTTTTTTAGACATAGTCTCACTCTGTCGCCAGGCTGGAGTGTAGTGGCGCGATCTCGGCTTACTGCAACATCCGTCTCCCGGGTTCGAGTGATTCCCCTGCCTCAGCCTCCTGAGTAGCTGGGACTACAGGCACGTGCCGCCACACCTGGCTAATTTTTTTTGTATTTTAGTAGAAACGGGGTTTCACCATGTTGGCCAGGATGGTCTCCATCTCCTGACCTTGTGATCCACCTGCCTTAACCTCCCAAAGAGCTGGGATTACAGGCATGAGCCACCGCGCCTGGCCAATTTTTGTATTTTTAGTAGAGATGGAGTTTCTCCGTATTGGCCAGGCTGGTCTTGAACTCCTGACCTCAAGTGATCCACCTGCCTCAGCCTCCCCAAGTGCTGGGATTCCACCGCACCCAGCCCTATTTAGTTCTTAATATGCAGTTTTTGTATTTAGATTCTTATATACTTACTTAAAATTTTTATTTATTGATTTTAAAAAGAAATCAGTCTCCCGAGCCAGAATAGTCTCAAACTCCCAATTTATTGAATTTTTTTTTTTTTTTTTTTTTTTTTTTTTGAGACAGGATCTCACTCTTACCCAGCCTGAAATTCAGTGGCACAGGTATAGTTCACTGCAGCCTTAAACTCCTGGACTCAGGCAACTCTCCTGCCTCAGCATCCTGAGTAGCCAGGACTACAGCCATGTGCCATGATGCCCGGCTAATGTTTTTATTGGTAGTAGAGACAGGGTCTCGCTGTGTTGTAGGCTGATCTTGAACTCCTAGCATCAAGTGATTCCCACCACCTGAACCTCCTCAAGTGCTGAGGTTACAGGCGTGCGCCACTGTGCCTGGCCTAATGTAAGCATTTTAAAATACCACATTCTTAGTAGTCCAAATCTATTTTGACTGGATTTTCCTATTAGTGGACATGTTCCATAAAACTCAGTTTTCTCTGTCTCCTGACTGATTTCATCACTGTACTTTTTGGAATAATATTTGAGAAGATGTTTGGTAAACTGTGATATACTATATCAATGTAAGATGATGGTGATAGTTGGAAGTAGACTGAAGAAAAACGAAGGCAGTTCTTTTCATCTGTTCATTCTTGTGCCAACTTTATGCTGATAACTTGGGTATTTGTCAGATGGCTCTTTTTATTCTCTGCAGTATAGTAGGTGACTTAGGTTCATTCATGTCATATGACTGTGATACATTTGTGGCAGCTCACTCAATTGATATAAATAAATTTTACCTGGTTCATTTGCATATTACTAAATTTATTGTAGAAAATGCCTGTGGTAATGGTGACTTTGGTGTCTCCATGTTAAAATTAATTTTTACTTCATAATTCTATGCCATGTTTACATTTAGTAATTCAGTATATTTTTTCCTTATAAGTCCATAAAATTGTGCTAATAGAAACTGTGTCTGTCATACTGATACTGACACTTTTATCATTAGTTTTAAATCAATGCCTTGCACACATTGATGAGTGGTTCAATAAGTATATAAAAAAAAAATTTTAAGGTTTTTTTTTTTTTGAGATGAAGTTTTGCTATTGTTGGCCAGGCTTGAGTGCAATGGCACAGGCTTAGCTCACTGCAACCTCCTCCTCCCAGGTTCAAGTGATTCTCCTGCCTCAGCCTCCCAAGTAGCCAAGATTACAGGCACCCACCACCATGCCCAGCTAATTTTTGTATTTTTAGTAGAGACCGGGTTTGACCATGTTGGCCAGGCTAGTGTAGAACTCCTGGCCTCCCTCAGGTGATCCGCCTGCCTCGGCCTCCCGAAGTGCTGGGATTACAGGCATGAGCCACTGTACCAGGCTTTTAAAAAGTTTAATTCGTGAAATCAGAAGTAAAATTTCACAATCATGTCAAAATCAGGACTTTTTAGATTAAGTCTGAAGATGTTTCTTTTTCTTTTTTTTTTTTTGAGGCAGTGTCTCACTCTTGTTGCCCAGGCTAGAGTGGTGCAGTGGCGTGATCTCGGCTCACTGCAACCTCCACCTCCCGGTTCAAGTGATTCTCCTGCCTCAGCCTCCCCAGTTGCTGGGATTACAGGCGCCTGCCACCATGCCTGGCTTATTTTTGTATTTTTAGTAGAGATGGGGTTTCACCATGTTGGCCAGGCTGGTCTTGAACTCCTGACCCCAGGCGATCCACCCACCTCGGCCTCCCAAAGTGCTGGAATTACAGGCGTGAGCTTGAAGATGTTTCTTACTAATCTTTATAACAAATTATGATGGGGGATGAGGAAAGAGAAAGGAGCATAACGCTATTGTATTCTTAGTATCTTCTTTAGTCCTCAGAACAACCTGAGGGGGATAATTATGTCCATGCTATAAGTTAGGCAGCTGGGACTCAGAGAAGCTAAATGACATATGTAAGGTTACCTAGCTCAAAAGTGATGTAGCCATTATTCCGGTAAAACTCAGTTTGAATTCAAGGTCTATTCTATCTTCATTCTCTTTTGCTGTCATAAAACAAGTAAAAGCAATTTGTCAGTAGCTTATAATTGTAAAATGATGAAAAAAAGTATTTGTAATTTCCTAGACAACAGTAACCTATTATTGGAAACTTCGTGAATCCTTTAAGGAAGACGACTCTTGTAGCTTTTTTTTTTTTTTTTTTTTTTTTTTCCAGACAGAATCTCTCTCTGTCACCCAGGCTAGAGCACATTGGTGCTATCTCCCCTCCTGCAACCTCTGCCTCCCAGGTTCAAGTGATTCTCCTGCCTCAGCCTCCTGAGTAGCTGGGACTACAGGCGTGCGCCACCACGCCTGGCTAATTTTTTTTGTAGAGACGGGGTTTCACCGTGTTGGCCAGGCTGGTCTCAAACTCCTGACCTCAGGTGATCCACCTGCCTCGGCCTCCCAAAGTGCTGGGATTACAGGCATGAGCCACCACGCCCAACCCTCTTGTAGCTTTTAAAAAAAAATTTATTTGCCAGGCGTGGTGGCTCATGCCTGTAATCCCAGCACTGTGGGAGGCCGAGGTGGGCAGATCATGAGGTCAGGAGATCGAGACCATCCTAGCTAACACAGTGAAACCCTGTCTCTACTAAAAATACAAAATATTAGCCGGGCATGGTGGTACGCACCTGTAGTCCCAGCTACTCGGGAGGCTGAGGCAGCAGAATCACTTGAACCCAGGAGGTAGAGGTTACACTCCAGCCTGGGCAACAGAGCAAGACTTTGTCTCAAAAATAAATAAATAAATAATAATAATAAAAATAAATGTATGTGTAGCTGGGTACGGTTACCCATGCCTATAATTCTAGCACTTTGGGAGGCCAAGGCAGGCGGATCACCTGAGGTCAGGAGTTCAAGACTAGCCCGGCCAACGTGGCGAAACCCCGTCTCTACTAAAAATACAAAAATTAGCCAGGTGTGGTGGCATATGCCAGTAATCCCAGCTACTCGAGAGGCTGAGGCAGAAGAATCGCTTGAACCTAGGAGGCGGAGGTTGCAGTGAGCCGAGATCTCGCCACTGCACTCTAGCCTGGGCGACAGAGCAAGACTCTATCTCAAAAAAAAAAAAAAAAAAAATATATATATATATATATGTATAAATTTGTAGGGTACAAGTATAATTTTGTTACATAGATATATTGTATAGTAGTAAAGTCAGGGCTTTTTAATGTATCCATCACTGGAATAATTTCTCATCATCCCCCCACCCCCACCCCAAGGATGGCTACTCTTTGCTTTGCACTTGCTGCACACTGTGAGGGATACAGGAAATGTGTAAGTCATGGTACTTATCCTCAGCGATGTTAGATCTGGTAAAGAGAGTGAAAAGAAACAATAATAAGCAATATCAGACAATATGATTTAAATGCCAAAAATCTAAATGCTTAGGAGAAGACTATTACTAAGGGTCTAATATTTCATCTTTATGGTGGAAATGGATCTTGAGCCAGGACTTAAAGGATAGTTAGGATTTGAATGCCTAGAAGGATGATTACAATGTGAACAAAGTAGTAGAATGAACATGTTATACTTTTGAGATAATAAAGACCAGATTAAATTATGGAATTATTTTATTTTATTTTATTTTATTTTTTGAGACAGAATCTCGCTCTGTCACCCAGGCTGGAGTGCAGTGGCATGATCTTGGCTCACTGCAACCTCCGACTCCTAGGTTCCAGTGATTCTCCCACCTCAGCCTCCTGGTAGCTGGGATGACAGGCACCTGCCACCGTGCCCGGCTAATTTTTTATATTTTTAGTAGAGACGGGGTTTCATCATGTTGGCCGGGCTGGTCTCGAACTCCTGACCTCAAGTGATCCACCCACCTCAGTCTTCCGGTGTGCTGGCATTACAGGCATGAGCCACTGCACCTGGCCTATTTTGTTTTATTTTTTATTATTTTTTGAGACGAAGTTTTGCTCTTACGCCCAGGCTGGAGTGAAGTGGCACGATCTTGGCTCACTGCAATCTCTGCCTCCCGGGTTCAAGCGATTCTCTTGCCTCAGACTCCCAAGTAGTTGGGATTACAGGCATGCACCACCATGCCTGGCTAATTTTTGTATTTTTAGTAGAGACAGGTTTCACCATGTTGGCCAGGCTGGTTTCGAACTCCTGACCTGAGGTGATCCACCCACTGCGGCCTCCCAAAGTGCTAGGATTACAGGCATGAGCCACCACGCCCAGCCTATTCATTATTTTTTAATTGACAATAATTTTATATATTTATGGGATACATTGTGATGTTTCAGTACATATGTACATTATGTAATGGTCAAATCAGGCTAATTACCATGTCCCTCAGCTCAAATACGTACCATTTCTTTGTTGTGAGAACATTTAAAACCCATTCCTTTTGCCATTTTGAAGTATACATTACTATTAACTGTAGGAGATTATTTTGAATTAGTTGAAAATGTTGGAGAACTGCCAGGTCAAAAACAAACAGCCCCACCAGATTGTAATGTCCAAAAGAGCTGGAATCTTTATCTATTTTGTTCAATATGTATCCCAAGCACCTACAATCATTCATGCCTGATATGTAGTAGGTGCTGAATAAGTACACACTTCAGTTATTTTTAACAACTTTACATAGTTATAATTGATATACAGTAAGATGCATATACATGTATATTGTTTTCTTTTGTTTTGTTTTGAAACAGAGTTTTGCTCTTGTCACCCAGGCTGAAGTGCAGTGGTGTGAACTTGGCTCACCGGAACCTCTGCCTCCCAGGTTCAAGTGATTCTCCTGCCTCAGCCTCTGGAGTACCTAGGATTACAGGTACCCGCCACCACGCTCAGCTAATTTTTGTGTTTTTAGTAGAGACGGGGTTTCACCATGTTGGCCAGGCTGGTCTCAAACTCCTGACCTCAGGTGATCTGTGAGCCTCAACCTCCCAAAGTGTTATGATTAGAGGTGTAAGCCACCATGCCCAGCCTAAGATGCACATATTTAAAGCATGCCATTTAATTTTTTGTGTGTATGATGGGCTCAGTTTATCACCCAGGCTGGAGTACAGTGGCACAATCTTGGCTCACTGTAGCCTCAACCTCCCAGGTTAAAGCAGTTCTCCTACCTCAACCCCCAAGTAGCTGGGACTACAGGCATGTGCCACCAGCTAATTTTGTATTTTTTTGTAGAGACAGGGTTTCTCCATGTTGCCCAGGCTGGTCTCCAACTCCTGAGGTCAAGGGATCCACCTGCCTCCCAAAGTGCTGGCATTATAAGCGTGAGCTGCTACCACTACACCCAGCCCATTTAATATTTTTAAATGAAATAATATTCAACTATGGGTTTTTTTTTGTTTTTTGTTTTTTTTTTTTTTGAGACAGGGTTTCACTCTTGTTGCCCAGGCTGGAGTGCAATGGTG
Source organism: Chlorocebus sabaeus (assembly GCF_047675955.1). Classification (NCBI taxonomy): domain Eukaryota; kingdom Metazoa; phylum Chordata; class Mammalia; order Primates; family Cercopithecidae; genus Chlorocebus; species Chlorocebus sabaeus. The sequence goes on from NC_132917.1 coordinate 23,624,506, forward strand.
CAATCTTGGCTTACCGCAACCTATGCCTCCCGGGTTCAAGCGATTCTTCTGCCTCAGCCTCCTGAGTAGCTGAGATTACAGGCATGTGCCACCACGCCTGGCTAATTTTGTATTTTTAGTAGAGATGGGGTTTCTTCATGTTGGTCAGGCTGGTCTTGAACTCCTGACCTAAGGTGGTCTGTCCACCTCAGCCTCCCAAAGTGCTGGTATTACAGGTGTGAGCTACTGTGCCTGGCCATATTCAACTATCTTAATAATGCTTGCTTTTTTGTTGTTGTTGTTCTGAGACAGGATCTCACCCAGGCTGGAGCACAGTGGCGTGATCGTGGCTTACTATAGCCTCGACCTCCTGGGCTCAAGCAGTCCTCCTGCCTCAGCCTCCCAAGTAGCTGGGACTACAGTTACATGCCATCACACCTGGCTAATTTTTCAATTTTTTTTTTTTTTTTTTTTTTTTTTTTTTTTGAGATGGAGTCTCGCTCTGTCGCCCAGGCTGGAGTGCAGTGGCCGGATCTCAGCTCACTGCAAGCTCCGCCTCCCGGGTTCACGCCATTCTCCTGCCTCAGCCTCCCGAGTAGCTGGGACTACAGGCGTCCGCCACATCGCCCGGCTAGTTTTTCGTATTTTTTAGTAGAGACGGGATTTCACCGTGTTAGCCAGGATGGTCTCGATCTCCTGACCTCATGATCCACCCGTCTCGGCCTCCCAAAGTGCTGGGATTACAGGCTTGAGCCACCGCGCCCGGCCAATTTTTCAATTTTTTTGTTGACACAAGATCTCACTATGTTGACCAAGCTGGTCTGGAACTCCTGGCCTGAAGTAATCCTCCTGCCTGGGCCTCCCAGAGAGCTGGGATTACAGGCATGAGCCACTGTACCACTTTATTTCCTTTTTTTTTTTTTTTTTTTTTTTTTTTGAGACGGAGTCTTTGCTCTGTCGCCCAGGCTGGAGTGCAGTGGCACGAACTCGGCTCACTACAAGCTCCGCCTCCCGGGTTTACGCCATTCTCCTGCCTCAGCCTCCCGAGTAGCTGGGACTACAGGCGCCCGCCACCTCGCCTGGCTAGTTTTTTGTATTTTTTAGTAGAGACGGGGTTTCACTGTGTTCGCCAGGATGGTCTCGATCTCCTGACCTTGTGATCCGCCCGTCTCGGCCTCCCAAAGTGCTGGGATTACAGGCGTGAGCCACCGCGCCCGGCCTGTACCTTTCATTTGTTTCTTTTTTAAGAAATAAAGTGGTACACTTTATTTCTTAAAAAAGAAACAAATGAATCAAAATGTAAACATTTCTTAAATCTGAATGGTCAGGGTGGGTGTTTATATTTTTCTCTTTTCCTTTGTGTATGTTTGAAATATGTAGACATTTTTAAAGTGAAACAATTAATATTAGGAATACTAGGTTTGAAGGAAGAAATCTTATGAGAAAATGTTAGTGGGCATAGAGTTATGATTTCCTGGATTTTTTTGTTTTTTTTTTTTTTTGAGACAGAGTCTCACTGTGTCACCCAGGCTGGAGTGCAGTGGTACGATCTCGGCTTACTGCAACCTCCGCCTCCCGTGTTCAAGCAATTCTCCTGCCTCAGCCTCTCAAGTAGCTGAGACTACAGGCACTCGCCATCACACCGCCTAATTTTTGTATTTTTAGTAGAGATGGGGTTTGACTATATTGTCCAGGCTGGTCTCAAACTCCTGACCTCAGGTGATGCACCTGCCTTGGCCTCCCAAAGTGGTGGGATTACAGGAGTGAGCCATCATACCGGGCTGCTGGGTTTTTTAAGACAGGGTTTCCCTCTGTTGCCCAAGCTGGAATGTAGTGGAATGATCACAGGTCGCTGCAGCCTCAACTTCCTGGGCTCAAGCGATCATCCCATCTCAGCCTCTGGAGTAGCTGGGACTACAGCATATGCCACCGTGCCTGGCTAAGTTGTCTTTGTTTTGTTTTGTTTTGTTTTGTTTGAGACAGAGTCTTGCCCTGTCACCCAGGCTGGAGATGGCGCAATGTCAGCTGCTCATCGCAACCTCTGCCTCCCGGGTTAAAGCAATTCTCCTGCCTCAGCCTCCTGAGTAGCTGGGATTACAGGCGCATGCTACCATGCGTAGCTAATATTTTGTGTCTTTAGTAGAGACGGGTTTTACCATGTTGGCCAAGCTAGTCTCGAATTCCTGACCTCGTGATCTACCTGCCTCCGCCTCCCAAAGTGTTGGAATTACAGGCGTGAGCTACCACACCCAGCCAAATTTTTGTATTTTTTATAGAGATGAGGTCTGCCTGTGTTGCCAAGGCTGGTTTGGCACTCCTGGCCTCAAGCAATCCTCCCACTTTGACATCTCAAAATGCTGAGATTACAGGTGTGAGCCACCATGCCTAGCCTGTTTATTTCATTTTAAAATTGTGAAAAAGTCATTGATTTTTTTTTCAAGCCATAAATCAACCAAATGTCATATGAAGCTCTTTTGTTTTGTTTTTTTTTTAACAAAGTAATCTTTATTGTGGTCATAATACATCTTTTCATAGTCATTAGTTTAAATGTGGATTCGCATTACTTTTCACAGCTTCAAATTTTTGGTTTGGAGAGTAAGAGGCAAGTTATATTTCATAAGGATTCAAATCTTTGAAATTACTGCTACTCTTAGGTTATTAAGAGTAATTTTATGATAGAGCAAAAGTACTGCCTTTTAAAAAAATGAATGAAATGGCGGTATAGCACTCTAGGTGTATATATTTTTAGGGTAGAGTTTTTCATTCCAATTTTTATTATGAAAATTTTCAAGTGTGTATAAAAATGGAGAGAACAGTAAACTCTCATGTCTACTCATTACCCAGCTTGATGATTATCAAGTCGTGGCCATTTTGATTTTAATTATGTTCCATCCACTCCTCAGTCCACTTGATTGTTTGAAGCAAGTTCCAGTTATAGTATTCATCAGTCAGTATTTCAGTATGTATCTAAAGCAGTGACTTAAAAAAACTTACAGCTACAGTCCCATCGTCACACCCTAAAAATTAATCATCACTCCAAAATAACATCAGATATCCCATCACTATTCAGATGTTACTGATTCTTTTATAAGTTTTTTTACAGTTGATTTGTTTAAATCAAAATCTAAATATGGTCCATACATTGTAATACATTGATATGTTTCTGAAATATTTAAGGAATCTACTGTCATCTCTTTTTTCTCCCTAGTAATACCTGTATTGAAGAAAATGGATCATTTTTCCTAAAGAATTTCCCACATTCTGGACTTTGTTGATTGCATTCTTGTGATATCATCTGATTATGCTCCTTTGTGCCCTATATTTCCTGTAATCTGGTAGTTAGATCTAGGGACTTGAATGGATTCAGATTCACATTTTTGGCAAGAATAGATGGTGGTACCAGCTTTTACACTGAGGCATGTTTTTTTGTCTGGTTAGCTCTGTGATTTTAGCAGCCATTGATATCATTGTCTAGATTCATTATTGCATTAGAAGTTGCAAATTGGAGACATTCTCATTTTTTTTTTCTTTTTGTTTTGAGACTGAGTTTCACTCTTGTTGCCCAGGCTGGAGTGCAATGGCATGGTCTCAGCCCACTGCAACCTCCGCCTCCTGGGTACAAGTGATTCTCCTGCCTCAGCCTCCCGAGTAGCTGGGACTACCCATTAAATAACTGGTCCTTCCCCGTTCATCTCAATCCCTAGTAACCTCTGTCCTACTTTCTGTCTTTATCAATCATCTATTCTAGATATTTTATATGTTTGGAATCATAAAGTATTTGTCCTTTTGTATCTGAGTTTTTTATTCATGTAGCATCATGTTTTCAGCATTCATCCATGTTATAGTATGTATCAGAATTTCACTCCTTCTGTGACTGAATAATATTCCATTGCTTATGTACACCTCATTTTGTTTATCCGTTCATCTGTTGATGGATACTTGGGTTGTTTCCACCTTTTAGCTCTCATGAATATTGCTGTAGCCACCAAACTGTTTTCCTCAGAACTGTGGTATTTCACATTCCCACCAGCAGTGTACCAGGGTTTCAATTTCTTTACAACCTTGCCAACACTTGTTTTCTGCTTTTTGTTTTCTTTTTAATAGCCGTCCTAATGGGTGTGAAGTAGTATCTCATTATGGTTTTGATTTGTGTTTTCTAGGAACTATTGATTTTGAGCATCTTTTCATGTGCTTATTGGCCATTTTTATTTCTTCTTTGGAAAAATGTCTATTCACACAAGTCCTTTGCCCATTTTTGCATATCCTTTTTTTTTTTTTTAAGAGACAGATTCTTGCTCTGTTTGCTCAGGCTGGAGCATGCTGACATGATCATGGCTCACTGCAGCCTCAAATTCCCTGGCTCAAATGATCTCCTGCCTCTCAGCCTCCCAAGTAGCTGGGGATACAGGGGTGTGCCACTGTGCCCAGCTTGCCTACCTTTTTTTTGAGATGGAGTCTAGCTTTGTCGCCAGACTAGAGTACAGTGGCTCAGTTTCGGCTCACTGCAACCTCCATCTCCCGGGTTCAAGCAATTCTCCTGCCTCAGCCTCCCGAGTAGCTGGGACTACAGGCACGCACCGCCACACCCAGCTAATTTTTGTATTTTTAGTAGAGACAGGGTTTCACCATGTTGTCCAGGATGGTCTTGATCTCCTGACCTCGTGATTCACCCACCTCTGCCTCCCAAAGTGCTGGGATTACAGGCGTGAGCCATCGCGCCTGGCCACTTGCCTACCATTTTTAAGTTGCCATTTTCTTGATTCAGCATTCCCTTGGTTGCTATAACCCTTCTTTGACTATTTTCTAGAGTTTTGACAAAGTTGGTTCTAAGAGTTTCTACTTGTCTTTCGATATTTCTGTAGAGGGGACAGGTGCCTGGACCTACCTATTCTTCCGTTTTGCTGATGTCACCCTCAAGAGTTTAATTTTCCTTTTTCTTTTTCTCTCACTTTCTTTCAATAAGGAGTTTAAACATTTTAAGTCTGTGTATATAATCATGTGTCACTTAATGGAGGGGGTACATACTGAAAAGTGTGTCATTAGGCAGTTTTGTCGTTGTGTGAATGTCATACAACGTATTTTCACAAACCTGATGGTACAGCCAACTGTACACATAGGCTGTATGGTGTAATATTGCTCCTAGGCTACAAACCTGTACAGCATGTTACTGTACCAAATACTATAGGCAGTTATGATATAATGGTAAAGTATCATAACATATGGTATGTATTATATAATATTTGCATATCTAAACGTATCTCAACATAGAAAAGGCACAGTAGAAGTATACTATTATAATCTTATGGGACCACCATTGTATATGCAGTCCGTCATTAACCAAAATGTTGTTACACAGTGTATTACTGTATTTGGAATGTATTTTGGTTATGGTAATGTCACATTACTGTTGAGTTTATTAAAGAGTTCATCTCAGGCTGGAGTGCTGTGGTGCAGTCTCGGCTTACTTCAACCTCTGCCTCCTGGGTTCAAGTAATTCTCGTGCCTCAGCCTCCCGAGTAGCAGGGATTACAGATATGTGTCATCATGCCAAGCTGATGTTTTTTTTTTTTTTTTTGGAGATGGAGTCTCACTCTGTCACCCAGGCTGGAGTGCAGTGGCATGATCTCCGCTCACTGCAAGCTCCGCCTCCCAGGTTCACACCATTCTCCTGTCTCAGCCTCCCGAGTAGCTACGGGCACCCACCACCACGCCCGGCTAATTTTTTATATTTTCTAGTAGAGACAGGGTTTCACTGTGTTAGCCAGGATGGTCTCTGTCTCTTGACCTCGTGATCTGCCTGCCTCGGCCTCCCAAAGTGCTGGGATTACAGGCGCGAGCCACTGCGCCTGGCCGCCAAGCTGATTTTTGTATTTTTAGTAGAGATGGGGTTTTCCCATGTTGGACAGGCTGGTCTCGAACTCCTGGCCTGAAGTAATCCAACTGCCTCGGCTTCCCAAAGTACTGGGAGTACAGGCATGAGCCACCATACCTGGCCTCATCTTTTTTATTTAAAAAAAAAAAAAAATCTAGTAGTATAGACTCACATATTTTTGTTTTATTCAATGGAGCATAATCCACTAGTATTGTTATTTTTTTAGATGTTCAATTTACCAGTTTTACCCAATGGGAGCCCCTTCAGAGTGGCTTTGGAGTCACTTTTTCTTTTCATTTTTTCTTTTTAATTTATTATTTGTTTATTTTTTGAGACAGAGTCTCACTCACTCTGTTACAAGAGCTGGAGTGCAGTGGCGCAGTCTCGGCTCACTGCAAGCTCCGCCTCCAGGGTTGAAGTGATTCTCCTGCCTCAGCCTCCCAAGTAGCTGGGATTACTTGCGCCTGCCACCATGCCCAGCTAATTTTTATATTTTTAGTGGAGATGGGTTTTCACCGTGTTGGCCAGACTGGTCTCAAACTCCTGACCTCAGGTGATCCACCCGCCTTGGCCTCCCAAATTTCTGGGATTACAGACGTGAGCTACCACGCCTGGCCCTGTCCTTATCATTCTTTGGGTACCTTTACTGGGGCAAAAGTGTTCCATGTTCGTGTTTCTCTGCCCCCCCCCCTGAAGTTATCCTTTTCTCAAAGGAGCCATTTAGGAAAAACATTCTCCTTACACAGTAGAATATGTAGAAACCAAGATAAAGACACTTGGTGTGCTCATTGCTTCTGGTATATCTTTGCTTCCAGGCCTTCTCAGCAGACCAGTGGTTTGGACTACAGCTGTCACTTGGTATCCCAGATTGGTTCCAGGACCCCCATAGATACCCAAATCTGCTGATGCTCAAGTCCCTTGCATAAAATAGCATATTATTTGCAGATAACGTATGCACATCCTCCTGTATACTGTAAATTACCTTTAAATTACTTATAATACCTAATACTATGTAAATAATGGTTATGTAATTTTAAAATTTGTATTATTTTTTGCTGTATTGTTTTTCTTATTTTTTTTCCCTGAATATTTTTGATCCATGATTGGTTGAGCCTGCAGATGCATAGGGCTGTTGTCCAGGCTGGAGCACAGTGGCATGATGATGGCCCACTGCAGCCTTGAACTCCTGGGCTCAAGTGATCCTTTCACCTCAGCACCTCAACCTCCTGAGCAGCTGGAACCACAGAGGTGCACCATAATGCCTGGCTAATTTTTTTTTTTTTTTCTGAGACGGAGTCTTGTTCTGTTGCCCAGGCTGGAGTGCAGTGGTGTGATTTCAGCACACTGCAACCTCTGCCTCCCAGGTTCAAGTGATTCTCCTGCCTCAGCCTCCTGAATAACTGGGACTACAGGTGCATACCACCACACTCGGCTAATTTTTATATTTTTTAGAAGAGACCGGGTTTCACCACGTTGGCCAGGCTGATCTCAAACTCCTGGCCTCAAGTGATCCACCCACGGCCAGGCATGGTGGCTCACACCTGTAATCCCAGCACTTTGAGAGGCCGAGGCAGACGGATCACCTGAGGTCAGGAGTTCGAGACCAGCCTGACCAACATGGAGAAACCCCGACTCTACTAAAAATACAAAATTAGCCGGGCATGGTGGTGCATGCCTGTAATCCCAGCTACTCGGGAGGCTGAGGCAGGAGAATCTCTGGAACTCGGGAGGCGGAGGTTGTGGTGAGCCAAGATTGTGCCATTGCACTCCAGCCTGGGCAACAAGAGCGAAACTCCATCTCAAAAAAAAAAAAAAAAGTGACCCACCCAACCCGGCCTCCCAAAGTGCTGGGATTACAGGTATGAGCCACTGCACCCAGCCATTTTTTATAGAGACAGTCTCACTATTTTACCCAGGCTAGTCTTGAACTCCTTGGCTTAAGCAATCCTCCTACCTTGGCCTCTCGAAGTGCTGGAATTACAGATGTGAGCCATACGCCCAGTTCTTTGGCTAAGTCAAATGGTATATTATACTTTTTTTCATCATAAGTTTTAAGAAGTCTTTCTTTTTTCAGATTATCAGACTTGAAAATGTATTTTCTATCATTGCTTTATTTTGTAGATGGAAATGACAGCTTTGAGTTTGCTCACTTTTTCTTTAGACCCTTTTAAGTAACATTTTAGGACTACATGGTAACTTACATATTAAGCTTCTTACTTACTTTTTTTTTACTTACTTTCTTTTTACTTTTACAGTAAGGCAAAAGAGAATGAAAGACGTAGATAACCTCAAAAGTGTAAAACAAGAATGGTAAGTTAATTCAAACTGAATTGCTTTGTTAATGCCTTTGTTAATATCGTTCTGTGTTTTTGTTACATTTCACTGGCAGAGATAGTAGAGTAAGTTTTAATTATGTATGACTACTTCATTGTCATCTATTATGTTGAAGTAATTTTTTTACCATAGCTGCATTAAACAAATTTTATTGAAGTTATTGAATGTTTTTTGTTATTAATTTTAAAAAGTTAAATTATCTGTGTTCATACATTACTTCTGTTATTTGATAAATTAAATAACTGTTTACCTCATTAGCCTCTTGTGATAGATATACTATTTTAGTGTCATGGTGGAAATATGGCTTTGGAGTCAGATAAACCTAGGCTTGAATCCCATCTCTGCCTTGTATTATCTCTCTGGCCTTTAGGCAGCTTAGGTAAATTCTTTGAGCCTCAATATCTCATCTATAGAATGAGGATATAAATACCTACCTATCTGAAAGGTTTATGTGTGTATCTTTTTTTCTTTTTTCTTTTTTTTTCTTTTCTTTTCTTTTTACAGACAAGTTGTCTATTGCCCAGGCTAGAGTGCAGTGGTGCAATCATAGCGTATTGAAGCCTTGAATTCCTGGGGTCAAGTGATCATCTCACCTTGACTTCCTGAGTAGCTAGGACCACAGGCTTATACCACTGCACCCAGTTAATTTTTAAATTTATTGTAGCAGTGTGGTCTCACTATATTGCTCAGAACTCCTGGCTTCAAGCGATCCTCCTGCCACAGCCTCTCAAAATGCTGGGATTATAAGCGTGAGCCACCATGCTTGGCCTATTATTTATTTTTTCACTCAGGTATTTATAGGCTTACATAAATATTTGATGCTAATTATATAATTGTGAGGTTGTTGGCTGGGCACAGTGGCTCACGCCTATAATCCCAGCACTTTGGGAGGCCGAGGCAGGTGGATCATCTGAGGTCAGGAGTTCAAGACCAGCCTGGACAACATGGCAAAATCCCATCTCTACTAAAAATACAAAAATTAGCTATGCGTGGTGGCGGGCGCCAGTAATCCCAGCTACTCGGGAGGCTGAGGAAGGAGAATTGCTTGAACCTTAGAGGCAGAGGTTGCAGTGAGCCAAGATCACACCACTGCACTCCAGCCTGGGTGACAGAGCAAGACTCTTCTGTCTCAAAAAATAAATAAATAAATAATTGTGAAGTTGTGTCAGAGGTCTCCAAGACCACCTCTAGTTTTGATGATTTACTAGAAGAATTTGTAAGATTTAGCATGTAGTTATGCTCCTGATTATAATTTATTACAGTGAAGGGTTACAAAGCAAAATCAGCAAAGGGAAAAAGTGCATGGGGAAAACCAGGCACAAGCTTCCAGGGGTCCTCACCCAGTGGAGTCGCCCAGGATGTACTTAATTCCCCCAGTAACAAGTTGTGACAAATACATGTGAAATATTGTCTACCAGGAAAGCTCATTGGAGATGAGCCTAGAGTTTATAGTGGGAGCTAGTCACATCCTAAAATTTCAGACTCTCATAAGGAAAGTAGGAGTTCAATATAAATCACATTGTTTATACAAACTGTACATTGAGCCATCCTTACAAATTTAGGATGATGGGAACCTTCTAGAAATTCAAGTTTGCAGATGTGGCCAGGTGCGGTGGCTCATGCCTATAATCCCAGCACTTTGGGAGGCCAAGGTGGGTGGATCATGATGTCAGGAGATCGAGACCATCCTGGCTAACACGGTGAAACCCCGTCTCTAGTAAAAATACCAAAAAAATTAGCCAGGCGTGGTGGCGGGCGCCTGTAGTCCCAGCTACTTGGGAGGCTGAGGCGGGAGAATGGCGTGAACCCGGGAGGCAGAGCTTGCACTGAGCCGAGATCGCACCACTGTACTCCAACCTGGCTGACAGAGCGAGACTCTGTCTTAAAAAAAAAAAAAAAAAAAACAAATCCAAGTTTGCAGATGCCAGCCCAGGACTAACCTTGTAAGCAAGTCTTTCAAAAGATAGCAATCAGATCTGCTATATTAACTCATTTCTGCACAGCGATAAATTGAATGATTTAAAATGGTAAAATTAACTTAGAACAGGCCTGTTTTAAAATGGCTTTATTGAAATATAATTCACATACCATATAATTCATTCACTTAAAATATATAGTTCAATAGTTTTTAGTATGCTCACAGATTTGTGCAGTCATTACCATAGTCAATTTTAGCGCATTTATATTACCCCAAAGAGAAACCCCATATCCGTTAGCAATCCCACCCATTGTCCTATGCCTTGCCCCTGACAACCATGAAACTGCTTTCTTTTTTTGAGACGGAATCTCACTTTTTGCTCAGGCTGGAGTGCAATGGCATGATCTCGGCTCACTGCAACCTCTACCTCCCAGGTCTAAGCAGTTCCCCTGCCTCAGCCTCCTGAGTAGCTGGGATTACAGGCACGCCCCACCATGCCCAGCTAATTTTTTTTGTATTTTTAATGGAGATGGGGTTTTACCATATTGGCCAGTCTGGTCTCAAACTCCTGACCTCAGGTATTCTGCCCACCTCAGCCTCCCAGAGTTCTGGGATTACAAGTGTGAGCCACTGCGCCTGGCCCATCTGCTTTCTATTTCTACAGATTTACCTGTTCTGGACATTTCATATAAATGCAATTATACAATATGTGGTCTTTCGTGACTGACTGCTTTCACTTAGCATAATGTTTTCAAGGTTCACCTATGTTGTAGAGCATGTATCAGTATGTACTTTGAAATTTTTTTGATTTTGTTTTTTTTTTGAGATGGAGTTTTGCTCTTGTCACCTAAGCTGTGGTGCAGTGGCACAATCTTGGCTCACTGCAACCTCCGCCTCCCAAGTTCAAGCAATTCTCCTGCCTCAGCCTCCCAAGTAGCTGGGACTACAGTTGTGCACCACCACACCTGGCTAATTTTTGCATTTTTAGTAGAGACAGGGTTTCACCATGTTGTCCAGGCTGATCTCAAACTCCTGACCTCAGGTGATCCGCCCACCTCGGCCTCCCAAAGTGCTAGGATTACAGGCACGAGCCACCATGCCTGGCCTGTACTTTGAATTTTAAGTAAAATATTTAGTAAAGTACCTACACAAAAATATAGGTGATAGTTTATAATTTTCTTTGTAACAAAAATGGATTTGTAAAAATGTTTTGTCAAAAACAATGGCCCAGGGAAAAATGAAAAGAAAACTGCCTTTTTTATTTATTTATTTTTTTTTGAGATGAAGTCTTGCTTTGTCACCCGGCTGGAGTGCAATGGCGTGATCTCGGCTCATTGCAACCTCCACCTCCCAGGTTCAAGTGATTCTCCTGCCTCAGCCTCCCAAGTAGCTGGGACTGTAGGTGCTAACTTTTGTATTTTTAGTAGAGATGGGGTTTTACCATGTTGGCCAGGATGGTCTTGATCTCTTGACCTCGTGATCTGCCCACCTCGGACTCCCATAGTGCTGGGATTACAGGCATGAATCACTGCACCCGGCCTCTTTTTTTTTTTTTTTCTTTTTTGAGACGGAGTCTTGCTCTGTCACCCAGACTGGAGAGCAGTGGCATGATCTCGGCTCACTGCAACCTCTGCCTCCCAGGTTCAAGCAATTCTCCTACCTAAAGTCTCCCGAGTAGTTGGGATTACAAGCGCCCGCCACCATGCCTGGCTAATTTTTGTACTTTTAGTAGAGATGGGGTTTCACCGTGCTGTCCAGGCTGGTCTTGGACTCCTGACCTCAGGTGATCTGCCCGCCTCGGCCTCCCAAAGTGCTGGGGTTACAGGCATGAGCCACCACGCCCGGCCAAAAAGTGCTTTTGGACTTACAGTTCCACATGGCTGGGGAAGCCTCACAATCCTGGCAGAAGGCAAGCAAGAGCAAGTTACGTCTTAAGATGGATGGCAGCAGGCAAAGAGAGAGAGTTTGTGCAGGGGAACTCCTCTTTTTAAAACCATCACATCTTGTGAGACTTATTCATTATCATGAGAACAGCATGGGAAAGACTTGCTCCTATGATTCAGTTACCTCCCACTGGTCCCTCCCACAACACATGGGAATTCAAGATGAGATTTGGGTGGGGACACAGCCAAACCATATCAACGACCCAACTGAAAAATGGAAGAAAATGCCAGGTTCAGTGGCTCACACCTGTAATCCCCGCACTTTGGGAGGCTGAGGCGGGCAGATCACGAGGTCAGAAGTTCAAGACCAGCCTGACCAATATGGTGAAACCCCATCTCTACTAAAAATACAAAAATAAGCTGGGCATGGTGGCGCACGCCTGTAATCCCAACTACTTGGGAGGCAGAGGCAAGATTGCGCCACTGCACTCCGGCCTGGGTGAAAAAGCGAGACAGCGTCTCAGAAAAAGAAAAGAAAGAAAGAAAAATGGAAGAAAACGTCTGAATAGACATTTCTCCAAAGAAGACATACAAATGATCAACAGGCGTATGTTCAGTGTCACTGGTAATCATCAGGGAAATGCAAATCAAAATAAGAGTAATCACCTCACACCTATCAGGGTGGCTATTATCAAAAAACAAAAGAGTTAGTCCTGGTGAGGATGTGGAGAAAAGAGAACCCTTGTCCACTGTTGATGGTGATGCAAAATGGTGCATCTACTATGAAAAACAATTTGGAGATTCCTCAAAAAATTAACAATAGAATTGCCACAGAATGGATTACTGAATAGATCCAGGAATCCCACCTCTGGATATTATCCAAAGGAGTTAGAATCAGAATCTTGAAGAGGCTGGGTGCAGTGGCTCACATCTGTAATGCCAACACTTTGGAAAGCCAAGGCAGGAGGATCCCTTGAGGGAAGGACTTTGAAACCAGCCTGGTTCACATAGTGAGACCTCATCTCTACAAAAGAAAAATTAAAAAACTAGCCAGCTTGGTGACACATACCTGTAGACCCAGCTATTGAGGAGGCTGAGACAGGAGGATCATTTGAGCCTAGGAGTTTGAGGCTGCAGTGAGCCATGATCATGTCACTGCACTTCTCCATTCCGGGTGACAGAGCCAGATCCTGTCTCCAAAAAAAAAAAAAAAAAAAAAAAAACTCGAAAAGAGTTGAATGGGTAAAGAATATATAATACATACCCCAAATGGAATATTATCCAGTCTTTTTTTTTTTTTTTTTTTTTTTTTTTTTTTTTTTTTTTTTTTTTTTTGAGATAGAATTTCGCTCTTCTTGCCTGGGCTGGAGTGCAATGGCACAATTTCAGCTCACTGCAACCTCTGCCTCCCAGGTTCAAGTGATTCTCCTGCCTCAGCCTCCCAAGTTGCTGGCATTACAATTGTGTGCAACCACACCCGGCTAATTTTCTATTTTTAGTAGACACAGGGTTTCACCATGTTGGTCAGACTGGTCTCAAACTTCTGACCTCAAGTGATCCACCTGCCTCAACCTCCCAAAGTACTGGGATTACAGGCGTGAGCCACCACGCCCGGCTATTCAGTCTTGAGAAAGAAGGAAATTCTGCAGTATGCAACAACATAGATGAACCTTGAGGATATAATGGTGGTTGCCAGGGGCTAGGGGAAAGTGAAAATGAGGAGTTGCTAATCAGTGGGCATAAAGTTTCAGTTAAGCAAGATGAATAGATCCTAGAGATACGCTGAGCAACATAGTACCTATAGTTAACCACACTTTATTGTTCACTTAAAAATATGTTAAGAGGTTAGGTCTCATTTTAAGTGTTCTTTTAGAAAGTCCCTCACCTGAAGCTTCTGTACTTTTAGTATTATGGGAACTCCTGACATTTTAAGACGTGTTTACTGGCTGAGCGCAGTGGCTCACACCTGTAATCCTAGCACTTTGGGAGGCCAAGGCTGGCAGATTTCTTGACCCCAGGAGTTCAAGACTAGCCTGGGGCACATGGTAAACCCTCATCTCTACAAAATACAAAAATTAGCTATTGGAGAGACTGGAACTATAGGCATGTGCCACCATGCCTGGCTAATTTTTCTTATTTTGTTTATATAGATGGGGTCTCCCTATGTTGCCCAGGCTGGTCTCAAACTCCTGGGCTCAAGGGATCCTCCCACCTCAGCCTCCTAAAGTGCTGGGATTATAGGCGTGAGCCACTGCACCCAACCCTCTTTCCAATCTGTATATATTTTATTTCCTTTCTTTATCTTACTGGATTAGCTAGGACTTCCAGTACAACACTGATGAGGAATGGTGAGATGCAACATCCTTGTCTTGTTCCTGATCTTAGTGGGAAAGTGTCTAGTTTCTCGTGATTAAATATGATGTTAGATGTAGGCTTTTGCAGACATTCTTTATGAAGTTGAGGAAGTTCCCTTTCTATTCCTAGTTTGTGGGGGTTTTATTATGAATGGTTGTTAGATATTGTCTAATGCTTTTTCTGCATATGTTGATATGATTATATTATTTTTCTTCTTTAGACCGGTGATGTGATAGATTACATGAATTGATTTTCGGTGTTAACCCACTGCAGCCTCACATACCTAGGATAAATCCTGCACGGTTGTGGTGTTTAATTTTTTTTTTATACATTGTTGTATTCTGTTTGGTAATATTTTGTTGAGTATTTTTGCATATATGTTCATGATAAATTTTCTGTAGCTTTCCTTTCTTGTAATGTCTTTGGTTTTAGTATTAGCATAGTGTTATCCTTGTAGCATGAGTTAAAAGTTCCCTCTGCTTCTATTTTCTGGAAGAGGTTATAGAGAATTGGTATTATTTCTTTCTTAAATTTTTGGTAGAATTCATCAGTGACATCATCCAGGCCCAGTGCTTCTGTTTTGGAAGGTTACATATTATTGATTTAATTCCCTTAGTATCCATAAGCCTGTTCATATTATCTATTCCTTCTTGTGTGTGTTTTGATAGAGTGTGCCTTATAAAAAATTGGTTCATTTCATCTAAGTTATCAATTTTAGGGGCATAAAGCAGTTCTTAATGCCTTTGCTACTCTTTCTTCCTGTGCCTATACACTCAAAAGTGAAACAAACCCATTACCACCTGTTCAATGGAGCCAGAGCGCCCCAGTTTTCTGAACTGTATTTTATATCTCTTATTGTAGTTATTTTCTTTCTTTTTTTTTTAAAGACGGACTCTCGCTCTGTTGCCAGGCTGGAGTGCAGTGGCATGATCTTGGCTCACTACAACCTCTGCCTCCCAGGTTCAAGCATTTCTCCTGCCTCAGCCTCCCAAGCAGCTGGGACTACAGGCGCCCGCCACCATGCCCGGCTAATTTTTGTATTTTTAGTAGAGATAGAGTTTCACCATGTTGGCCAGATGGTCTTGATCTCTTGACCTCATGATCCGCCCACGTTGGCCTCCCAAAGCGCTGGGATTACAGGCATGAGCCACCGCACCCGGCCTACCAGTTATTTTCTCTCTCTCTGTCTCTTTTTTTTTTTTTTTTTTTTTTTTAATGTTTTTGTTTTTCTTTAGAGACAGTGTCTTACTCTGTTGCCCAGGCCTGGAGTACATTGACATGATCTCAGTTCACTGCAACCTTGGCCTCCTGGGCTCAGCCTCCCAAGTCGCTGGGGCTACAGGCTGCACCACCATGCCCAGCTAATTATTTTCTTTTTTTATAAAGATGGGGTTTCACCATGTTACTCAGGCTGGTCTCCAATTCCTGGGCTCAAGCAATTCTCCCACTTTGACCTCCCAAAATGCTGGGATTACAGGCATGAGCCATTGTGCCTGGCTGTATTTTCTATTATAACTATTTCCTACTATATATCTCCGCTCTACTCTACTCTTACTATACATTTCCACTCCACTCCACTCTACTGTACTCTGAACCTCTTATAAACATATACTGTTTCTTACTCATCTTCATATCTCCCTGTCACCTAGCATGTAGTAGATACTCAAAAATATTTGAGTAATTTGAATTCACATGATGAAGTTTAATAGAATTTACACATTAAATAAATAACATGAAGGAATAAAATTTCAGCTACTCTGGATGCTCAGCTTTATTGGCTTTGTATTTAGTAATTACTGATGGAGCACCAACTACCATCTGAACAGAAGAAACAGTTAAATACCAGAAAACATAAAATGGTTATAATGATATTACTAATATTTGAGAGTGTACTGTGTGCCAGTGTGTATACTGGTACTTACTATATACCATGTAAAGGCTTTTATATATGTTTTCATTTAATCTTCACAACAACCATGTGAAATAAGTGGTGGTATCTGTATTTTGCAAGCAAAGCAAATCACATAGAAGTTAAGTTTCTTACCCATTGTCAGTGTGACTAAATGAAGGCACTTAAATACAAACAGCAATGCCCAGACTTTTAGACAGTATGCTATACTGCTATGTGACTATGCTGATTAAAGGGAGGGGGAAATCACTGGTGTTATAAGAAACCATCTTAGGGTGTAACTATTTCTGTGTAAGAGGTATCATGTCATTGCTTTGGAAAAGGCATAATACTTTGTGAAAATGTGGAGTGTTTTAAGAGTATATACAAGAGGACTACCTAGGGAAGGAAAAAAATGTATACCTAAGTTAAAGCACTGCCCTGAGTATCAGCATTTTAGTAACAATATAGTGATGGCCTTTTTTTTTTTTTTTTTAAGAGACAAGGTCTCACTATGTTGCCCAGGCTAAAATGCAGTGGTTAGTCACTGCATTCTAGTGGGCTCAGTCAGAGCACACTACAGCCTCAAACTCCTGGCCTCAAGTGATGCTCCTCAAGTGACTACAGACGTGCACCACCACGCCAAGGCTCAGTGATGGCTGTTTTCCACGACAGTCTAGCATAGTGATTAAGAGCAGAGGCACTGGTAGCTTGAGTTCAGTTCCTAGCACTGCCTCCTAATAGCTTTGTGGTCTCTGGCAAATTACTTAAGCTTTTTCTTCATCTATTAAATGGGGATAAAAATAATACCTACCTTTTAGGGTCATTGTGAGGATTTGAATGAGTTGGCACACGTAAGGTACTTAGAATAGTTCTTTATAAGATGTCATGGTTAGGATCACAGACTTGGGAGACAGAGTAGTATGGTGGTAAGTTAACAGTTTCTAACTTATATTTCCTGGCACAGTATAAGAGGTATAAAAGTATGATTGTTGTTATTTATAGAATTTGAGAAATCATATTTCTGTACTTTTATAAAATTTACTGTGTGATTTCAAAAGAGAACAACCAGAAACCATCTTTTCTAGCAAACAGAATCTTAGATAATGTTTCTTTTTTTTTTTTTTTTTTTTTTTTTTGAGACGGAGTCTCACTCTGTTGCCAGGCTGGAGTGCCGTAGCATGATCTCGGCTCACTGCAGCCTCCGCCTCCCAGGTTCAAGCGATTCTTCTGCCTCAGCCTCCTGAGTAGCTGGGACTACAGGTATGCGCCACCACGCCTAGCTAATTGTATTTTTAGTAGAGATGGGGTTTCATCACGTTGTCCAGGATGGTCTCGATCTCTTGACCCCGTGATCCACCCGCCTCAGCCTCCCAAAGTGCTGCGATTACAGGCAGGAGCCACTGTGCCCGGCCTCTCCAAAACATTCTTAAAACTCAGCCAGCTGTGGCAATGTGCGCCTATAGAACCAGCTACTTGGGGGAGAATCACTTGAGCCCAGGAGGTTGAGGCAGCAGTGAGCTGTAATCATGCACTCCATCCTGGGTGACAGAATGAGACTCTGTCTCAAAAATAAACAAATCACTATAAATAAAGTCTTCAGTGGGAAATATTCTGAAGCGTGCAAAGGAGCAAAAATGCAATTGTTGCTGATGCATTATCCCCTTTAGTTCAAGAGTGTTTTCTGTTACCAAAAAATGCATAGTAATCCCTTTTAAAGTCATTTTGAACCCTTTAAAAATAACACATTTTGACCAGGAGCAATAGCTCACACCTGTAATCCCAGTACTTTGGGTAGCCAAGACAGGCATATCACTGAAGCCCAGGAGTTTGAGAGCAACCTGGGCAACATGGTGAAATCCCATCTCTACAAAAAATTAGCTGGACATAGTGGTGCAAGCCTGTAGTCCCAGCTACTTGGGGGTCTGAAGTGGGAAGACTGGTTGAGCCCTGGAGGTTGCGACTGTAGTGAGCTGAAATCGTGCCACTACACTCCAGCCTGTGCGACAGAGAGGGACCTTGTCTCAAAAAAACCTCAAAAAACAAAGAAAACACCACACATTTTTTACTCCAGACCAGTGGTTTTTAACCTGGAGAGATTTTGCACCTAGACACATTTGGCAATGTGAAGAGATGTTTTTGGTTGTTACAACACTGGGGATTGGGGATGGGCCAGGGATGAGGATCCTACTTGTTGTATCTCATGGGTAAAGGCCAAGGATACTGTTAAACATCTGCAACAGTGATCCCCAACTTTTTTGGCACCAGCGACTGGTTTTGTGGAAGACAGTTTTTCCACCGACCTGTGGGGGGAGAAGAGGAGATGATTTTGGGATGATTCAAGCACATTACATTTATTTGCACTTTATTTCTATTATTATTACATTGTAATATATAATGAAATAATTATACAGCTCACCATAATGTAGAATTAGTGGCAGCCCTAAGCTTGTTTTCCTGCAACTAGATGGTCCCATTTGGGGGCGATGGGAAACAGCGACAGATCATGAGGCATTAGAGTCTCATAAGGAGCATGCAGCCTAGATCCCTTGGATGCTCAGTTCACAGGTTCATGCTCCTATGAGAATCTAATGCCACCACTGATCTGACAGGAGGCAGAGCTCAGGTGGTAATGTGAGCGATGGGAGTGACAGTAAATACAGATGAAGCTTTGCTTGCTCGCCTGTCACTCACCACCTGCTGTGCGACCTGGTTCCTAACAGGCCATGGGCCTAGGGGTTGGGGATCCCAATCTCCAAGGCACAGGACACCTCAAACAGCAAAGCCTTTTTCATTTCTAAATGTTAACAGAACTGAAGTTGAGAAAAACCCTGCTGGGAACTAAAAAGGGGTTAATGACTTCCCCAAGGTTATGTTAACTTAGAAGAGGGCCTGAACTACAGACATGCACATAGCATCTAAGTTCAATATCCTTAACTGGAACAAAATAAGTAAATTTTTAGAGACCTAATAGTTAATAGTGCCTGTTTTTCTTTATCTTATTTAGGGTTTGTGAAACAGGATCTGATAATCAACCTCTTAGTAATAATCAACAATCAAATTGTGAATATTTTGTTGATAGCCTTTTTGAGGAAGCTCAGAAGGTTGGTTCCAAATGCGTGTCTCCCACTGAACAGAAGAAACAGGTAAATAAATGTCTATTACTTTTCTTTTTCTTCCAGTGTTTCTCAATATATGGATCTGTTAGAGGGTCCCTAAGGTCAAAATTGTTTTGTTTGTCTGAGACAAGGTCTTTCTCTGTCACCAAGACTGGAGTGCAGTGGCTCGATCCGATCTTGGCCCACAGCAGCCTCAAGCTCCTGGGTTCAAGCAGTCCTCCTGCCTCGGCCTTCCTGGGTAGCCTGGAGCTCAGGTACACACCACCATGCCCAGCTAATTGTTTTATTCTTTTGTAGAGATTGGGTCTTGCTTTGTTGCCCAGGCTGGTCTCAAATTCCTGGGCTCAAGTAGTTCTCCTGCCTTGGTTTCCCAAAGTGCTGGGATTATAGGTTTGAGGCCAAAACTGTTTTCATAATAGATATTATTTCCCTTTTTCACTATGTTCACAAGCTAGGGACACCTATAATCCCAGCACTTTAGGAAGCTGAGGCAGAAGGATCACTTAAGCCTAGGAGTTAAAAACCAGTCTGGGCAATAAAGCAAGACCCATCTCTACAAAAGAATAAAAAAATTAACTGGGCATGGTGGCATGTGCCTGTAGTCCCAGGTTCTTGTGAGACTGAGTTGGGAGGATTGCTTGAGCTCAGGAGTTTGAGGCTGCAGTGAGCCATGACCGTACCACTGTACTCCAGCCTGGGTGACAGAGTGAGACCCTGACTGGTAAGGTAAGGGTAGGGTAAGGTAAAAAACTAACTGTTCATTTTGCACTGATATTGCAAAAGTAGTGGTGGGTAAAACTGCAACACCTTAGCAGGAATCAAGGCAGTGGCAACAAACTGCTGGCAGTTACAGGTTAACATCCCAAACCCACCGAATCCAAAAA
This sequence comes from Chlorocebus sabaeus, assembly GCF_047675955.1. Lineage (NCBI taxonomy): Eukaryota > Metazoa > Chordata > Mammalia > Primates > Cercopithecidae > Chlorocebus > Chlorocebus sabaeus. Next base: position 23,644,738 of record NC_132917.1, read on the forward strand.
TCCAAACTGCTTCAAAATCCAAAATTTTTTTAGTGCTGACATGATGCTCAAAGGAGATGCTCATTGGGGGCATTCCAGATTTTGAGTTTTGAATTTGGAAAGCTCAACCAGCAAATATTTCAGAATCTGAAATTCAAAACCCTTCTGGTCCCAAGCATTTCAGATAAGGGATATTCAACCTGTACTTTATTCTTTGCATATACTCCCAAGGGAGAAAAAAAAACTAATTTTAACTAAGAATGTCCTTGATGAAGCAGTAGAATTTATAAATTTTGTATCTCGGCCAGGCGTGGTGGCTCATGCCTATAATCCCAGCACTTTGGAAGGCTGAGGCAGGCAGATCATGAGGTCAGGAGTTCAAGATCAGCCTAATCAACATGCTGAAACCCTGTCTCTACTAAAAGTACAAAAATTAGTCGGGCATGGTGGCGCATGCCTATAGGCCCAGCTACTCAGGAGGCTGAGGCAGGAGAATTGCGTGAACCTGGGAGGTGGAGGTTGCAGTGAGCCGAGATTGCACCACTGCACTCCAGCCTGGGCGACAGAGCTAGACTTGGTCTCAAAATAAATAAATAAATAATTTAATTAATTAATTATGTATCTCAGACCTTGAATATACATCTTAATATTCTGTGTGACAAAATGCAAAGTATACATAAAGTATTTCTACAATACACAGAAGTGTCTTAAGGAAAGGTGCAGTTATTTGAGATCAACAAACTGTCTGCTTTTTCATGGCATATTGTTTCTGCAAGAAAGAATGGTTTGCATACAGACTATGGATATTCCAACTTGCTCTGTCACCCAGGCTGGAGTGCAATGGCAAGATCTCGGCTCATTGCAACCTCCGCCTCCCAGGTTCAAGCAATTCTTCTGCCTCAGCCTCCTTAGTAGCTGGGATTATAGGCGCACACCACCATGCCTGGCTAATGATTTGTGTTTTTAGTAGAGATGGGGTTTCACCATGTTGGTAAGGTTGGTCTTGAACTCCTGACCTTGTGATCTGCCCGTCTTGACCTCCCAAAGTTCTGGGATTACAGGCGTAAGCCACCACACCTGGCCTAGCAGATATTTTCTTTTTTTTTTTTTTTTGAGACAGTGTCGCTCTGTCACCCAAGCTGGAGTGCAGTGGTGCGATCTCGGCTCACTGCAAGCTCCGCCTTCCAGGTTCACGCCATTCTCCTGCCTCAGCCTCCCAAGTAGCTGGGACTATGGGCGCCCGCCACCACGCCTAGCTAATTTTTTGTATTTTTAGTAGAGACAGGGTTTCACAGTGTTAGCCAGGATGGTCTCACTCTCCTGACCTTGTGATCCACCTGCCTTGGCCTCCCAAAGTGCTGGGATTACAGGTGTGAGCCACCGTGTCTGGCTTTTTTTTTATTTTTATTTTTTAAATTTTTTTATTTTTTGAGACAGAGTCTTGCTCTGTCACCCAGGATGGAGTGCAGTGGCACAATCGGCTCACTGCCACCTCCACCTCCTGGGTTCAAGCCATTCTCCTGCTTCAGCCTCCCCAGTAGCTGGGATTACAGGCATGCACCACCATGCCTAGCTAATTTTTACATTTTAGTAGAGATGGGGTTTCACCATGTTGGACAGGCTGGTCTCGAATTCCTGACCTCGTGATCCACCCGCCTCAGCCAAAGTGCTAGGATTACAGGCTTGAGCCACCGCGCCCGGCTGAAATGTTTTTTTAAAAAACCAAACCTCTTACAGTTATGCAGTTAGAAAAAGAAGTATTTTAATAGCCTTCCCAGGATATTCTTTGACACTTCATCAATATTTAATAAGTAGTAGTAGTATCTCAAAAGTTAGTTGAGAATCTGAATGTGGAATCTGAAACTTACCAACCATCTTTTCATATACTTGTTACATTAAAATCTTTTAGTATATGTGATTCTTTGGCTCTTTTACTCATGCATCACTTTATAACATCATATATTGGTCATTTGGAAAACACTGGTTTTCTTAATTATGCAGATCTTCCAACTGCTGACACATTTAATTATATAATAAAATTTATATTTATCAAAATGACACTAATCTCACTAGGAAATTCCTTAAGTTTTGAGAAACTGTCGAGGTATGGTGGCTTTTTCTTTTCTTTTTTTTTTTTGAGACAGTCTTGCTGTGTTACCCAGGCTAGAGAGCAGTGGCACAATTTTGGTTCACTGCAACCTCTGCCTCCCAGGTTTAAGCGATTCTCATGCCTTAACCTCCTGAGTAGCTGAGATTACAGGTGTGCATCACCAAGCCCAGCTAATTTTTTGTATTTTTTAGTAGAGAAAGAGTTTCGCCATGTTAGCCAGGCTGGTCTTGAACTCCTGGCCTCAAGTGATTCACCCACCTTGGCCTCCCAAAGTGGTGGGATTACAGGCGTGAGCCACCAAGCAGAGCCTATGGTGGCAATTTTCTAAAAGTGTTATTTTCACTTAAAAAGTTGGTTAAGGCCAGGCGCGGTGGCTCATGCCTATAATCACAGCACTTTGGGAGGCCGAGGAGGGCGGATCACAAGGTCAAGAGATTGAGACCATCCTGGCTAACATGGTGAAACCCTGTCTCTACTAAAAATACAAAAAAATTAACCAGGTGTGGTGGCGGGCGCCTGTAGTCCCAGCTACTGGGGAGGCTGAGGCAGGAGAATGGCGTGAACCCGGGAGGCGAAGCTTGCAGTTAGCCGAGATCACGCCACTGCACTCCAGCCTGGGCAACAGAGCGCGACTCCGTCTCAAAAAAAAAAAAAAGTTGAGGCCGGGCGCGGTGGCTCAAGCCTGTAATCCCAGCACTCTGGGAGGCCGAGGCGGGCGGATCACGAAGTCAGGAGATCGAGACCATCCTGGCTAACCCGGTGAAACCCCGTGTCTACTAAAAAATACAAAAAACTAGCCGGGCGAAGTGGCGGGTGCCTGTAGTCCCAGCTACTCGGGAGGCTGAGGCAGGAGAATGGCGTAAACCTGGGAGGCGGAGCTTGCAGTGAGCTGAGATCTGGCCACTGCACTCCAGCCTGGGGGACAGAGCGAGACTCCGTCTCAAAAAAAAAAAAAAAAGAAAAAAGAAAAAAAAAATTTCAATCAAAATAGCATGTCAAAGCAGACTGCAAGCGGTACCAATTATGAGACCCCAGCTGATTTTTTGACTTGAGACATTTAAAAAAGTATTTATGAAAAATCCCTTCACTCTGATTTGGTTTTTAAATTAAAACTTAATCTATTAGTTGTAAAAGGCTTATGTTGAAAAGTAGCAGGCTTGTTACTCCTTGGCCCTAGCATCTACTTTCTTTTTTCTTTTTTAAGTTGGCATTTCACTCCTGTTACCCAGACTGGAGTGCACTGGTGCGATCTTGTCTCACCGCAGCTTCCGCCTCCTGAGTTCAAGCGATTCTCCTACCTCAGCCTGGGATTACAGGCATGCACCACCACGCCTGGCTAATTTGTATTTTTAGTAGAGACGGAGTTTCTCCATGTTGGTCAGGCTGGTCTTGAACTCCTGACCTCAGGTGATCTGCCTGCCTTGGCCTCCCAAAGTGCTAGGATTACAGGCATGAGCCACTGCATCTGGCCACATCTACTTTCCAGAGGCAACAAGTTATAACTCTTAGGTATTTCTACTGACACGAGCTTTCTGTTTCTGATAATATGCTAATAGTGATAGTTCTTGATTTTTCAGATTTTTGAATTATGTATTCACTTTGTATTATAGATAATAAGGATTTAACTCTTTTTCTACCTTCCCCCTCTCCCCAAATCACCGCTTCCCATTCTTCTAACATAGTTATGTTACAATTGGGGATTAAATCAATTGTTATTTGTATCTGTAAAAGTGTAAATACCATACAACTCTACAGCATAAGCGAAAGCCACCATGCCTGGCCCACCAGTTAAAATTTTTCTAAGAGAAGACTGTGGTGAAACCCTCCTTCCTTCAGTGGACTGGTTGTCCACTGGGGGAACTCTACTGCTCTTGCTCTGGAATCTATAATCCTGAGTATTCTCCTCTCTCCTGATTACTCAATTCTATGCCTCGCCCAACATCACCTCCCCCTTATATTTTAATGTTTATGAAGCCAGTTGTATTAGTCCATTTTTACGCTGCTGATAAAGACATACCCGAGACTGGGAAGAAAGGAAGTTTAATTTGACTTACAGTTCCACATGGCTGGGGAGGTCTCATGATCATGGCACCAGCAGCAGAAAATGAGCAAGAAGCAAAAGTGGAAACTCCTGATAAACCCTCCAGATCTTGTGAGACTTACTCACTATCACAATAATTGCATGGGAAAGACGGGCCCCCATGATTTAATTATCTCCCCCTTGGTCCCTCCCACAACACATGGGAATTCTGGGAGATACAATTCAACTTGAGATTTTGGTGGGGACACAGCCAAACCATATCAATGATTTTAATTTTTTGTAGAAACTGGGTCTTGCTATGTTGCCGGGGCTGGTGTCCAACTCCTAGGCTCAAGCAGTCGTGCCTTGGCCTCCCAAAGTGCTGGGATTACAGGAGTGAACCACCCTACCCAGCTTGAATAGTGATAGAAGAAATTTTCAAAGAACTTTCAATCCTACTACATTTTATTAACATGATGCATTTTGTTTCCTACTGTTTTGCAGGTAGATGTAAATATAAAATTATGGAAAAATGGATTCACCGTCAATGATGATTTCAGAAGTTATTCCGATGGTGCCAGTCAGCAGTTTTTGAACTCCATCAAAAAAGGGTGAGTAGCCAGGTGTGGTGGCTCAAGCCTGTAATCCCAAAACTTTGGCAGGCTATGGCGAGAGGATTGCTTGAGCTCAGGAGTTCAAGGCCAGCCTGGGCAGTAACACAGCCAGACCTTATCTCTACTTAAAAAAAAACATTACCCAGCCAGCCCAGCTACTCAGGATTGCTTGCACTTGGGAGATTGAGGCTACAGTGAGACATACTTGCACCCTGCACTCCAGCCTGGGCAACAGCACGAGGCCCTGTCTCCAAAAAAAAAAAGGTGGGGGAAGGGGGGCAGCGGGCATGGTGGCTCGTGCCTGTGATCCCAGCACTTTGGGAGGCCAAGGCGGGCAGATCACCTGAGGTTGGGAGTTCCAGACCAGCCTGACCAACATGGAGAAACCCCATCTCTACTAAAAATACAAAATTAGCCAAGTGTGGTGGCACATGCCTGTAATCCCAGCTACTCGGGAGGCTGAGGCAGGAGAATGGCTGAAATCCAAGAGGCGAAAGTTGCAGTGAGCCGAGATTGCACCATTGCACTCCAGCCTGGGCAACAAGAGCAAAACTCCATCTCAAAAACAAAACCAAAAAAAAAAAAAAAAACAAGGTGGGGTAAGTAATCTTTGTAATAGGAAGATACTGTAGGCATTTTTTTTGTGTGTGAAAGAATCCATGTTAATGTTCACACACCCCCTACACATTCACAGATACACTTTTTCTTTTGTACATTCACATTTTTATAAGATGAATTTTCTTAAGAGAACCACAACTACAGGTTTTTTTCCAAGATGGTGTCTCGCTCTTTCACTCAGGCTGGAGTACGGTGGCATGATCTCAACTCAATGCAGCCTCCACATTCTGGGGTCAAGTGATTCTCGTGCCTCAGCCTCCCGAGTAGGTGAGATTACAGGTGCCTGCCACGGTGCCCGTCTAATTTTTATATTTTTAGTAAAGAACAGGGTTTTACCATGTTGGCCAGGCTAGTCTCGAACTCCTTACCTCAAGTGATGATCTGCCTACTCTACCTCCCAAAGTGCTGAGATTACAGGCGTGAGCCACCACGCCCAGCCAACAGCTATAATTTTGAAGAAAGTTTAGGAACTTGAATTCTGATCAACCCAAATCTTACTTAAACTAATTTACTAAGTATTTTCTAATACCTCATTTTCTTTATTATTTAATATTTATGTTTAAATATCTTTAAAGTCTTTAAAATGATCATGGTAGAACTCTCTCTGACCCTTCTCTGGCTTGGCAGGCTGCCCGATTAATGAATAAAAATTTTAAAAGAAAAAAAAATGTTGCTGGACACAGTGGCTCACATCTGTAATCCCAGCACTTTGGGAGGCTGAGGCCGGTAGATCACAAGGTCAGGAGTTCGAGACCAGCCTGGCCAACATAGTGAAACCCCATCTCTACTAAAAATACAAAAATTAGCCGTGCATGGTGGCACATGCCTGTTAGTCCCAGCTACTCGGGAGGCTGAGGCAGGAGAATCGCTTGAACCCGCGAGGCAGAGGCTGTGGTGAGCCGAGATCATACCACTGCACCCTGGCCTGGGCAACAGAGCCAGACTCCATCTCAAAAAAAAAAAAAATTGTAATGTTTACTATATACTTAAGTATTATACATGCTTGGTCTAGAAAATTTTTTTAAGTATTAAGAACTCGAAAATCAGCCAGGTGAATCCACTTTGTATCTATCTCTATGGATTTCCGTCTCTATGTATTTGCCTGTTCAACTCATTTTCACATTTTGGGCTATTATGAATAATGCTACTATGAACATTTATATACAAGTTTTTGTATGGTCATAAGGTTTCATTTCTCTCAGGTATAAATCTAGGAGTGGAATTATTAACTCTTATGTTAACTTTATGAAGAACTGCCCAAATGTATTCCAAAGTGGCTGTACCATTTAACATTCCTACCAGCCATGTATGAGGTTTCCAATTTTCCACATCATAATACATGTTAGCTTCTGTTTTTTTTAAATTATAGCCATTTTAGTGGTTGTGAAGGGGTATGTCATTCTGGTTTTGATTTACATTTCTCTAATGACCAGTGATGTTGAGTGTCTTTTCATGTGCTTATTGGCCATTTGTACGTCTTCTTTGGAGAAATGTCTGTTCAAATCCTCTGTCCAGTTTTTTGCTTTTTTTTTTTTTTTTTGAGACAGAGTCTTACTCTGTTGGCCAGGCTGGAGTGCAGTGGCATGATCTCGGTTCACTGCAACCTCCACCTCCCAGGTTCAAGTGATTCTCCTGCCTCAGCCTCCCAAGTAGCTGGGATTACAGGCATGTACCACCACACCCGGCTAGGGTTTTACCATGTTGACCAGGCTGGTCTTGAACTCCTGACCTCTGGTGATCCACCTGCCTGGGCCTTTCACATTGCTGGGATTAGAGGCGTGAGCCACTGTGCTTAGCCTGTTTATATTTTCAGGTGGGTTATTTGCCTTTTTGTTGAGTTGTAAGAATTCTTCATTTTTTCTGAATACAAATTCCTTATCAGATACATGATTTGCGAATATTTTATCTCATTCTTTGAGTGCCTTTTAACTCAAACAGAAAAAAATAAAACAATTACATAGAATTACGGTATGTATAGAGTGGTATTTATTCACTAAAATATTTTTTAAACTTTCTTATTGAAGTATGGCTTATATACACAAAAATACAGGCCAGGTAGGCCAGGTGCAGTGGCTAATGCCTGTAATCTCAGCACTTTGGGAGGCGAAGGCAGGAGGATCATTTGAGCCCAGGAATTAAACCAGCCCTGGCAACACAGCGAGAACCTTTCTCTACAAAAGAAAAACCTAAAAAAATCACCTGGGTGGCGCACGCCTGTAGTCTTGGCTACTCAGGCAGCTAAGATGGGACAATCGCTTGAGCCCAAGAGGTCGCAGCTACAGTGAGCCATGTTGGTGCCACTGGACTCCAGCCTGGGCAACAGAGTGAGCTCCTATCTCAAAAAAAAAAGAAAGAAAAAGAAAAAAGAAAAGTACAGAAATCATAAATATATACTAAATGAATTTGTATTATTTCTGTTATCAGAATAAATCAACTACTTTATTAGAATTTGTTAAAATTTGTCCTTTGGCCAGGCATGGTGGCTCACGCCTGTAATCCCAACACTTTGGGAGGCTGAGGTGGGCAGATCACTTGAGCCTATGAGTTCAGGACCAGCCTGGACAACATGGTGAAACCCCATCTTTACAAAAAAAACAAAAATTAGCTGGGCATGGTGGCCTATAGTCCCAACTACTCAGGAGTCTGAGGCAGGAGGATCGCTTCAGCCCAGGAGGTCATGCAGTGAGCCATGATTGCACCTCTGCACTCCAGCCTGGGCAACAGAATGAGACCCTGTCCACCCCACCCCCACCAAAAACAAAAACAAAAGCAAAAAACTCAAATTGCTTAGTTAACAGCAATGCCCAGTCTTTTGGCTTCCTGGGTTACATTGGAAGAAGAAGAATGGTCTTGGGGCACACATAAAATACGAAAATACACTAATACTAACGATAGCCAATAAGCTTAAAAAAATTGCAAAAAAATCTCATAAATCTCATAATGTTTTAAGAAAGTTTACAAATTTTTGTTGGGTCACATTCAAAGCCATCCCAAGCCACCGGTTGGACAAGCTTGGTGTAGTATATAGTCATCAAGTATTTCATGACTTTAGTACTATTCTAGGTACTGCTATAAAACTCATGCTGGTTGCGGGGTGGTGGTTCACGCCTATAATCCCAGCACTTTGGGAGGCTGAGGGAGGAAGATCGCTTGAGCCCAGGAGTTCAAGACCAGCCTGGACAAGATCCTGTCTCTACAGAAGATTTAAAAAATATATGTTTTCACAATAAAAAATAATAATAATTAAAACTCATGCTATTCATGAGCTTATGGTCTTAAAAATTATATTGTTCTTGTGGGTTTTTGGTGTTGTTCTTATTATTTAACTACATTGTTTTGAACATATTTGGTTATTTCATTGTAGGGAATATTATATATCTTATTTCTGTATATTTCTACGTATTATTCATTTTTTGTATGTACAGAATGTTTTTCAGAGAAATAAAATACCCGGGGAGCTTTATCATTTTATTTCTTTGTTTTCCAAGGGAATTACCTTCAGAATTACAGGGAATTTTTGATAAAGAGGAGGTGGACGTTAAAGTTGAAGACAAGAAAAATGAGATATGTTTGTCTACAAAGCCTGTGTTCCAGCCCTTTTCAGGACAGGGTCACAGACTAGGAAGGTAAGTATGCCTATTGTCTTGTTTTCCATAGATCAAGGCTTAACTAATATTCTATCATTATTTTACCCATGTGGACCACATGAATAGAGCTTATCATTTCTCCCATTGGAAATTAGATTTTTTTTAATGTTAATTTTTATGAGGACTCCTAAGTCATAGTTACCTAAGTGTATATTCACAATGCCTGGCCGGGCGCAATGGCTCATGCCTGCAATCCCAGCACTTTGGGAGGCCAAGGTGGGCGGATCACCTGAGGTCAGGAGTTCGAGACCAGCCAGACAAACATGGAGAAACCCTGTCTCTACTAAAAATACAAAAAAATTAGCCAGGCGTGGTGGCACATGTCTGTTATCCCAGCTCTTCAGGAGGCTGAGGCAGGAGAATCGCTTGAACCCAGGAGGCAGAGGTTGCAGTGAGCCAAGATCGTGCCATTGCTCTCCAGTCTAGGCAACAAGAGTGAAACTCCATTTCAAAAAAAAAAAAAAATGCCAGCACCACACTAAAAAATCTTGGAGGTTTTTTTGGTTTTTTCAAATCAAAAGGGCTTGGCTCTTTATGGACAGAATTCAATTGGTAAGTTCTTTTCTCTCCCTTTCACTCACCACTATAGAGTACATGTGCTAGCTTTTGAATATTATTGTTCTTTTTTTTTTTTTCTTTTTTTTTTCTGAGACAGAGTCTCACTCTGTTGCCCAGGCTGGAGTGTAACAGCACGATCTTGGGTCACTGCAACTTCTGCCTCCCTGGTTCAAGCAGTCCTTCTGCCTCAGCCCTTCTAGTAGCTGGGATTACAGGCACACACCCCCATGCCCAGCCAATTTTTGAATTTTTAGTAGAGACAGGGTTTCGCCATGTTGGCCAGGCTGGTCTTGAACTCCTACCCTCAGGTGATCCACCCACCTCGGCCTCCCAAAGTGCTGAGATTACAGATGTGAGCCACCACGCCTAGCCTATTGTTCTCTTTTATGGTTACCACTGCCTGCAACATTTTGTTCTATGATCTATGTATGAATTTTGAGGTAATAAAAATGAAAATCAGTGTCAGTATCAAAGCCTTAAATTATTTTCAAGTTTTACAGTTTCCATCCTATCTAACAGAATATGCAGAGAGATTAGATAGATATGGGAGCTCTTTGATTTTTATAAATTCTCATATTTTTAATTATCAAGATTGGTAAGGTGCATACATATTCATCCACATGTACAAATATATCTGGATGCACCCTTCAGAATGATCAGGAAGTACTTTATTTAGTTTCTTTTTCATTGTAACCTAAGGACTAAGCTCAATAAAGAATTTATCATTTATTTTAGAAATTTAACCTGGGCAGTAGGAAAAGGTAAAGTCCATAGATCTGTGAACCTTCTTTAAAATTATCCATTCTGTAAAGCACTAGTCAATAAATACCAGTAATAATATATGTAGCTTACAAATTACTTGGATATGTATAGTTTCATCAGATTATTAGAACCATCATACCATCATATATTGTGGACATAAATAATATATCTTTCATTATTATTGAAGAAACAGATATAACTTACAAAAGTCTTCCTAAAAGCTATACTTGCTGTAATATTTTTATAGTAATTATTTAATGATAAAGGTTTATTGAATGGAAAAACATGTCTAACTTTGTTGTCTGGATTTCCTTAGTGCCACACCAAAAATTGTTTCTAAAGCAAAGAATACTGAAGTTGAAAATAAAAATAATTTGTCTGCTGTTCCGCTGAACAACTTGGAACCCATTACTAATATACAGATCTGGTTAGCCAATGGGAAAAGGATTGTTCAGAAATTTAACATTTCTCATAGGTGAGTCTTCAATTTCAGTATATGATTTTTTTTCACCAAGTTTAAATTTCATTTCTTCTTTTCAGTTCAGTCAACAGTTTAATTTTAGAGATAGAATCTTTGTTGCCCAGGCCAGAGTGCAGTAGCACGGTCATAGCCCACTGCAGTCTTCAAGTGCTGGATTCAAGCAGTCCTCCCACCTCAGCCTCCTGAGTTGTAGAACTACAGCCACATGCCACCATGCCCTGCTAACTTTTATTTTTATTTTTTATTTATGTATTGCCAGCTAATTTTAAAAACTGTTTTGTAGAAAGGGGGTCTCAATGTGTTGCCCAGACTGGTCTCAAACTCCTGGACTGAATTCATCCTCCTGCCTTAGCCTGGGCTTACAGGCATAAGTCATTGCATCCTGCCAAGCATTCTATCTATCTATCTATCTATCTATCTATCTATCTATCTATCTATCTATCTACCTATCTATCTATTTATTTTTGAGACGGAGTCTCGCTCTGTTGCCCAGGCTGGAGTGCAGTGGTGCAATATAGTGAGACCTCATCTCTACAAAAAAAAATTTTTTTAATTAGCTGAACATGGTGGCGCACATCCGCAGTCCCAGCTACTTGGGAAGAGAATCGCTTGAGCCTAAGAGGTAGAGACTGCAGTGAGCCGAATTGCACTACCACACTGCAAGTCTGGGTGACAGTGAGAACCTGTCTCAAAAAATAATAATAATAGCAATGAAGTATTTTCAGTCTGTTTTGGGATTTTGATTCTCATCATTTGATTCATTTTTCTGTTTAACTAGATACATAATTATAAAAGAATTATTTTTAATGTTTTGAATTAGTCATTAGCATTATATGCATACCCTTCTGTTAATTGTAGTGAAAGAATGAAAATACAGAAAAGCATTAAAAGAAATTGAAGTTCATATGAATTCCACTGCTCAGAGATAATCATTATCATCAGTTTGATGCAGTCTTTTATTTCTTCTTAAAAGCTTTTTTTTTTTTTTTTTGAGACAGAGTGTTCTGCCACCCAGGCTGGAGTGCAGTGGCACGATCTCGGCTCACTGCAACCTCCATCCCCCGAGTTCAAGTGATTATCCTGCCTCAGCCTCCTGAGTAGCTGGGATTACAGGCATGTGCCACCATGCCTGGCTAATTTTTGTATTTTTAGTAGAGATAGGGTTTCACCATGTTGCCCAAGCTGGTCTCAAACTCCTGACCTCAGGTGATCCGCCCACCTCAGCCTCCCAAAGTGCTGGGATTACAAGCATGAGCCACCATGCCCAGCCTTCTTAAAAGCTTTTTTTGGCTGGGTGTCATGGCTCCTGCTTGTAGTCCCAGCAATTTGGGAGGCTAGGGACTATTCAGGAGGCTGGGATGGCAGAATCACCTGAGCCCAGGAGGTTGAGGCTGCAATGAGTCATGATCTCACCACTGTACTCCAGCTTGGGTGACAGAGCAAGACCCTGTCTCAAAAGGAAGAAAAAAAAAAAAGTTTGTTTTGTTTTAATTAAAAATATAAACATACCATATATAGCATATGTTGTTTTTCCTTTTGTAAAAATTATTTATTTTTCAGGAAATGTAGCACAGATAAATAACAAATATACAGAGAAAGTTAAAAGAATAAGAATAAAATACATATGTACCACCTACCTCAGAACATAGATTCTTATCAGTATACCTTATGTGTCTTTCTGTGATCATGTCTCTTTTCTTCTGGGGAAGAGAGAAATAACCACTGTCCTAAATTTGTGTTGATAATTTGCTGCTTTCATTTATAGCTTTACCTAGTATATACGTATTCCTAAAATATACTAAATTGTTTTTCTTATTTTCAAATAATTACTCCAAATTTCAAACCAGCAATAACTTACAGAAAAGGTGGCTCATGCCTATAATCCCAGCACTTTGGGAGGCTGAGATGGGCGGATCACGGGGTTAGGAGATCGAGACCATCCTGGCTAGCATGGTGAAACCCTGTCTCTACTGAAAGTACAAAAAATTAGCCAGGCGTGGTAGCGGGCGCCTGTAGTCCCAGCTACTCGGGAGGCCGAGACAGGAGAATGGCATGAACCTGGGAGGCGGAGCTTGCAGTGAGCCAAGATCACGCCACTGCACTCCAGCCTGGGTGACAGAGCGAGCCATCTCAAAAATAATAATAATAATAAATAAAAAATTACAGAAAAGGTTCAAGAACAATATAAAGAACTTTTCTTGACTGGGCTCCGTGACTCCTGCCTGTAATCCCAGCATTTTAGGAGGCCGAGGCAGGCAGATCACAAGGTCAGGAGTTTGAGACCAGCCTGACCAAAATGGCGAAACCCCTTCTCTACTAAAAATACAAAAATTAGCCAGCTGTGGTGGCACATGTCTGTAATCCCAGCTACTCAGAAGGCTAAGGCAGGTGAATCACTTGAACCTGGGAGGCAGAGGTTAGGCTCCATCTCAAAAAAATAAAGCAACTTTTCTCCCTAAGCATTCAAGAATTAGTGCCAGTCTGATGACCCATCACTTGAAATACTTAGGTATAGATTATCTATAAACAAGGACCTTCTCCCACATAACCACAGTACAGCCATTTAAATCAGGAAACTTAATCTTAATATGCTTGTGTCAACTAATAGACCCTAATTCAAGATTTTCCATTTTATCTAATAACTTCCTTTATAGCAAAAGGCCATTCAGAATTACACATTGCACTTAGTTGTGATATGTCAGTTTGAAATAGTTCCTTGTCTTCCTTTGATTTTTATAACCTTGACTTTTTAAAGTATTACAAGCCAATTTATCTTGTTTGATGCTTCCTTATATTTAGGTCACTAATTTTGGCAGAGGTGTGACAGAACTAATGCTTTGTACGTCTCATTGTATTCCAACAGGTGGCATCATTTACATTTGTCCCATTATGATGATGTTAAATTTGACACTTGATTAAAGTGGTCTCTACCAGAGTTCTTTACTGTAAAGTTATTCATTTTCCCTTTGTAATTAATCTGTATTTTGTGGGGAAGGACTTTGAAATAGGATACTTATGTTCCTCACAAGACCTCAGATTGATTGATTGATTGATTGATTTATATCTATATCTACTCATAGTTTCCTATTTTATTCAACAGTTTATGAACTCTTACCATCATTATTTATTTTGATATGCACATTGTCTCAGGTAGTTTGTGAGACCTCCTTTAAACTGGTTCCTGTGTTATTTTGAAATGCTCCCATAATTCTTGAACATTTCCTTGTTTTCAGCACAAAAATTTTTTTCAAGTTCGTTCTATGCTTTTCCAGGAATCCCTTGTTCTTTTTAGTGGACAGTGATATTGACAATCTAGGATCTGGGTAGTACTAGATACGCTTATTGGGATACCACTGCTTCCAGGCCCTCTGTGTGGAAAGAATTGTTTGTGTGTGTGTGTGTGTGTGTGTGTGTGAGCGCGCGCGCACACACACACGCAAAAAAGAAAACTATTTCAAAAATTGAAGAGGGGATACTTCCAAACTCATTCTGTGAGGCCAGCATTACCCTGATAGCAAAATCAACAAAGACACACACAAAAAAACCTATACATACACATACGTGTGTGTGTGTATATATATGTATATATATGCACTTATGTTTGTATCTGTATTTATTCCTGGTTTTTTTTTTGAGACAGGGTCTCACTCTGTCACCCAGGTTGGAGTGCAGTGATACAATTAGAGATCACTGCAGCCTCCACCTCCCCAGACTCAGGTGATCCTCCTTAGTTTTTGTACTTTTAGTAGTGATGGGGTTTCACCCTCTTGCCCAGGCTAGTCTCGAACTCCTGGACTCAAGCGATCCACCTGCCTCAGCTTCCTAAAGTGCTAGGATTACAGGCATGAGCCACCACACCCGGCCTTATTTCTATATTTTTATATATCAAAAACCATGAGTCCATGTAGATACCTCCAATTTTAGTCTGGTAGGGCCAGGCGTGGTGGCTTATACCTGTAATCCCAGCACTTTGGGAGGCCTAGGGAGACAGACCACTTGTGCCTAGGAGTTCAAAACCAGTCTTGGCGACATAGTGAAACTCTATCTCTACAAAAAACACAAAAAGTAGCCAGATGTGGTGGCACTCACCTGTGGTCTCAGGTACTCAGGAGACTGAAGTAGGAGGATCACCTGCGCCCTGGGGAGGTCAAGCACTTTGGGAGCTGTGATTGCACTACTGTACTCCAGCCTGGGCAACAGAACCAGACCTTGTCTCAAAAAAAAAAAAAACCTATAAGGTTTGTTCTAATTTTCTCCTTTCCATATTTGTAACTAACTTCTACAGTGCAAGGCCTGGCTCCAGTTATAGTTAACATATTTATGTATTTAATCAGTTTTCCTATATGTGACCAATGTCCTTTTTCCACTGCTGCCTCCTACCCCACATGTAAGCCCTTGTCACCCTGCTTGGGCTTTGACTCTCCTTGTTGAATTCCAATATGGATTCCCTCCTCTTCCTACTAGACTCTCTGACACATCATCACCCCAGGGCACCCCTTCATTGGAATGCCTTCTCACACTGCATGACTTCAGGACTCCATGCCAATGACGGGTAGACTGACACTCTGGGCTGCCTCTCATCAGATGCTCTCCTCACCACTGTCTGGATCTTACACACTGCAGTCAACTGCTCTTCCATATGAATGCTTTTTTACTCTGCTTAGGACAACCTGCTCTGTTCTGATTTTTACTGGGCAATGGCTGACTGATACAGCCATGTAAACTTGCACTGTTACCAATAAAGATAGACTGAATAATTATTTTCATGTAATGGAAGACAGTAATCAAAAAATATTTGCAGCTGGGCGCGGTGGTTCAGGCCTGAAATCCCAGCACTTTGGGAGGCTGAGGTGGGCAGATCACTTGAGGTCAGGAGTTCAAGACCAGCCTGGCCAACATGGTGAAACCCCGTCTCTACAAAAAATACAAAAATTAGCGAGTGTGGTGGCCCGGTCCTGTAGTCCCAGCTACTTGGGAGGCTGAAGCAGGAAAATGGCTTGAACCCAGGAGGTGGAGGTTGCAGTGAGCTGAGATTACACCACTGCACTCCAGTCTGGGTGATAGAGCAAGACTCCATCTCAGAAGGAAAAAAAGTATTTGCTATGGCTGCACACATCAACATGAATGAGTCCCAAAAACATAATGTGGAGATAAAAAAGCTATAGAACACATACACTATGATTCCATTCATGTCAGGTTTAAAAAAGCAAAACTGTCCTTAAAAGCTACTAAGCCATGACTCTTCTTCTCCTACCCGCCAGCTTGGATATTTTCCTCACCCTACTTGGACTCTGACACCCTGCACTAGACAGCTCTTATATGGGCCACCACAACCCCCAGCATTTCTGAAACAGATGTCTTCCGTGTTCTGTCCTACTGATGGCTTGGTGGCTTTCGGATTAAATCATTTAAAAAATTGTGTTTTTCTTCCGTTTTTTCTGCTTATTTTATTAGTTACCAAGAGAATTGTGCTAAAATCTCCAACTTTGATTATGTATGGATTTGTCTATTTCTTATTTACTTCTGTTAACGTTTGCTTTATATATTTTAAAGTTATATAATTAGGTCCAGCAGAGATGAAATTGTGTTTTTCTGATTAATTGACCTTGTTGGGGAGAAAAGATTTTCTTCAACCATTGCCTAGATTCATGGCTGAGACCCCTTTAACAAAAGACAGATTAACAAAAGAAATGCATGCAATTTTATATTTTATTTTATATACACACACATATACATAAATACATATATGTATGTGTGTATTTACATATATATATGGTTTGGTTTTTTTTTTGAGACAGAGTCTCGCTCTGTCGCCCAGGCTGGAGTGCAGTGGTGCCATCTTGGCTCACTACAAGCTCCGTCTCCCAGGTTCACACCATTCTCCCTGCCCCAGGCTCCCAAGTAGCTGGGATCACAGGCACCTACCACCACACCTGGCTAATTTTTTTATATTTTTAGTAGAGAAAGGGTTTGGCCATGTTTGCCAGTCTGATCTGGAACTGCTGACCTCAGGTGATCCGCCCACCTTGACCTCCCAAAGTGCTGGGATTACAGGCATGAGCCACAGCGCCCGGCCTCCTTTGTTTTTGTTTTGTTTTGTTTTATTTGTTTGTTTTCTTTGAGACAGTCTCTGTTGCCTAGGCTGGAGTGCAGTGGCATGATCTCGGCTCTGGGTTCAAGGGATTCTCGTGCCTCAGCCTCCCAAGTAGTTGGAATTATAGGCACCTGCCACCACGCCTGGCTAATTTTTGGTGTTTTTGTTTTGTTTTGTTTTATGAGATGGAGTCTCGCTCTGTCCCCAGGCTGGAGTGCAGTGGAGAGATCTCAGCTCACTGCAGTCTCTGCCTCCCAGGTTCAAGCGATCCTCCTGCCTCAGCCTCCTGAGTAGCTGGGACTACAGGTGTGTGCCAACACGCCCAGCTAGATGAAAGGTGACATGATCTCAGCTCACTGCAACCTTCGTCTCCCAGGCTCAACGTTCGTCTCCCACCTCAGCCTCGTGAGCAGCTGGACCTGTCTTTTAAGTCCACACTCCAATCCTTCCACCTCCAGAAATCTTTCCCTAGTTCTTTTAACCTTTGTTTTCTTGCTTTTTATATTTATGTTCTTTGACATAAGCTTTAACCTTTGGTTATCCAATTTTTGGTACCCAAATGAATATACAGGACTGGGTCTTAGACTTTTTTGGTAGCCCTTACAGGTTTAGTAAAGTGGCACGTAGTGAATTTTAGTGAATTGATTGAATGAAAGAATTATTTCTTACGTAATATGCATATTTCATTAATTGTAAGTTGCACATTTTTTCACATTTTAGCATCTGTGAAATGAGGATGCGTTCTATAATCCATGACTACATGACCATTATGTTACAATTGTGACAGCCTCTCTAAAACAGCCATAATTCCTTTGTCTTACCTAAGATAATTAACAGTAGTAATTCCTTACTGTCATCAAATTTCTGGGAGTCAAACTTTAAAAGATAGTCCAAATAATCACAATTCATTTATTCTATGTATTAACATATCCAGAGTCTGGGTGTTGTGGCTCATGCCTATAATCTCAGCACTTTGGGAGGCTGAGGCAGGAGGATCAGTTGAGCCCAGGAGTTATGATGGCACCACTGCATTCCATCCTGGATGACAAAGCAAGACACTATCTCTAAAAATAACAATAATAACATATCCAGATACTTTTACCAGTTGTTATTACTATAAATTAGCTAATTCAAATTTTCATAAAATTATATTAATAGTTTTTGCTGTTTTACAGAGTAAGCCATATCAAAGACTTCATTGAAAAATACCAAGGATCTCAAAGAAGTCCTCCGTTTTCCCTGGCAACAGCTCTTCCTGTCCTCAGGTTGCTAGATGAGACACTCACACTGGAAGAAGCAGATTTACAGAATGCTGTCATCATTCAGAGACTCCAAAAAACTGCTGCACCTTTTAGAGAACTTTCAGAGCACTGATTTTTGATAGACTAAGTGGAAACTTTGCAAAGAAATGATGGTTGTAAGTGGACATGCAAACCAAAATTGGGGACTTGAGAAGTCAGACTCACTAGACTTTTGGTTTGAGTATTGTTGAACTCTCTCCTAATGAGAAGATGTTTAGATAAGTACAAGTTAGGAAAGTAGCATATGACTGGAAACTATATTCAGTGCACTTTCTCCAAAAGGCTACTCAGAAAAATAGACTTATTTTCAAATACCAGTTATCAATATATATTAAATAGCTGTATTATTTAGAATCTTAATATGGTATAAATTAGCGAATGTGTTCACAATATTCATTCAAACATCATTCCTGGACAGCAGGGATTTATTTAAATGTTAGCTGCCTCAGAGTTTTTAAAGAGCTAAATACGACCTGGCGCGGTGGTTCATGCCTGTAATCCCAGCACTTTGGGAGGCCAAGACAGGCAGATCACAAGGTCAAGAGATTGAGACCATCCTGGCCAACATGGTGAAACCCCATCTCTACTAAAAATACAAAAATTACCTGGGCGTGGTGGTGCACATCTGTAGTCCCAGCTACTCGGGAGGCTGAGGCAGGAGAATCGCTTGAACCCAGGAGGTGTGGGTTGCAGTGAGCTGAGATTGAGCAACTGCACTCCAGCCTGGTGACAGAGCAAGACCCCCTCTCAAAAATAAATAAAATAAAATAAAATAAAATTGTGGCCGGGCGCAATGGCTCATGCATGTGATCCCAACACTTTGGGAGGCTGAGTCGGGAGGATCACTTGAAGCCAGGAGTTTAAAATCAGAATGGTCACCAGAGTGAGACCCCTGTCTATATATTTTTTTAATTTAAAAAATAAAAATAAAATTGTGTAGCTTAGTATAGTGTCAAGGTTAATCTGCCTACTCACATTTCTACACTTTCTAAAAATGTAATAAAAGAAAATTCTTTCTAGAAAACCTATTCCCTTTCCATTTTATTTTCTTTCAAAAATTACAGATTTGTTTTTGGCTAACATTTGGGATTAGCCATTCATTTGCCACCACTCAGAATCTAATGCCTATATGTGTCACATTACTAATATTTTTTAAATGCATCACATAAAATATGGTTTTCTGTTTCTTTTTTTTGTTTGTTTGTTTGAGACGGAGTTTCGCTCTTATTGCCCAGGCTGGAGTGCAGTGGCACAATCTCGGCTCACCACAACCTCCGCCTCCTGGGTTCAAGCGATTGTCCTCCCTCAGCCTCCCAAGTAGCTGGGATTACAGGCATACGCCACCACGCTTGGCTAATTTTGTATTTTTAGTAGACACAGGGTTTCACCATGTTGGTCAGGCTGGTCTCGAACTCCTGACCTCAGGTGATCTTCCCGCTAGGCCTCCCAAAGTGCTGGGATTACAGGTGTGAGCCACTGTGCCCAGCTGGTTTTCTGTTTCATACATCACAGTCAACTTGTGAATACTTTTAAAGATTATTTCATTTTGATATCACGAAGAAAAACATGCTTTATATCTTAGACTTTTAATTAAATCCAGTTAGACCTCAATTTTTCACTGTCAGATTAAATCCCCATACCTGAAAATAAGTTTAACATTTTTTTTTGCAAATGATCTGTTGAATCAGATTCAAAATGAAGTATGCATTGAGTGTGCCAAGGAACTAAGTGGTCCATAGCAGCAGTAATGTTCATAGGGTACGAGATGCATGCCATGAAGCAGCAATTCTCAAACATTTTTATCTCAAGACCATTTGTTTATGTGAGCTGTATATATCACCATATTAAATATTAAGTGCTTAAAATAGTTATTTATGGGCTGGGCACAGTGGCTCATGCCTGTAATCCCAGCACTTTGGGAGGTTGAGGCGAGTGGATCACAAGATCAGGTGATCGAAACCATCCTGTCCAACGTGATGAAACCGCATCTCCATTAAAAATACAAAAAAAAAAATAGCTGGGTGTGGTGGCGTGTGCCTGTAATCCCAACTACATGGGAGGCTGAGGCAGGAGAATCACTTGAACCCAGGAGGCAGAGGTTTCAGTGAGCCAAGATTGCACCACTGCACTCCAGCCTGGCAACAGAGTAAGACTCTGTCTCAAAAAAAAAAAAAAAAAAAAAAATTCATTTAAAAATAATAACTTCTGGCTGGATGTGGTGGCTCACACCTGTAATCCCAGCACTTTGGGAGGCCAAGACAGGTGGATCACTTGAGCCCAGGAGTTTGAGACCAGCCTGGGCAATAAGGCAAAACCCCATCTATAAAAATTACAAAAATTAGTCCAATGTGGTGGCTCACACCTGTAATCCCAGCACTTTGGGAGACTAAAGCAGGCAGATCACCTGAGGTCAGGAGTTCGAGACCAGCCTGGTCAATGTGGTAAAACCATGTCTGTACTAAAAATACAAAAATTAGCTGGGCGTGGTGGCATGCTCCTGTAATCTCAGCTACTAGGGAGGCTGAGGGAGGAGAATTGCTTGAACTCAGGAGGCAGGGGTTGCAGTGAGCCGAGATTGTGCCACTGCACTGCACTCTAGCTTAGGCAATAGAGTAAGACCCTGCCATAATAATATTTTTTTTTTTTTTTTTTTTTTGAGATAGAGTTTTGCCCTTTCCCCTAGGCTGGAGTGCCATGGCGCAATCTCGGCTCACTGCAACTTGTGCCCCCCAGGTTCAAGCGATTCTTCTGCCTCCCGAGTAGCTGGGATTATAGGCACCCACTACCACGCCTGGCTAATTTTTGTATTTTTAGTAGAGATGGGGTTTCGCCATTTGGCCTGGCTGGCCTCTTAACTTCTAACCTCAGGTGATCCACCCGCCTCGGCCTCCCAAAGTGCTAGGATTATAGGCATGAGCCATTGTGCCCAGCCAATAATAACTTGTAAAACATGAAACAATTTAGTGGGAAAAGCGGCCGGCTTTTTTTGGGGAATTACTTTCTGTCATAAAGAAGATAGATGGGTTCTCATGTCTTCTACATTCAGTCTGTTATGCAGTCACATATCATGTAGACTCTGGAAAACACCACTGTACACTTGTGAAAGAGTGAAAAGGAGCAAATAACGCTTTAGTATGATTATGAAAAACGTTTTGACTTCACAGTGCCCTGAATGGGTCTCGGGAACCTCCAGGGATCCCTCAGGCACACTTTGAGAACCAATCTATATAAAGTGATGGTTCACAATGATTCTCAAGCCTTAGTTTCAGAATCATTTGGGGCAGCTTTTCAAAAATGCTATTCCTGCCACCTACCACAAGGATTCTGATTCATTGTGTCTGTGATGGGTCTCAGATCTCTGCATTTTTAATCTTACGTGATTCTTAAGTATGAGGTAGAAGTACTTTCTTCAGGAAATTCTGTTCTAAGCTTTTACCCTGAGAAAATAAAACCTGCATGCTTTCACCAGGGACAATAGAAGACTCCACTGAAACAGATCTGCTAGACCACTAAGTTTATCCTTGTCATCTAGTTTGCTCTTGGAAGAGTCTGTTACCTTTTGTCGCTGAACCAATCATGACATAAACTTGTGCTATACCTCCTGTAGCACAGCCAAGACAAGGCTGGAACATTTAATTAAGGTTTTTACTAAGGACTCAGGAATAGCAACAGGGAAATATCTATGTAACTAAATGACCTGACATAAAATCTATCTTCTGATTGCAGTCTATTGTGAGAATGCTGCTTTTCCTAGCTCCCAGCCTTCCTTAGGGCAGAAGGCTGTCTTTTTATTAGGAAAAGAGGGAGGACAAAGGAGAGCCTTTTCCCTTTGTCCGTTACTCTTAGAAATGAATAGGTACATAATAGAAAATAAATATTTATTGTTGGTAATGTTTACACAGCAATGTTAGAGCCTCTCTGTAGTGAAACAAAAATAATATTCTTACCAAAAATTAAAAATTAAAAAATGAGGCAATGGTAAAAATCAATGAACTTATCTTTCTGATATAGAAAATAACACGATGATTGTTAATACATGTTCAGGAATCTAAGAAAATGTTTCATATAGGCCTATCATGTAGCATTTTTATTTGCATAATTATGGTCAACATATGATTCTCCATATAGGGGTCTCTCATTGAGAATGTTTCTTGTGTACCAATAGAAAAGCCTCTTTGGTAGATTTTCCGGTTTATAATTATTTAACCAGAAGATACACAGGAGGTTCTATTGTATGTACCTGTAGAATACATCCCAGTAAGGGTCCTATGGAGAAAGACCTGTTGTCAGCAATAACCTTCATTATTCTAACTGTGAAACGTTCATTAATGTGAATAATATTCTCAAAGGTTCTCTACAATGAGAATCATCCAGTAAAGCTTTTTACCTGACAATTTAAAAGTTGTAAAGTTGTTAGTTAAATATGTAGAATTATCAAAAGAGGTTGACTTTGGAAAACAAACTGAATTTGCTAAGGGAAGGAAAACTTGAAAATAATCATCTTAGATGTGGAATACAATTTGACCTAAGCAATTGTTTCAAAACTGTCTTCAGTTTCTTGAAAAAAATTGTTAGGGATGATATATAGAAATACATATCTAGGCTAGGCACGGTGGCTCATGCCTGCAATCCCAGCCCTTTGGGAGGCCGAAGTGGATGGATCACGAGGTCAAGAGATCGAGACCATCCTGCTCAACATGGTGAAACCCTGTCTCTACTAAAAATACAAAAATCAGCTGGGCGTAGTGGTGCGTCCCTGTAGTCCCAGCTACTCAGGAGGCTGAGGCAGGAGAATCACTTGAGCGCCGGAGGCAGAGGGTGCAGTGAGCCGAGATCGCGCCACTGCACTCCAGCCTGGGCAACAGAGTGAGACTCGTCACAAAAAAAAAGAAAAAAGAAATACATATCTAATGTTACAGATTCTGGTTTATTGGTTAATTACTATGCATTTTTTTCAGTTTAAAAAATAATCTTATTTTATATACTTCTCTCAGTATAATTTTTCATGACATTTCAGCATGTTGATAATATGTGTGCATCTATTTCAGTGCCTTAAAGTATTTTGAGAGCAATCTTTTGCTGACAGTTAAAGAACTGTTAAGAATGAAATACTGTTCATTAAAAGGATCTGTGAAATCATTTACCCTTGTTATAAAATAGTTATATGCAAATACACTTGTCATTTTATTTGGCAGAGTCATTCAGTTTGCTAATCAAACATTTATTAGGTGCCTTTGCTTTAACCAACATTACTTTCATTTAATACTCAGAAATGTAAAGATGTGATATTTTTGAATACTAACTCAATGGCGTGTTTAATTTTTCAACTATTCTTTGTGTCATGAGCTGAACTAGCACGAAGACTCTTTAGTAGGGTTTACTCCTTTGTTCCTTTTCCTAAGTACAAACCATTTTATGAAAAAATTGCTCATTGCACTAAATCTTCAAATGGAAATGGCTTATTCAGTAGACCAATATTTGGCTCTTTGTCATTTGTTTTAATGTATTTTTTGCACAGATAATTTATATTCATTATAGAAAATTATAATATGCAGATATGCTAAAATGATCCTTAAATCACCTATTATTCTGCCTTTCACATATAACCACTGCCAGTTCTAGTGGTGCGTGCCTGTTGTCCCAGCTACTCGGGAGACTGAGGCAGCAGGATCGCTTGAGCCCAGAAGTTCTGGGGTGTAGTGTGCTCTGCCAGTTGGTCAGGTGTCTGCACTAAGTTTGGCATCAATTTGGTGATCTCACTGGAACGGGGGACCACCAGGTTGCCCACTGCAAAAGGAGCAAGAACGAATGCTGATCAGTAGTGGTATTACACCTGTGAATAGTCACTGCATTCCAGCTTGAACAACATAGGGGGAACTTGTCTCTTTTAAAAAGTGAAAAAAAAAAAGCCGGGTGCAGTGGCTCTTGCCTGTAATCCCAGCACTTTGTGAGGCCGAGGTGGGCTGATCAGGAGTTCAAGACCAGCCTGGCTAACATGGTGAAACCCCGTCTCTACTAAAAATACAAGAATTAGCCAGGCATGGTGGCGGGCACCTGTAATCCCAGCTACTCGGGAGGCTGAGGCTGAAGAATCACTTGAACCCGGGAAGCAGAGGTTGCAGTGAGCCGAGATCATGCCATTGCACTCCAGCCTAAGTGACAGAGCAAGACTGTCTCGAAAAAAAGAAAAAGAAAAAAGTAAAAAATAAAATTTAGGAATTAAAAACTACTAGTAACATTTTGATGTGCATCCTTTCAGATATTTTTTAGTGTATCAGCTTTTAGTCTTGTTTTAATTAAAAGGCAGCTGCCTTGTTTATTTTAATCCTACTTTATTGAAATCTAATTTATTTGTCTTTTACATTAAAAATTACATTATGAACTTACCGTCACTTTAAATAGAATAATAACTGTTAGGGAAATGCCTTTTATTATAATTACATTTTTTGCTGTCCAAAAAAGTTATTAATTTTTTTATTTTTTTGAGATGGAGTTTCACTCTTATTGCCCAGGCTGGAGTGCAATGGCATGATCTCAGCTCACTGCAACCTCCACCTCCCAGGTTCAAGTGATTCTCCTCCCTCAGCCTCCCGAGTAGCTGGGATTACAGGAGCCCACCACCACGCCCGGCTAATTTTGTATTTTTTTAGTAGAGACGGGATTTCGCCATGTTGGTCAGGCTGGTCTTGAACTCCTGACCTCAGGTGATCCACTCACCTCAGCCTCCCAAAGTGCTGGGATTATAGGTGTAAGCCACTACGCCTGGTCATTTTCTAATTTTTAAAATTGTTTTCACCTGCTGTAGTATAAACGACAAAGTACAAGTGTTGAGAATGCAGTATTTCCAAACCTATTAAAAATGCGTATCAATAGGATGTACTTGAAAGTAGGTTACCTAGCTGAGCTCAGTGGCTCACACCTGTAATTCCCAACACTTAAGGAGGCAGAGGCAGGAATATAGCTTGAGCCCACAAGTTCGAGACCAGTCTGGGCAACATAGCAAGATCCTATTCTTCACAAAAAGGAAAAAAAATCACACAAATTGTAGAAGTAGATTATCTAAAGAAACTTTGGCTTTAGTTTATGTTTAACTTCCAAGGAATTAAATATTTAGCGCATGCATTATCTAACCTTTCTTTGTATTTGCAATCAGGGAAACAAAATGTACCCATTTTGTAGATTAAGGAATTAAGACATAAAATGGAATGACTTGCTCTAAACTGGGTAGTGTATCCTTTAGGATTAGATTTAGCTATGACAGAAAATCCAGAAAAATAGTTGCTTACAAGGTCAAATTTTATTTCCCATGCAAAAGTTCAGAGGGAAGCAGTTCAGGGCTGGTAGATCAACCTCATAAAATCATCAGATTGCTCTACTGTTGATCTGCCAGTCTCATCACTCTGTAAACTTGGGGTCTCAAGGTAGCTGCACTGGCACCAGGCAACACATTTGTATTTCAGCCAGTAGGAAGAAGCAGATTCCTTCCCTTTTAAATTTAAACAGCTTTATTGACGTGATTTACATGCTGTGCAATTCACCCATTTAAAGTATACAATTCAGGCTAGGCGAATGAATCACTGTAATCCCAGCACTTTGGGAGGCAGAGGTGGATCACCTGAGGATCAGGAGTTCAAGATCAGCCTGGCCAACATGGTGAAAGCCCATCTCTACTACAAATATATAAATTAGCCGGGCGTGGTGGCACATGCCTGTAATCCCAGCTACTCGGGAGGATGAAGCAGGAGAATCGCTTGAACCCAGGAGGTGAGGTTGCAGTGAGCCGAGATTGTGCCACTGCCCTCCAGCCAGGGCAACAAAACAAGACTCTGTCTCAAAAAAATAAATAAAAATCAAGTATACAATTCAATGGGTTTTAGTGTATTTATAGGGTTGTACAACCATCACAATTTATTTATTTATTTATTTATTTATTTATTTATTTTTTTTTTTTTTTTGAGGCGGAGTTTCGCTCTGTCGCCCAGGCTGGAGTGCAGTGGCCGGATCTCAGCTCACTGCAAGCTCCGCCTCCCGGGTTCACGCCATTCTCCTGCCTCAGCCTCCCGAGTAGCTGGGACTACAGGCGCCCGCCACCTCGCCCGGCTAGATTTTTGTATTTTTTAGTGGAGACGGGGTTTCACTGGGTTAGCCAGGATGGTCTTGATCTCCTGACCTCGTGATCCGCCCGTCTCGGCCTCCCAAAGTGCTGGGATTACAGGCTTGAGCCACCGCGCCCGGCCCATCACAATTTAATTTTAGAAAATATTCATCCATTCTAAAACCTCATACACATTAGCAGTCACTCCCTAGCCCAGTCCCAGGCAAATACAAATGTACATTCTGTCTCTCTATATTTCCCTATTCTAGACATTTGACATAAATGGAATCATATGACTTGTAATCTTTTGTGACTGGCTGCTTTTATTTAGCATAGTGTCATCAAGGTTCATCTGTGTTGTAGCATGCATTGGTCCTTCATTCCTTTTTCTTGCCCAATAGTAGTCCATAGTATGGCTATACCACATTATATTTATTCATTCATAACCTGATGGACATTGGCTTGTGTCCTCTTTGGCATATATATACACATATATATGTGTGTATATATATGTATGAATGCTGCTAATGAACATTCATGTTCAAGATTTTATGTGAACATGTTTTCATTTCTGAAGGGTGTATACACCTAAGACTGAAATTGTGGGTCATGTGGTAATTCCACGTTTTACTTTGAGAGATTGCCAAACTTTTCCAAAGGACCGTCCCTAGTTTCCATTCCCACTAGCAGCGTATAGGGGTTCTGATTTCTCCACATCCTCCCCAATACTTGTCTCATTTTAATTACGGCCACCCTGTGGGTATGAAATGGTATCTCACTGTAGTTTCGATTTGTATTTCCATGTGCTTACTGTTCATTTATGTATCTTTAGAGAAATATCCAGATTCTTTGCCCATTTGAGAATTGGATTGTCTTTTAATTGTTAAGTTGTGAAAGTTGATTCCCGTACAAATCCCTTTCCTCCCATTCTGTGGGTTGTCTTTATACCCACTTGTTGGAATCGTTTACAGCACAAAGGTTTTCGTTTTGAAAACTTTCGTAGTTCATCCAGCTTGTGCTTTTGGCGTCCTAAGAAACAATTGCCTGGCCCAGTATGATGAAGAGTCGCTCCTGGGTTTTTTGTGTTTGGTTGGTTTTGGTTTTTGTTTTTGAGACGGAGTCTCCCTCTGTCGCCCAGGCTGGAGGTGCAGTGGCACGATCTCAGCTCACTGCAATTTTCGTCTCCCAGGTTCAAGCAA
Source organism: Chlorocebus sabaeus (assembly GCF_047675955.1). Classification (NCBI taxonomy): domain Eukaryota; kingdom Metazoa; phylum Chordata; class Mammalia; order Primates; family Cercopithecidae; genus Chlorocebus; species Chlorocebus sabaeus. The sequence continues at coordinate 23,672,216 of NC_132917.1, forward strand.
TTCTCTTGCCTCAGCCTCCCAAGTAGCTGGGATTACAGGCGTGAGCCACCGTACCTGGCCCTTTCTCCTGTTTTTTCATAGGAGTTTTATATTATAGGTCTATGATGCATTTTCAGTTAACGTGTGCCCTTGTTACTGGTGGACGGTATCTGAGTCACGTGGCACCAAAATATGTAAGCGGGAAGGAATCTATATGGGTCTGCAGCAACCTCAGTTCCTGCCTCCTCAGAAGAAAGAATTCCACTGAGGCGCATAAAGCAGAAGAAGAGACTGAGGCAAGTTTTAGAGCAGGAGTAAAAGTTTATTAAAAAGCTCTACAGCAGAAATGAAAGGAAGGAAAGTACACTTGGAAGAGGGGGCCAAGCGGGTGACCTGAAAGACAAGTACACAGTTTGACCTTTTGACCTGAGGTCTTATACACTGGCATACTTCTGGGGTCTTGCATCCCTTCTCCCCTGATTCTTCCCTTGGGGGGCCTGTCCACATGGGCAGTGGCCTGCGAGCACTTGGGAGGGGAGTGTGCACACTGCGTTTCCTGGAGTTGTACCCATGCTCACTGCAGGCGTTCTTCCCTTACCAGTCCAGTGTCCCTGGAGGGTCACATGTCGGTGCAACTCCGCAGTTTGTGTAAGCCCACTTGCGCAGCTCCTGAGATCTTACCGAGAAGCTGATCACCAGTTTCAGGTTTTCTCTCTCTCTTGGGAGACTGCCTTTCCCTGGCCCCGCTGGATCAATTATCATTTTAGAGGGAGCATAACAACCGCCTGACTGTTGCCTGATGGTTGCCTGAGGCTCCTGGCTGGAAGCGTGGCCCTCTCCTGCCCTGTTCGAGTCTGACTAGCCACCTGCTGTCACCCCCCTTCCCTTTTAAGGACTTTTCTGGAATATTGCCTGTGCCACCTGCTTTTATTCGCTGGCCAGAACTTAGTTACTGGCCATCCCCGTGGTCTGTAAAGGAGACTGGACAATGTGTATTTCAGGCGTTGGGCGTCATGTGTAGCCGCCGGAATGCCTGTTCAGCCATGGCCCAGCCTGAACGAGCGGGCCTCTTGCTTCATTTTGCGGGGGAGCTGCTGCTTGCCCGCGGTCACCCCAGCGGTCTGGCGGAGCCCTTGGCGCGCAGGGCCGCTCACGCCCCTCGGGGATCCGCCCCAAGGAGAGCGGTCCTGAGGACCTGCCGGGCCTTTACCCCGCGGATTTGGGCTCCTCGCTGTTTCCCTTTGGAGAAGCCAAAGAAACGGTGCCCCTCGCGGTTTCTGCGTTTCCCCCGCGTTGCCAGCGTCCACTCGCGCCGCGCCCGAAGCCCGGAGCCGCCCCTCCCAAGGGCGATAACTCCGAGGGCAACGGCCGCGGGCGGAGCTGCAGTGGCAATGGCGGCGCCCCCTGCACCAGCCACCGAGGGGTCCCCGCAACCGGAGCCGCACGCCCCGGAGCCCGGCCCGGGGAGCGCCAGGCGAGGGCGAGAGGTGAGCGGGGCGGAGCGGGCAGGGAAGGGGCTGCGCCCCTGGGGAGCTCGAGGGCGTCGCCTCGTAGCCCCTTTTCCAGCTGGGTGCAGCCCGGCGGGGCTCGGCCCAAACCTGCCGGCTCAGGGGCTGCCCTCGCGGGGTTACACGGCTGGGAGCGGGGAGGCTGGGAGGTGCCGGCGCCGGATAGAAACTAGGACGGGAAGCCTAGCCCTAGCCAAGGAAACAGCTTGGGGATGCGTGGTCCCTGCTGTCCTGATTCCCGGCTTAGGGGTCTTGTCCGTGCCACCGCAGGTCCTCCCGGAGTCCCGAGCTCTGGGCAGGCAGGGCTTTCTGAAGCGCCTGGGGAGGCTGCGTCCTTCCCGACCTCAGGCAGCTGCTGTGGCCTCGGCCTCCCTCCCAGAACCTGGACTCGCCGGGCACCAGGCTCCCCTTGGAGGCTGCCTCAGAGAAGGTCCTGGCCATGGGCTCCGACAAGAAGGGAGGAGGGCAGGTGGGAGCGGCGGTGTCTTCATGGCCCCTTGTCCCTTGCCTGATGCGCTGGGCCGTGCTGGCCAGCGGGGCTGTGCTGGACGGGGCAAGGGGCCTGGGGCTTCCTGGGTCTCACTGAGTGCGCCTGCTCCCTGCTGGTGCCCAGGGCATTCTGTGGCCTCCCCTGACACCTCAGCCCTGGTTCAGGGCGTCCTACCAGGCACCTCGGAGCACAGGATTTCGTCCCACAAGAAAGTGAGGTGAGTTGAAGGGGCTCTCCGGGGACTCTCACTTCCCAGGGAAACTTAGAAATTCAGGGTGAGATTAACAGCAAGAAGAAAACACTCGCATTGCCGTGGAATCCTCATACAACTCTCTGAGGGGTGGCAGCCCCGGTCGCTCCAGAGACCGATGCGCAGAGGCCGAGGTGCCTGCCCTGGGTCACGCAGCTACAGACAGCAGCGCTGCGCCTCTCACCCGGAGCCGCCCCTCCCAAGGGGCTTCTCCTTGTACAGCTCACTGTCCAGCTGTGCAGGACTTTCATGGCTTTCAGTACAACTGTCATCCTCAAGACGGCAAGACGGGACCATATTCCTGGCTTCACTTGGAAGTTATTTCTAAAGTTCGAAAAACTTGCTAGGCCCATTTTGGGGGATACAAGAGTCCCCATTGAGGGAGAGGGGGACTGTCACGTTGAATTCTGCCTGTTCTTAAAGTTTTCTGGAAGCTGAAATGATGTTCACACAAATGTCAGGAAAGAATCATCCTGCCCCCAGTGTGGTTTTCCCCTGTGGGTAGGAAGAGTGTGCAAAGTGTGATAATCCCTTATCTGGGGAGACCTTCCCTTCACAAGAGCCTGCTGGGGTATCCTGCAAGATGTGGAAACGGGTGAAGCCGTGTCATCTCCACTCCCTCCGGCCCCCAGCAAAGGATGAGAAAAGATGCCCAGCTTCTTCCAAAGAAACAGCACTTTACACAGGGTCTTCATGGCCAATTTCTTGCTTCAACAGATATATACTGAGCACCTACTGTATACCAAGCTTTTTTCTAGGTACTGGAAACACCATGATAAATAAAAGAGTTCATGCTCTCAGAGAGCTTACACTCGTGTCGGGAGAGGCAGGAACTAAATGAGAACACAGCAGGCGCTAAGTACAACTGAGAGGTGAGTGGTTAGGGAAAGCCTCTTGAAGGAGGTGACATTTAAGCTGGTGACGTCAAACCAGAATGACAAGGAGTCACCTTCCAGGCAGAGGAATGGGAAGTGCAAAGGCCCTGAGGCAGCAACAGACTTGATGATTTTGAGGAATAGGAAGGAGCCGGCGTGGCTGAAGGAGAGCTATTTGAGGTGAGGTGGGTAGGCGGCCGACTGGGTGGACTGCTTAGCCATGATCGGGACTTGGAGTTTTGTTCAAACTGCAATGGCATTAACTGAATACCATGGATCTGGAAACAAACAAACAAAACACACACACACACACACACCCCCCACAAAAAAAAACCTGCAATAGCAAAGCCATCAGAGGGCTTTAATCAGAGAGGAGATGGGATCTGATTATTTATTTGTGACTGAGTGTCTGTTGCCCAGGCTGGAGTGCAGTGGCGCCAATCTCAGCTCACTGCAATATCTGCCCCCCAAGTTCAAGCGATTCTCTTGCCTCAGCCTCCTGAGTAGCTGGGATTACAGGCAGCCACTATGCCTGGCTAAGTTTTGTGTTTTTAGTAGAGATGGGGTTTTGTCATGTTGGGCAGGCTGGTCTTGAACTCCTGGGCTCAAGCGATCCACCTACCTCCGCCTCCCAAAGTGCTGGGTTTATAGGGATGGGCCACCGTGCAATTTACGCTATTACAAGAGCACTGGCTGCTGGGTGGTGTGGATTGTAGGGAGCAAGGGCAGACACAGAGAAGCCACTTAGGAGGCACTCACTGACAGACAAGAATTGGAAAGAAGAATCAAAGATGACTCCTAAGTTTGTGGCCTGAGCCCCTTGGGGACCAGCGGTGCCATTTGCTAGGAGCTGGATTAGACAATGGGATAGCCATCAGGAGCTGTATGTAGACCATGCTAAGCTGAGACGCCTGCCAGGCATCCCTGGAGGGCTGAGGGCAGGCAGGCTATGGGTAAATGAGCTACCGCCTCATTTACTCAAGAAACAACCTTGTGAAATTGGCAGGGATGTAGCATTTGACAGATGAGGAAAACAGGCTTGGAGAGATAATGTGATTTATTCAAGGTCACATAGAGGGGTAGGTGACAAAGGCAGGCTCAAGCCCAGGCCTCCTGACCTGTAGCTTACACAGCCGTGCTGACTCAGTAAATGACGGCGGCTTCAGCAGGAAGCCCAGGGTAAGATGTCCAGAAGAATGTGCCCCTGGAAGTGTTTAGAGGTCATGGTTTAAGATCTTTTTTCTCCTCTGTCTCACTTCCTCTTAGGATGACATGGGGGCAAAATGGGGCTGAGAGGTTGCTGGAAAAGCCCTGAAGACATCACAGGGACTCAGGATGCCTACTGAAGTCATAGGGTGTGGGGACCTGTTTTGTGTCTGTTGGGAGAAGGGCTTAGTTCCTGTGTCTCCTCCAGGACAGCAGAGCCAGTCGCCTCTCATTCTGTACGAAGGTGTGCTATGGCATTGGTGGGGTCCCCAACCAGATAGCCTCTAGCGCCACAGCCTTTTACCTGCAGCTCTTCCTGCTTGATATAGCACAGGTAAGTGTGGGCAGCAGCCCAGCCTCTGCTGGCATCTTCCTTGGGGTCTGGTCCTTCCACCCCCACCTCTGCTTCTGCTCCCACCATCCTTGTAGACATCGCTTCTGACTCAAGCTTAACAAAAAGCCAGAAGCTAATGAGGGCAAGGTCCTCAAAGATGTTTACTGCAGCCTGTTTGTAGTGGGAAAATGAGAAACAATGTGGATCCCCGACAACACAGAAGCAGTTGGCTAAGTAAGCTATGCCACAGCCACATAATAGACCAAGCCTGTCCAACCCACGGCAGGGCGGCTTTGGATGTGGTCCAACACAAATTTGTAAACTTTCTTAAAACATTATGAATTGTTTTGTGATTTTTTTTTTTAGCTCATTAGCTATCATTAGTGTTAGTGTATTTTATGTGTTTATATGTGGCCCAAGACAATTCTTTTTTTTTTTTTTTCTTTTTTTTGAGACAGAGCCTCCCTCTGTCACCCAGGCTGGAGTGCAGTGGTGTGATCTCAGCTCACTGAAACCTCCGCCTCCCGGGTTCAAGCGATTCTCATGCCTCAGCCTCCCAAGTAGCTAGGATTACAGGCGCACACCACCATGATTGGCTACTTTTTTATTTTTTGAGACGGAGTCTCGCTCTGTCACCCAAGCTGGAGTGCAATGGCACAATCTCGGCTCACTGCAACCTCCGCCTCCTGGGTGTAGCAATTCTCCTGCCTCAGCCTCCAGAGTAGCTGGGATTACAGGTGCATGCCACCATGCCTGGCTAATTTTTTGTATTTTTGGTAGAGAGAGGGTTTCACCATGCTGGCCAGGTTGGTCTTCAACTCCTGACCTTGTGATCCACCTGCCTCAGCCTCCCAAAGTGCTGGGATTATAGGCGTAAACCACCATGCCCGGCCTACAGCTTATTTTTGTATTTTTAGTAAAGACGGGGTTTCGCCATGTTGGTCAGGCTGGTCTCAAACTCCTGGCCTCAGGTGATCCATCCACCACAGCTTCCTATAGTGCTGGGATTACAGGCATGAGCCATCGTGCCTCACCAAGACAATTCTTTTTCTAATGTGGCCCACAGAAGCCAACAGATTGGACTAACCTCACTATCAAACAGACTGTCATGCAGCCATTCAAAAGAATGATCTATACCAGTTGACTTACAGCGATTTCCATGACGCTCTGGTGAAAAAGAAAAGTTAGTTTTAGAGAAGAGTATATAAAATGATCCCATTTTAGCAAAACAAAGGCTCCATATGTGTGTGTGTGTGGATGGATATGTACGTATATATGTATTTGTCCATGTTTAAAATGTGAGCATGGAGAAAATTCTATAAGGATCTACACCAACTCATTAATGTTAGCTACAGGAGGGAATGATGGAGAATGGAGGGTAAGTAAAACCCAATTTTTAAAATGAGGTATCCAGCCCAGCATGGTGGCTCACAGCTATAATCCCAGCACTTTTCAAAGCTGAGGAGGGAGGATCACTTGAGATAAAGAGTTCAAGACCAGCCTGGCCAATATGGTGAAACCCCATCTCTACTAAATATACAAAAATTAGCCGGGCATGGTGGCACACACCTGTAGTCCCAGCTACTCGGGAGGCTGAGGCAGGACAATCGCTTGGACCCGGGAGGTGGAGGTTGCAGTGAGCCGAGATTGCACCACCACATTCCAGCCTGGTCAACAGAGCAAGTCTCCCTCTCAAAAACAAAACAAAACAAAACAAAAACCAACAATAAAAAAATGAGGTATCCAGCCCGGTGTGGTGGCTCACACCTGTAATCCCAGCACTTTGGGAGGTCAAGGCGGGAGGACCATTTAAACTCAGGTATTCAAGACCAGCCTGGGCAACATGGCAAAACCCCACCTCCACAAAAAATTTAAAAATATAAAAGTTAGCTGGGCGTAGTGGCATGTGCCTGTGGTCCCAGCTACTTGGAAGGCTGAGGTGGAAGAATCACCTGAGCCCGAGAGGCGGTGGTTGCAGTGAGCCAAGACAGTGCCACTGCACTCCAGCCTGGGCAACAGAGAGAGGCCCTGTCTCAATTTAAAAATAGTAATAATAAATGAAATGAGGTATCCACGAATGTTTAAGATGACACTCTGATATGATCCCGTTTATATAAACTGGTCAATCTCGGGCACACACGAAGAAGCCTACGAACGGCTGATCATCAAAGCGATTCTGGCAGTTGTCTCGGGATGCTGGGATTTCAGATGAGCTTCGCTTCGTATTTTCCCACATTGTTTGAATGTTTTTCTAATTAGTGTATTACTTACATAGTCAGAAAAAACAATGAATCCTTTCCATTGTGAAACGCAGTGTCCACCTCTGTCAGCCCAGAGGCGCCCTCCTTGCTCTGAGCCAGCCCCAGATGAGGGCCTGGAGTCCTCTCCACAGGGGCGGCGTGTGCAGGGCGGCAGCATTCAGCTCCCTCCCCTGGGATCAGCGTCCTGGGGAAGGCTGAGGAGCCCCTGACACTGCGGCTCTTCCCCGGCCAGCCCCGGTTCCCAGGCCCCCCTCCTGATGGCAGGCAGGCCTGGATGGGCTCTCTGCTGCTGCCGGGCCTCAGCTCTCTATCCCCTCCCCTGTCTGTTTCAGATCCCTGCTGCCCAGGTGTCACTTGTTCTGTTTGGGGGAAAAGTGTCTGGGGCAGCTGCTGACCCTGTGGCTGGGTTCTTCATCAACAGGAGCCAGAGGACGGGGTCTGGACGGCTCATGCCTTGGTGAGCAACCACTCAGTCCTTAGGATCCAGGCACCTGGTCCTGGCCCTCTGGTCGCTGTTTGTCACAGTCCCGTTTTCTAGCAGAAACCCGCTGGGTGGTTAGGAAACAAGCCTGGATAATGTCGCAGTTGCACTGCGGACCGACTATGAGTGATAAGGAGTTCAGAGACACTCATGGGGACTCTCCCTCCCCAGATGGAATGGGGCTGGACGAAGCCTCCAAGACTCCCACGCCTGGCCTGGGGCTTTGAGTGTGGGAAGGGTGGGATGGAGCCCACGCGAGGCCTCACAGAGGAAGTACAACTCAGTGTCCCAGGGTCCACACAGGGAGTGGCACCAGCGGCACCGAGTGTGCAGCCGGAGCTCCCACGAGGAGTGGCCGCCCACTGCCTGCATGGCCCATCGCCACTTCTCCCCTGCTCTTGGCTCCCACCCAGGGAGCCTCAGCCTAGAGAATCTCAAGGGGCCAAGAAGGGGTGAGGTTCCTCCGGGCTGGGCCCTTCGTGTCCCCATGTCCTGGTCCAGGGACCGCTTCACCTTGGCTGTGCTTCCGCAGGGTGCTGGGCTGCACCCCCTTCATCGCCCTGGCCTACTTCTTCCTGTGGTTCCTGCCCCCCTTCACCAGTCTGCGAGGCCTCTGGTACACGACCTTCAACTGCCTGTTCCAGGGCCTGGCCACGGTAAGCAGGGCCCCTTCCTGGGCCTGTGCTCTGGCGAAGCCCATTGCTTGCCGTGGCCACTCTGAAGTGTGCTGTGGGGGCAGGGTCACTGCCCTCCCCACCCGCCTGTGCCTGGACCATGCCATTGGCTCTCACTGGCCTTGCGCGGGGCTGGCTGCCCCCTCCTGTCTTTGGGCCCCTAGCTCCAACTTCAGGTGGCCAGCTGGGATATGTCAGGTTGGCCTGTGGGTGCCGGGATATGACACCCGGGATTGGGGAGGTTGCCAGCTGTCACCAGGCAAAGCTGGGGGCGGTTCTAAGCTCTGCCGGCACCCCAGTTCTTCCAGGTACCCTACACGGCACTCACCATGCTGCTGACCCCCTGCCCAAGGGAGCGCGACTCGGCCACTGCCTACCGTAAGTGCAGCCATGGGTTCCGGGTTCCGGGGAGGGAACTGCCCCTGGGACCCTACTCCCTCTCAGTCACCTTAAGCAGCGCTCTGTCTCCAGGCATGACTGTGGAGATGGCGGGAACACTGATGGGGGCCACTGTCCACGGGCTCATCGTGTCTGGCGCCCACAAACACCACAGGTGCGAGGCCACTGTGACCCCGGGGCCAGTCACCGTCTCCCCCAATGCAGTAAGTGCACTGGATGGCCAGGCCCCCCAACCTGGGGTCCCCTCTGCAGGGTCACCTCCTTCCTCTAGGACTGGTTCTCCAGCCCACACCACTTTGCTGTCTTTTAGGGGGCTCACTGCCCCCACTCCTTCCTTCCCTGCTCCTCCAGTTGAGCAGATGGCCCCCAAATCTAATGTCCTCTGCTAAACCTGCCTCCTCCTGGGTTCCTTCTAGACGTAAAATAGAACAGACACTGGCCCTGCCACCTGGGCCACCTGCAGTGGAGGAGGCCGGCCCCAGAGGTGGGGCAAGGGTGGGGAAAGCTGCAGGGCAGGCTAGGGGGGGGCAGCAGAGGGGTCTGGTGTCCTCCTGGAGCTGAAGCCCTTCCTATGACCCGTGCTCCCTGCCCCAGCCCTGACCGGGGGGAGCCCCCAACCCCCAGTGTGAAATGGTGGAGAGGTGGAAGCCCCCTTCCTTCCCTTTCACAGCGGGTCCCTTGAGCATTGAGCAGATACACCTCTATTTTATCCACCACATTTACCTTCTCTTTTTCTACTTCCCCCTCTTTCCTCAAGTAAATGACATTATCATCCTCCAGCACTATCCTCTTCTCCCCTCTCTCAACCCTCCAACCTATGACTGAATCCTGCCCATTTTTTAGGCCAAAAGTCTTCTGGGATGCATCCAGCCATCTTGTACCCCACTGCCATGCCCTGGCCCGTGCCACCAGCTCCCTCCCTACCCCACAACTGCTGCCTCCACCTCCTACACAGCATCCCTGCCTCCCGCCACCTCCCCTGTGCGGTCAGGTGCCCTTTGAAAGGAGTTTGAGCATGGGTGGCCCTCACTTTCAGGACTGGGCATGGGCCACCCTCCATAGCCTTCATGTAGGCCTCCCCTCTGTGTGCCCTGTACCCTGCTGTCTTGGCCTTTTGTGCTTTTTTTTTTTTTTTGAGACAGGATCTTATCTGTTGCCCAGGCTGGAGTGCAGGGGCACAATCTCGGCTCACTGCAACCTCCGCCTCCCGGGTTCAGGCCATTCTCCTGCCTTAGCCTCCTGAGTAGCTGGGACTGAAGGCGCCCGCCACCACACCTGGCTAATTTTTGTATTTTTAGTAGAGATGGGGTTTTGCCACTTTGGCCAGGCTGGGTTTCGAACTCCTGACCTCAGGTGATTCGCCCACCTTGGCCTCCCAAAGTGCTGGGATTACAGGCGTGAGCCACCACACCTGGCCTGTGCTTGTTTTTAATATTTCGGATTTACACAAAGGCAGAGAGGCACAGATCTTAGTGTGGTCCCTGGACCAGCAGCATCAACTCCTGGGACCTTGTTAGAAAGGTAGATCCTCATGATTATAGGCGTGAGCCACTGCTGGGATTACAGTGGTGGCTCACGCCTGTAATCCCAGCACTTTGGGAGGCTGAGGCCGGCGGATCACCAGGTCAGGAGTTTGAGAACAGTCTGGCCAACATAGTGAAATCCTGTCTCTACTAAAAATACACAAAAAATTAGCTGGGCATGGTGGTGTGCGCCTGTAATCCCAGCTACTCAGGAGGCTGAGGCAGGAGAATCGCATGAACCCAGGAGGTAGAGGTTGCAGTGAGCTGAGATCGTGCCACTGCGATCTGCCTGGGCGACAGAGACTCTTGTCTCAAAAAAAAAAAAAAAAAAAGAATCTCAAGACAGTAACAGCAGAGCATTGAACCCCAGGGGCAGTGCTCTTCAGCACATGAGGCCCAGGGTGGCCGCACAGGACAAGCGCCCTGCCCTGCCCCCTCTCTCTGCTCCTCTCCCCAGAGGCAGCCTCTCCCGAACTGGCTCTGGCTGTCACTCTCGTGCATGTCTTTATAGGCATTTTAATGCACATGTATTCTTCCCTGAATGACAGGTAGCACTGTCCTGCTTCCTATATATACAGAGGCAGGGTCTTACTCTGCTACCCAGGCTGGAGTGCAATGGTGCAATCACAGCTCACTGCAACCCCAACCTCCCAGACTCAAGCGATTCTCCCGCCTCAGCCTCCCTAGTAGCTGGGACTGCAGGTGCCCACCACCACACCTGGGTAATTGTTGTATTTTCTTTGGTAGATACAGGGTTTCACCATGTTGCTCAGGCTGGTCTTGAACTCCTGGGCTCAAGGGATCCACCTGCCTCAGCCTCCCAAAGAGCTGGAATGACAGGAATGAGCCACCGTTCCCGGCCCTGCTTCCTATATTAATCTTTTTTTGTTTGTTTGTTTTTTGAGACAAGAGTCTCGCTCTGTCGCTCAGGCTGGAGTGCAGTGGTGTGATCTCGGCTCACTGCAACCTCCGCCTCCCCAGTTCAAGTGATTCTCTTGATTCAGCATCCTGAGTAGCTAGGACGACAGGCACCCACCACCACGCCCAGCTAAATGTTTGTATTTTTAGTAGAGATGGGGTCTCACTATGTTGGCCAGGCTGATCTGGAACTCCTGACCTCAAATAATCCACCCACCTTGGCCTCCCAAAGCGCTGGGATGACAAGCATGAGCCACCGCGCCCGGCCCTGCTTCCTCCGTTAATCTGAGTTACCATGTATCTCACCATGCTGTAACCGCCTGCTCCTGGATCTGTCTTCCTCCCCACACTGAGCCCTATGGATGGACAGGGCTCACTTATTCATCACTGGAGCCTCGGGGCCTAGCATGCAGAAGGCAGCAGCAGTCAATGTTTGCTTCATAGAATGTGGGAGGGAGCACTCTGGCTCCTGGGGCATCAGCGTCCTCTTTGCCATGCAGGGAACACGGGGTCAGCAGAGGGGGTACGTGGAAGGAGCAGCCCGGGCCCGGAGAGTGTGCTGTCCTGTGGGGTGATTGGGAGGTGGGAACCCAATGTCCTGGGCTTGGGCTGTGCCTCCCTCCTCTCCATTTGGGAGGCAGTCCTGCCCCGCCCCTCAGGTGTCACCACCTCCAGGGGTTGAAGACATCACCCACCCTAGTCCTGTCCTGTCCCACAGGCCCGTCTCTACTACATTGCGGCCGCCGTGGTTGCGCTGACTTACCCCGTGTGCAGCAGTTTACTGTGCCTAGGGGTGAAGGAGCGGCCAGGTATGGGGTGTGGTGAGGAGGGAAGCAGAAGCTGGGGACAGGGCTCTGCTTGGGAGTGGGTTTTGGTTTTGAACTCTGCGAAGCCAAGGTGCCACCCTCCTGCATTGCAGACCCCTCCACCCCAGCCTCAGGCCCAGGCTTGAGTTTCCTGGCTGGGCTGGGCCTCACTACCCGGCACCCACCCTACCTGAAGCTGGTGATCTCCTTCCTGTTCATCTCTGCTGCTGTTCAGGTACCTCTGGCCAGCTGCCCCCAAAAGGCTTGACGCTGGCCATGCAGACCTTGCATAGGTTCAGGGTGCAGTCTCGGCTTGAGTTTTACAGGGAGAAACCTATGGCTGGCACATGGCTCAGAGGGGCTGGTGCTGGGAGGGAGATCCCGGTAGGGCATGTGGGACTGGAGGGCCAGGGCCTAGGCACTAGGAGGCTGACAGTGTCTGGGTGATTTCCTCTCACATTACCGGAAGCGCAGTCAAGTCCACCTGATCACAGCTGTGCAGGTGCTGAGGGTGGCCTAGGAGCGGTGTTTGTATCTGTGTTGGCGACAAGTGTCCTTTGTGGGGGAAGGGACTGTATGATGGTAGCAGCAAGCCAAGGTCCCAATGGAGAGGCCAGACTCGAGACCCTGTCCTTGCCCTTGACTTCTGAGCTCCTGCCATGCCCTGCACATACCCACTTCCTGTCCATCTCCTCAGGTGGAGCAGAGCTACCTGGTCCTGTTCTGTACACATGCCTCCCAGCTACACGACCACGTCCAGGGCCTGGTGCTAACCGTCCTGGTGAGGGGACCTGGGGTGGTGGAGGCTAGGTCACTTGGGGCCCTGAGTTGGGGACATGTGTGGCCAGAGTTCTGGTGGTCCACATTTTGGCTTTGCTTTGGTCTTAGTCACCCGCATTCCAGCAGAGGGTAGAATTGGGGCCAGGATTACAATGTTCATAGCCACTGGTTTGAATCAGGTGCAAGGCTAAGGCCAGGCATCCCATCTAAAAGCCAAGGCCTTGAGGTCCCGGGTGAAGGCGCTGGCAGCACGGCCCTGGCGTGACGACACTGTCTGCTCACAGGTCTCAGCCGTGCTGAGCACCCCGCTGTGGGAGTGGGTTCTCCAGCGCTTTGGGAAGAAGACGTCAGCCTTCGGGATCTCTGTGAGTGAGGCAGGTTGGGAGTGGCTGGAGGGGAGAGGCAAGGGAGGTGACCGTGGTGCCTGAGCCGGGGTGGATCTGTGTTCCCTTGAGTCTTCAGGGCCTAGCACAGGGCGAGGCACGGGGGTCATCAGTCAAGAGCCGTGTGTGAAGGAGCAGGCCCCGCGAAGTAGCAGGTGGCGGGACAGCTGGTGTGTGTGTCTCCCCAGGCGATGGTGCCCTTTGCGATCTTGCTGGCTGCTGTGCCCACAGCACCTGTGGCTTATGTCGTGGCCTTTGTATCTGGCGTGAGCATTGCTGTGTCCTTGCTGCTACCCTGGTAGGCTGGGTGTGGGGGCCTCATGTGTGTCCACAGTGGGTGTCGCCTCCTTCATGTCAACCTGCTGTCCCAGGTCCCCTGCACTCAGCCTGTGCAGGAGATGGAGGCCACCAGCTCCATCCTCAGAGCCCTCCTGAGAGGACACCAGGCAGCAGGAATGGTGGGGGGCCCGGCAGGGGCCGGCGGGGGTACGAGCACACAGGCCATCTGCTTCTCTGGTGGCCAGTCTGGTCCTGGGCACAGAACTCAGGGATGAATCCACCTTGGCCTCGGTCCCCAGAGAGTTCACAGGCTGCTGGTGGCCAAGGGGCTGGGAGGGCTAACTCGATGCCCCTGCCACAGGTCCATGCTGCCAGACGTGGTGGATGACTTTCAGCTGCAGCACCATCACGGGCCAGGCCTGGAGACCATCTTCTACTCCTCCTACGTCTTCTTCACCAAGCTGTCTGGTGCATGTGCCCTGGGCATCTCCACCCTCAGTCTGGAGTGAGTCCCAGGGTCAGGATACAGCAGAGGCACCAAGGACCAGTGGGCGGGAAGAGGGCAAAGCCCCCCACCTACCAAGCTCGGGGCACCCATGAGCCTGAGGGCTAAGCGCCGCTCTCTGGAGAGCGTGGGGAACCATTTCCCCATGTTTCTCTGTGCATGAGACTGAGAGGGCCAGCTCCCCCATTCTCAGTTTTCTCTAAACTCTCCCAGGTCAGCCTGTCTGTCCCCTTGACACTCCTCTCCTGATCTTGCCAGGAAATGAAGTCCACGTTTCAGGAGGGGATGGGGTGAGGTGTCTGGGGCCCCTCCACTCAGGGTGCCAGGCTTAGCAGGCCCTGCCCTAATGGCTGGGTGATGTTTCTCCAGGTTCTCGGGGTACAAGGCAGGGGCCTGCAAACAGGCAGAGGAGGTAGTGGTCACCCTCAAGGTCCTCATCGGTGCCGTGCCCACTTGCATGATCCTTGCTGGGCTCTGCATCCTCATGGTCGGCTCCACTCCAAAGACGCCCAGTCAGGACGCCTCCAGCCGGCTGAGCCTTCGGAGGTAAGCCCCGCACGTCCCCTGCACCCAGGGAGGCACAGTGTGCGCTGCTGGGGGAATGACTAACACCAGTCTGCAGACGTCCCTGCTGTCACGCAGTCCTGCCTCTGGGACACTCTTTCCTTAGCTCAGGGTCACCCTTTTCTCCTGGATTTTATTCTCTTACCCTGGCCACCCCTTCTCAGTCTTCTTCCTTTGATCACCTGGTAGACTGTGGTATGTGAGGATTCCCTCCTTGACCTCCTATTGGTTTTGCTCTCCAAAGCCCCCTCAGTACCTCATCTGCTAGCCTGACCCAACTCAGGCACCCCTTGTGCCTGGTGACTGCTAGAGCTGCCCCTCCAGCCTGAGCTTCCCTCAACTTCCAGAGCCGCATATCGCTGGCATGCGTACATTTCCACCTAGTAGCCCACAAGCCTGGCACTCAGTCTCGATGAACCTCAACGGAACTGATCTTGTCCCCCCAGCTGGCTCCTCCTTCTGTGTCCCTGTCTTGGTGAATGGCATCATGGTTCCCCCTGGGGTGGAAGCCTGGGAATCTTTGGCTCTTGCCTCCCACGGGCAATGCTGAGCAGGTCTCTGACCTGGTCCTTCCCCTACCAGAACACCGACCCCACTGATGGGGAGGATCTACTCACTGTCTGATCTTCTGGGGAGGCTATGGGAACCCTGAAGGCTGGGGCTGGCTGTTTTATTCCTTTTTGTATCCCAAGAGCCCAGCACAGAGCCTGAAGCTAAGCAGGTACTAAGGAATCACTGCTGCAGCATCACCACGTCTAGCCCAGCAGACGTGCATGAGCACCCAATGTTCACCCACATAAGGTCCTCAAGCATGCACACATCATGCAGGCCCACGCAGGACAGGCAGTGGGTGGTCCCATCATTAGCCACTCCCTGCCCAGGGTGACGGCCTCGGGCTCTGCAACAGAGAGATACCAAGGGCACGCTTCCCAGTCAGGGAAGGCCAGGCAGATGGGGAACTGCTTGATGGCACCTGGAGAACCAGGGTTGTAGCTTATTTACAGGACTTGGGAGGGGAGGAGTTGAAGAGGAGTTGTTGGGAAGACAAGCAGCAGCCACCAAACCTTCCACGGGTTTCTGCGGTAGGACAGAGGGGAGGGCCCACACCACTTCCATCCTTCTCCTTGGCTTCCTTCCTTTCCCACAGGAGGACCAGCTACAGCCTGGCGTAAAGCTTGAGAGGGTGACTGTGAATGGACACAGGAGCCAGCACCCTTGGGGTCTGACATCGCCCTCCTCCACCCTTCAGCACCCGGCCTGGCAGTTTAGCACTCGGTCTTTTTCCCTGGGATGCGGAGTCTTTGGCAACATGTCCTGAAGGGACTGGCCTGTGCTTCAGGACCCCACTTGGCATTTCTTGTCTGTTGCCTTCAGACTATCTCAGATAGACCTGTATCCCTGACTAGGCCAGTAGCACCTGCCTCTAGAAAAAGGAAGCTCCTGCCCAGCCTGGCTTGTGGACCCTGTGGGAGCCCCAGGCCCAACAACCTGCGTGGATAGCAAAGCTCCCTGACAGAAGGACAGACACAAGGACTCCTGTTTGTCCCAGGGCTCCAGTGGACATCTGCTGAGGACACAGAGAGGTGAGAGTCACCACGTGAATGGGCAGAGTGTGGACAGGCAGACATGCCCAAGATGTATGATTAGGGAGACACAGACAGACCCAGGGAGGCCAACGGGCCCCAGGGAGAACGGGACAGCAGTGGGGATGGGGACTGAGCAGGGCGGGCGCTGAGGTGCTCCTCAAGCCTCTCCCAGTTCCCAACCATTGACGCGACTGTTTCTGTCAGGGTCAGAAATGGCTATTGAGCCAGCAAAGATACAGCATTTTCACAAATAAAAGCTATTTGTGGGGAAAGATTTTTCTGAAATTTTATCTTACAAAAGCACGGGAACTACAGTTTTTTTAGAGGCCATGTTTTCAGGGAAAGAAAGATCCACGGAGGTTTTTATTTTTTCAAAAACAAATTCAAGGGTTGATCTGCTATTGAGTCTGTGTAGTGTGACTGTGGACAGCCCTCTCATCCCAACTGGAATCCCCAGAGGAGGGAAAGGGGAGAAAGCCTGGTGCCCTTGAACCTGGCTGCTCCCCCAGCCACACACCCCTGACTTGCATGTCCTTAGACCAGGGACACCATGTGGGAGCGGGGCGGGTTCCTCCTTCCCTTTGGAGGAGTCACAAAGTTAAGGCTCTAGAGTGGCTCAAAGCAGCAGGCCACTGAGGTGGCTCATGGGGGCTGGGGCTGGGGGAGGGCTGGGGAAGCCGTGGGGGGTGTTATGCTCCAGCAAGTCCTGCCTGGAAAAGTCTGGCACCTAAACAGGGGGCCTGAGTGCAGACTCGCCCCTACATTTCACCCCAGCCCCCACCCCTGCCTCCTTCATGGGTTCAGCTCTCCTGAGCCCACAGCTAGGCCCCGTCCACTCAAGATCTTCAGCCGTCTCTGAGGAGCAATCCCCCTGAGGCCCAGAACTCAGGTTTGCCCTTAGATATGACGCAGTCCTCAGAGCTGAAAGCATCTCACTGCTTCCACAAACACGGTGGCAGAAGGAACCCAACCTCGCCGGGGGTGTGTGGGGTCTGACCTGGTCTTTCTGATGCCTCAACTCTCTGGCCCTTATGACACTGACATGAGTATCTGGTTCCTGAGGTCACAGGGCACCAGAGAAAGAGCTGGGCTCAGCTTCTCTGCACTGCCCTTTCTGACAGGAAGCTCTGCCTCCCCATACTGTGCATGGACACAAACACACACAGACAAGCAAGCACACATGCATGCTACTGAAAACAGGAGAGAACGTTTCTTAATGCTGGGATATCACGCGTCACGTGGAAACAGTACCCGGCAAGACAGAAGGCAATGTAGTTTCTACCATGTTATCATTTTATGTTATGCTTTGGCAACCTGGGCAATGCAGGCAGGATCAGAAGCTTGTGCCAGATTCTCTGCTATCGATTATTTCCTGGCAGTGCAGTGGCAGGAAGCAGAGCTATACGGTGCAAAGGCAGCTGCAGGGGCCCTCTGCAGAGTCAGAACCTCTGGGAGTCAGGAGTTAAAGCCCAGAGACAGGAGCTATCATGGGCTCGGAGCTGGGCAGACGCCCTGAAAGGCATCATTCCATTTCTTCTTCACAGCAGCCCTGCTGAGCATTATTCTCATTCTCAGATGAGGAAACAGGCTTAGAGAGATTAAGCCACTTGCCCAAGTTCAGTTGGTGGTAGAAATGAGTCTTTTTGTGTTTGTTTGTTTGAAGCAGAGTCTTGCTCTGCTGCCCAGGCTAGAGTGCAGTGTCACAATCATAGCTCACTGGAGCCTTGAACTCCTGGGTTCAAGTGATTCTCCCACCTCAGCCTCCTGAGTAGCTGGGACTACGGTGCACACCACCACGCCCAACTAATTTTTCTTTTTTTTGTAGCAATGAGAGTCTCACTATGTTGCCTAGGCTGGTCTTGAACTTCTGGGCTTAAGCAATCCTCCCCCTTCAGCCTCCCAAAATGCTGGGATTACAGGCGTGAGCCACCGCGCCCAGCCCATTTACCGCTATAGCTCCTCAGAGCCCAGAAGTAAGTGTTCAATATGAATGTTTGCTGAATGAATGAGCAAATGTTCCTATCACCTTCATCCTAAAACAAATACCACCACCTTTTATTTGTTCCCTTAGCTTCCTGCTCTCCAAATAATCTGCTTTACTGTTCTCCTCTCACCCCTCCCATTCCTGTCTCCTTTTCCTCACCTGCTATTCACTCCTTAACCAGTTAAACCTGGGCTTGGCTTCCAACACTGAGACAGTGCAGCCTGACAGGATGAACCCCAGCATCAAAGAAAAGGAGATGGTAATCTGTATGTTACTTCCCTCTGTTACCGTGGTTGACTTACTCAACAAAACTGAGCCTCCACTTCTTTTTTTTTTTTTTTTTTTGAGATGGAGTCTCACTCTGTTGCCCAGGCTGGAGTATAGTGGCACGGTTTCGGCTCACCACAACCTCCGCCTCCCAGGTTCAAGCGATTCTCCTGCCTCAGCCTCCAGAGTAGCTGGGATTACAGGCACCCGCCACCATGCCTGGCTAATTTTTTGTACTTTTAGTAGAGACAGGGTTTCACCATGTTGGCCAGGCTGGTCTTGAACTCCTGACCTCAGGTGATCTGCCTGTCTCGGCCTCCCAAAGTGCTGGGATTACAGGCATGAGCCGCCGTGCCCAGTTTTTTTTTTTTGAACAAATGTATACACTATTACATAAACCTCAGGATGGCTATGAGAGAAGACGTGACCAAGTACCAGACCAAGGAAACCCTTAGTGACCAGTCAATTAATGCTGACAACTCCTTTTCAAAATTCTGTCTTGGGCTGGGTGCAGTGTAAGTGTGTGAGCCTTTGGGAGGTCAAGGCAGATGGATCATACGAGATCAGGAGTTTGAGACCAGCCTGGCCAATATGGTGAAACCCCATCTCTACCAAAAATATAAAAATTAGCTGGGCATGGTGGCAGGCGTTTGTCATCCCAGCTACTCAGGAGGCTGAGGCAGAAGAATCGCTTGACCCAGGAAGGCAGAGGTTGTAGTGAGCTAACACCACTGCACTCCAGCCTGGGCAATGGAGCCAGACCCTGTCTCAAAATAACAAAAAAAAAACCTGTCTTCCCCTGGACTGCATGACATCGCCCTCCTGGTTCTTCTGCAGCATCTCTGACCATTTATTTTCTGTCTTTTCCTTCACGTCTTTCTCCTTTGATGCTCCTTAGCCATCATGGGCTTCTCAGGGCCACGTGATCCCACTCACTATCACCACCTATCCACTACTATAGACTCTTATTAACCCAGAGCTCTCTGCGGAGCTCCAGAGTCCCAGATCCAACTGCCTATCTCAGTGTTCAGGCAGTTAAAACATCATACATCCAAAATACATCACCTCTGCACACTTGTTCTGCCTCCTGCATTTTCAATTACATCAGTGTTACTGAGCAAAACAGCTTGCTGCCTGATGCACACAGAAGCCAATACTATGGCATCAGATTTTTGAGAGAAGAAAAGCCTTATTACAAATCAACCAACAAGCCAGGCATGGTGGCTCACGCCTATAATCCCAGAACTTTGAAAGGCCGAAGCGGGCGGATCACTTGAGCCCAGGAGTTCGAGACCAGCCTGGCCAACATGGTGAAACCCTGTCTCTACTAAGATACAAAAATTAGCTGGGCATGGTGGCACACGCCTGTAATACCAGCTACCCAGGAGGCTGAGGCAAGTGAATTACTTGAACCTGGGAGGTGGAGGTTGCAGTGAGCTGAGATCATGCCACTGCACTCTGGCTTGGGCAACAGAGCAAGACTCCAGCTCAAATAAAAAACCAACCAACCAACAAAATCAACCAACAAGGAGACAGGAGTCCAGCTTGAATCTGTCCTTCCTGTGTTGGTCTTAAGGTAGCACTGATACCATATAAGGTTTAGACGGTGGGTTCTGGGATTAGCAGGTGATTGGTGGAAGGAAAGGGAGGCCTGGAACGTCTCCAGGGATGCACACTTGTCTCCTCTTGGGTCACATGTGCAAATTCGGGCGGAAGTTAGTATGAAATGTGGTGGAAATTCAGGCTGTGACATCAGTAAGCATGTTCTATGCAAACTCTAGTCAGCCAACTGATTTCAGCCAATTTTGTTATATTACAAGTGGAGAGAGTTCCAGCAAGCTGTTTCTTTTCTTTTTTGAGACAGTTTCACTCTGTCACCCAGGCTGGAGTGCAGTGGCGTGATCTGTTCACTGCAACCTCTGCCTGCTGGGTTCAAACAATTCTCCTACCTCAGCCTCCCAAGTAGTTGGGAATACAGGCATAAGCCACCACACCTGGCTAATTTTTGTACTTTCAGTAGAGACAGGTTTCACCATGTTGGCCAGGCAACTTGGTCTCCCAAAGTGCTGGAATTACAGGTGTGAGCCACCGTGCCCTGCTCTATTTCTTTTCTTATCTGCCATCCTATAAGCTCAAGAATTCCTGCTGGTCACAGTTTCTTTAATCCTGTAGGGCACAGTTTATCAGCATCTTTCTAATCTACCTAAAACCAAAGACTTGGTGTCTTCTTAGGTTCCTTTCTCCTTGATTAGCTCCAATTAACTCCACTGTCTCATCCCTGTATCTACTGAGTGTGGATTGAGCAAAGGAAGTCAAGGGCAGTCTATGGCCATACCACCCTGAATGCACCCGATCTCATCTGATCTCGGAAGTTAAGCAGGGTTGGCACTGGTTAGTACTTGGACAGGAGGAGGACAAGGGTTATGGTTTGTGGATTATCAAATGGTGAAAGTTATTTGACACTGGACAGAAAGTTGTAACACCAGATATGGATGGATGTGGCTCATTAACACATGGTGACCTGACATAGCTGCCTGCTATGTTTGAGGTGTAGGCATTTCTGTAGCCTATGGAACTCAGTTCAGCTGGGTACAGTTTTCTGTTACCTAGTGTTTGTGTGTGTGTTCTGTAGAGACAGGATCTCTCACTTTGTTGCCCAGGCTGGTCTTAAACTCCAGGCCTCAGGTGATCCTACTGCCTCAGCCTCCTGAGTAGCTGGGATTACACACACAAGCCCCCGTTCCCAGCTCTAGTGTTTCTTAAGGACAAAACTGGTGTATAAGTAATAGGAAATTCACATTATGCTGTACTTGTTCTCTAATATCACAGCCATGTTAGAACAAATTTGGGTTTTCAAAGCAAACATAACTGAACAGAGTATATATGTGTATGTATATAAATATATACAAATCCTAAATGGTCCCTGTGACATAAGAAACACACATTTGGTCTCTGCCCCAGGTTCCTGGCACAGAGCTTCTAAAATGCTAGTAACTCCCTGAGTGGTAGGGGTGAGGGGAATATCTTTTGTTATATATAATAAGCACTTTTCAAACAGATCTGAGTTTATGCTAATGATGTGACTCGCAGAGGATGGGGGCTGGTTGCCAGAGAAACCAACCATGCGATTAGAAGGTTGAAACTTTCAGCCTTATCTCCCTACCGGGAGGGGACAGGGGCTGAAGACTGAGCTCATCATCAATGATTTCATCAATTGTGCCCATGAAATGGAGCCTCCACTTCCAAACAAAGGGGTTCAGAGAGCTTCTAGGTTGGTGAACACATCCATGTGCCAGGACGTCTACCCCACTCCACGGGGACAGAAACTCCTGTGTATGGGACCCTTTTAGACTTCATCCTATATACCTCTTCATCTGGCTGTTCATTCTATAATAAACCAATAAATGTTAAGTAAAGTGTTTCTCTGTGTTCTATGCATTATAGGAAATTATCAAATCTGAGGAGGGTTTTGTGGGAATCCCCTATTTGCAGCCAAGTTGGAGAGAAGTATGTATCACCTGGAGACCCACTACTTGCACATTTGATGCACTTGTAGTCCCAGCTACTTCGGGGGCTAAGGTAGGAGGACTGCTTGAGGCCAGGAGGTTGAGGCTGCAGTAAGCTGTGATAGTGCCACTCACTCCAGCCTGGGCGACAGAGCAAGCCCCTGTCTCAAAAATAAAAATACCCACTACTGGTATCGGAAGTGGGACCAGCCTGTTGGACTGAGCCCATAACCTACTGGGTCTGCACTCACTCTGGGTAGTGTCAGAATTGAATGAAATTGTAGGTGCCCAGTTCAAGTCCACAGAGAACGGAAGAATCACTTGTTGTGGAAAACCCGCACATTTGATGTCAGAAGTGTTCTGTGGTTATAGAAAAAAAAAAGTTGTTTCTCCTTTTAGTCTCATATATATTAAAGGAATTAAATAAATATTTTAAAATATACCCACAAAGAAAACACCAGACCCAAATGATTTTTCCAAGTTCTAGCAAACTTTCAATCAAGGATCATTCCTACCTCACACAAACTCCACCACAGAGCAGACAAAGAAGGCACACTCTGCTACTCATTCTATCAAGCCAGAGTAAGCTTCTTACCAAAACCAGCCAAGCACATTAAAAAGGAAAGAGGCCAGGTGTGATGACTCAAGCCTGTAATCCTGAGACTTCAGGAGGCCAAGGTGGGAGGGTCACCTGAGCTCAGGAGTTCAAGAAAAGCCTGGGCAACAAAGGGAGACTCCATCTCTACCAAAAAAGTTTTTAAAAATTAGCTGGGTGTGGTGGCATGCACCTGTAGTCCCAGCTACTTGGGGGGCTAAGGTGGGAGGACTGCTTGAGGCCAGGAGGTTGAGGCTGCAGTGAGCTGTGATAGTGCCACTCACTCCAGCCTGGGCAACAGAGCAAGCCCCTTGTCTCAAAAATAGAAAAAGGATTTACAGGCTAATCTTACCCATTAACAGAGAAAGGAAGAATCTTAAATAAAATAATAGCAAAATGAGTCTAGCAATGTATAAAAAAATAAATATACCAGGAACATACTGGGTTTATTCCAAGAATGCAACTTTAACATTAAAAAAACCTATCAGCCAGGCGTGGTGGCTCATGCCTGTAATCCCAGCACTTTGGGAGGCCAAGGCGAGTGGATCATGAGGTCAGGAGTTCAAGACCAGCCTGGCCAAGATGGTGAAACCCCGTCTGTACTGAAACTACAAAAATTAGCCAGACATGGTGGCAGGTGTCTGTAATCCCAGCTACTTGGGAGGCTGAGGCAGGAGAATTGCTTGAACCCGGATGGCAGAGGTTGTAGTGAGCCAAGATCACGCCACTGCACTCCAGCCTGGGTGACAGAGAGAGACTCTGTCTCAAAAAAAGAACACAGAAAATCTATCAAATGAAATTTACCACACAGACCAATGCAGAGCATGAACTCTGGAGCTCTGCAGAGGGGCCCCTCAATTATCCAGCAGAGGCCGGGCTCAGTGGCTCATGCCTGTAATCCCAGCACTTGGGAGGCTGAGGCGGGCAGATCACTTGAGATCAGGAGTTTGAGACTAGCCTGGCAAAAATTAGATGGGTGTGGTTGGGGGGGGGTGCACCTGTAATCCGAGCTACTCAGGAGGCTGAGACAGGAGAATGGTTTGAACCTGGGAGATGGAGGTTGCAGTGGGCCAAGATTGTGCCAATGCACTCCAGCCTGGGTGACAAAGCGAGACTCCATCTCAAAAAACAACAACAACCAAAACCCCCCAAACAAATAAAATTATCCAGCAGAATAATGACTACAGACATAAATGTGAAGACAAAACTTCCATAAAAGAGAAGATAGGTAAATGTGTGTCCTCCTTAAAGTTACAATGCTTGGCCGGGCGCGGTGGCTCAAGCCTGTAATCCCAGCACTTTGGGAGGCCGAGACAGGCGGATCACGAGGTCAGGAGATCAAGACCATCCTGGCTAACCCGGTGAAGCCCCGTCTCTACTAAAAAATACAAAAATCTAGCCGGGCGAGGTGGCGGGCGCCTGTAGTCCCAGCTACTCGGGAGTCTTGAGGCAGGAGAATGGCGTGAACCCGGGAGGCGGAGATTGCAGTGAGCTGAGATCCGGCCACTGCACTCCAGCCTGGGCGACAGAGCGAGACTCTGCCTCAAAAAAAAAAAAAAAAAAAAAATTACAATGCTTGTCCAACACACGAGATATAAAGAAAGAGGAGGCCGGCAGGAGTTCGAGACTACCCTGGCCCACATGATGAAACCCCGTCTCTACTAAAATCACAAAAATTAGCCAGGCAAGGTGGCGCATGCCTGTAGTCCCAACTACTCAGGAGGCTGAGGCGGGAGAATTTCTAGAACCTGTGAGGTAGAGGTTGCAGTGAGCAGTGATCGTGCCACCGCACTACAGCCTGCGAGACAGAGCGAGACTAGGTCTCAAAAAAAAAAAAAAAAAGGGAGGAAAGGCCAGGTGTTGTGGCTCAGGCCTGTAATCCAAGCACTTTGAAAGGCTAAGGCAGGAGGACGGCTTGAGTCTGGGAGTTCAAGACCAGCCTCAGCAACACAGTGAGACCCTGCTCTCTACCAAAAAAAAAAAAGAGAGAGAGAGAGAGAGAGAGAAGGCAAAGATAGGTCCACAAAGTGGATGAAGACACTAGCAACATCTAGATATATAAAGAATCCTAACAACTCAACATGAAAATTGAGCCAATGATATAATCAAGAATTTTGCAAAAGAAAACTTGAACAGCCCATAAACATCTGAAATGATGATCAAGCTCACTGCTGGTCTGTAAGTAAAACTAAGGGGCCGGGCGTGGTGGCTCACATCTGTAATTCCAGCACGTTGGGAGGCCGAGGCATGTGGATCGTTTGAGGTCAAGAGTTCGAGACAAGCCTAGCCAATATGGTGAAATCCCATCTCTACTAAAAATACAAAAATTAGCTAGGTGTGGTGGTGGGCGCCTGTAATCCCAGCTCAGGAGGCTGAGACAGGAGAATTGCTTGAACCCGGGAGGCAGAGGTTGCAGTGAGCTGAGATTGTGCCATTGCAGTCCAGCCTGGGCAACAGAGCGAGACTCTGACTCAAAAAAACAAAAAAAAACAAACAAAAACAAAATAAAAATAAAATAAAATAAGGGTGACAGTGAGACAGCATTTAAAACTCCTAGACAGTCCCAAGTTGAGAATGTAGAATAGGAGCTCTGATACATTGCTGTTGGGAGTGAAAGTGATATAACCATCTTGGAAAATAACTTGGTATTATCTCATCAAGGTGAACTTATACCTCGTGATCTAGCAATTCCATTTCTAGGTAAAAGACCCTAACGAGACTTTTCAAACACTTGGATCAGGAGGCATTTACGAGAATATTCAAAGCAGTATTGTTTATAACTTCAAAAATAAATCCAAGGAACAATCCAAATGTCCATGGCAGGAAAATGGATACATTGTGGCAATTCAAAACAGTGAAAATAATATAACATGCACATAACAAGGATGAATCTTAGCACCAACGCTGAGAGAATAAAAAGTAAGTCACCGAAGACTATATATAATATATACCATTTGTATAAAGCTCAAAACAAGCAAAAATAAAAATCACATTGTTTCAGCCAATGTGTATATGTGGTTGTAAAACTCCTTTTATAAAGAAAGAAAAGGAATGAAGAACTGATAATTACAACAATCAGGATAGTTACGTCTGAGGCAAAGCTATGGAGACAGGAACAAGGAGGGACAGCAGGTTGAGTGGTTTCTGGTCATGTTCTGGTTCTTCAGTTAGGCCATGGGTGGTTCATTTTATTTATTTTTTTATTTTTTATATATATATATATATATATTTTTTTTTTTTCTTTTCTTTTCTTTTTTTTTTTCTCGCTCTGTCACCCAAGCTGGAGTGCAGTGGCACAATCTCGGCTCACTGCAACCTCTGCCTCCCGGGTTCACATGATTCTCCTGCCTCAGCCTCCCAAGTAGCTGGGATTACAGGGGCCCACCACCACGCCTGGCTAATTTTTTGTATTTTCAGTAGAGACAGGGTTTCATCACGTTAGCCCAGGATGATCTCAATCTCCTGACCTCATGATCCACCCGCCTCGGCCTCCAAAAGTGTTGGTATTACAGTCGTGAGCCACTGCGCCCGGCCTCATGTTATTATTTAAGCCTTCCTATACCTTATGTTACATATATATGTAATATGTATCACATAATACCCATTCAGAATTTAGAAAAACTTGAATGCAAAATGGGATTTGTAAAAATATCTTTATGATAAATATTTTCAGTAGAACATTAAACAATACTTTGAAGAATTTAGCTCTTCTCTCCCTGCCTCCAAAGCCAGCAAATACGGGATCATTTTCTATTGTTCCAGTGACTGCAATAATAGCAGAGGCCAAGGAAACATCTCTTGTATGAGAGTTGCCATGGAATCAGATGTGTTGTAAATAATCATTTATATTCTGGACTGTCCACCCAAAGAAGGAATACAGACAACATATGCATATATAACTTCAAGATTATTGCCAGTTCCTCTATAGCAGCAATAATCACAAAGAAAATACTACCAAAACATCCAAAACAGCCACAATAACCATTAGTGATTTTACTGAAGACTTATTCACAGTATTTTGACCTGAGAAATGGTGATTGTAACATACCCTTTTAGGCGCCTACATTATCTTAGTTAACAGTCCTGTAGTCCCCTCTTAGGCTTCAAGATAATTGTGATTTCATCACACCCCAGATACTTCCAAGCGGAGGCCTCAGACTGTTCTCAGTCACCGTTCTCCCACAGCTGATTACAGACATCGCCTCTGCTTCCATTACCCCAGCAGCTGTCTAGTGCACTTGAACCACAAAATGGGCCCTCACTTCTTTCCTAACCCAGCTCCATCTTGGTAAACTGTAACAGACAGACAGGAGTCCCCAAGGGCACAAAACAGTTTCTTTCCAGATGATTTTAAAGGAAGGGGGAAAAAGGAAGCGTATATGCTAATGGAGCTTCTATGGCTGAAACAATTTATCTCCAGACGCCTAGCCATACACTGATCAATTTGTTATGCTGCCCTGACTGAAATCTGTGATTCCATCTGAAGGCAGTCAGAAGTAGTGTGTCCATCTGAAGGGGGTCAGGGCACTTACCTGACTAAGCTGATACTTTAGCCCATAAATGAAATAAAATGGCACTTTTTAGAACTACCTCAGATTCAGTTAAATTTCCAACATCCTGAAATACTTTCTCTCCCAGATTCTCTGCTGGTCTCTAAGATTTGAAAGGAGAGAAAATAAAAATATCAAATTAAAGTGACAAGTTAACTAAGGGAGCTGACTACTGGGAGAAAAACAGGAAACTTGTATGATCCCAAAACTAGATTTAAAAAAAAAAAAAAAAGGTATTTCAGGGACACTCATGAGTGGCCACAGCACAGGATCCTGCAGTAGGACTTCCCTGGGCTCGACAGTGTGCTAGCAGCACCGGCACAATCTCAGAGGAGCCCAGAGGGGACAAATTCCCTTGAAATTTCATTCAAAATTTTCTCAGTTTGTAAGAGTACCTGGACCTTTGTCAGCCAGAATTTGTTAAGGAAGCAAGAGTGTTAGGTTTAAATTCTGGGAGGTCCAGGCAACATCAGAGTCACTTCCTGTTCCTGGGAGCAGAAGCCAGTGGGTTTCTGGTCCTCCTCTGAGCTCTGCTAATTCTTGCTGGTTTGAGGTCAATACACTAGAGCACATGCCCCTCAGCTGACTCCTCACCCTCCTCTTGAAGCCCGGAAAAAGACCTATAACAATGCCGAGGTATCTTTGAAGTGCGCCTAAGACAGCTTCAACGCAGCTTTGGACAAGGGACACAAAGCCGCAGAGAAACCATAAAACAATCCATATGGCACCATAATATTGTTTTGTTCTGGGAATTCTGCCCTTAGTCAAAACCACACAGTCATGAACACACAAACACCATTTTCGGAGCCATCTAATAAAGACTGAGCTCTGCTACACAGCAGTGAGCCTCAGCCCAGGGGAAACGGGGGGAAACCACGAGAGCCAACCATAGCAAGTGCTTCGCCTGAGTGCAGTGCGAGTCTCATTGGTGAGTGTCCACAGTGGCAAGCAGGCCTTGTTTGTAATGGTCTCATCTGAAGAACTACACAGCAAGGACACTGCAGATATCAGGCCATGCCATCTACATGGTTAGAACAGCCAGTGGTATCTAAACTGGGGGCAGTAAGGCCTGTAAAGACTTTAAGAGAAGAAACAGAATCTGGACTGTGGGAAAAAGAGTCTCTGAAGACATCTGACCTGGACAGGCTGCCATCTCTTATGATTATTTCCTGTGTGGCTGTGAAGGTTAACGGGATAAAGCCCTCATTATCAGCAGTGAGAAGAATCCAGTGAGAATCTGCAAATAAAAATAAATACATAGGCAATTTAGTATATATTATTCTTATGATGAAACATATGACTACAGGCCGGGCGTGGTGGCTCAAGCCTGTAATCCCAGCGTTTTGGGAGGCCGAGATGGGCGGATCACGAGGTCAGGAGATCGAGACCATCCTGGCTAACATGGTGAAACCCCGTCTCTACTAAAAAATACAAAAAACTAGCCAGGCGAGGTGGCGGGCGCCTGTAGTCCCAGCTACTCGGGAGGCTGAGGCAGGAGAATGGCGTAAACCTGGGAGGCGGAGCTTGCAGTGAGCTGAGATTCAGCCACTGCACTCCAGCCTGGGCGACAGAGCAAGACTCCGTCTCAAAAAAAAAAAAGAAAAAAAAAAAGAAACGTATGACTACAAATTTTTTTTTTCTGAGTGAAGGAATACAGTAGTTGATAATATTCAACTCAATCCTTATCAGATTTTACAGAGAATGGGGTATTAGGAAGACTGGGCATTACTTAGGGTCAGGTAGGGGAAAAAGGGGAAAAAAATGAAATGATACTTGATGTTCAATGTGGTGGTTACTGTTACAAGAATGAGGCATAAGAAAACAACCATGCACCACATCTGATGAATCTGGCATGACTCAGTCCCTTGCCACTTAGGAGTATCCTTTGAACATCCATGTTTACTCCATGTTAGAATGGCAACTCTTCAAAGAAATACTCTGCAGGCTGGGTGTGGTGGCTTACACCTATAATCCACCGCTTTGGGAGGCCAAGGTGGGCAGATCTTGAGGTCAGGAAATCAAGACCATCCTGGCTAACATGGTGAAACCCCATCTCTACCCAAAATACAAAAAATTAGCAGGGCGTGATGGCACACACCTGTAGTCCCAGCTACTCGGGAGACTGAGGCAGAAGAACCACTTGAAACCAGGGGGCAGAGGTTGCAGTGAGCCAAGACCATGCCACTGCACTCCAGCCTGGGCGACAGAGCGAGACTTGGTCTCAAAAAAAAAAAAAAAAAAAAAAGAAATATTCTGCAATGCTGCTATGATCATTACATTTTAATGCAATATAAATAAATATTGAGGCTTTCTGTTACTTTCTTGCAGTTGTTATATACTGCTTTGTAACTCTTTTCTAATTTTTTCATACGTACATTTAACTTTTCCAGCTAGGCTGTAAGTTCCCTAAGGACAGGGTGTATATTTTCCATATGTTTTGGCACCTATACTAGGCCTGGGTATATAGTAGGTAATTAATAATACTTAAGGCTGGGTGTGGTGGCTTATGCCTGTAATCACAGCACTTTGGGAGGCCAAACTGGGAGGATTACTTGAGGTCAGGAGTTCGAGACCAGCCTGGGCAACAGAGTGAGATCCCACTATCTACCAAAAAAATTTTTTTAATTTGGCTGAGGCTGGGTGCGGTGGCTCACATCTGTAATCCCAGCATTTTGGGAGGCCAAGGCGGGCGGATTGCCTTAGCTCAGGAGTTAGAGACCAGCCTGGGCAACACAGTGAAACCCTGTCTCTACTGAAATACAAAAAATTAGCCAGGTGTGACAGTGTGTGCCTGTAGTCCCAGCTACTCAGGAGGCTAAGACAGGAGAACTGCTTGAACCCGGGAGGCGGAGGTTGCAGTGAGCTGAGATTGCGCCACTGCACTCCAGCCTGGGTGACAGAGCAAGACTCCATCTCCAAAAAAAAGTAAAAAATAAAAAAAAAAACTTGGCTGGGCATGGTGGTGAACACCTATAGTTCTCGCTAGGTAGGAGTCTGAGATGGGAGGATTGCTTGAGATCAGGAGTTCGAGGCTGCAGTGAGCTATGATCACACCACGGCACTCTGGCCTGGGCAACAGAGCAAGACCCTGTCTCAATAATAATCATAATAATAATCATAATAATAATAATAATAAATTACTTGTTAACTATCTAGAATTACTAAATGGTTGGTATCCCTCATTTTCATTACTGGCGTAGTTAAATAGATGGTGGGGGAGGCAAGGATGTTAGGTAGGGTCAATTTCTGAACATGACCTACCATGCAGCATTTCAATGAGAGAAAGGCCAAAAGTCTGCTGAACTGTACTGAGCCTTAGTTTACCATCACAGAGAAGCACCGCTCTTTTTTCAACAACAGGACCTAGATAATATGGTTTCTGCAAATAAAAAATAAAAGTTGTTAAACTGATTGCAGAAGTAATGGAGTTAACATTTCTTGAGAAAGGAATGTGTAAATACTTTTCAAAAAAAACTTATCTATTACCACTAATCAACTGGACTTCAGTTTTAAGGAGCTCTTTGCTGCATTATTTAATAAACTAAAAAATCCAAACAAAACAGCCTTAATTTATTTTTCCTTTTGTTCTACTCTTTCCTCAGGGTTCTTCATCATTAGGAACTGGCTCTCCTAGAATACAACTAATAACACTAAAAGGATGATGGACAGCAGCCTGAGAGACACAATCTGACGGTGAGAACAGCTGCTTGGCTGTTTCAGATATAGCTTAGACACTTCATGGTTTACTAGGAAAAAAAATGCTGAGTGTCCTAAGTGGTAGAGTAGCAGAGGATTTACATAAAATAAACAAACTGTGGTCAAAATTCACACAGCTTAGAAAAAGCACTAATAAAAATAAATGATTTGTAAATTGTAAAGTCATTAAACATTGGCTGGGCACAGTGGCTCACCCCTTAGTCCCAAAAGTTTGGGAGGCTAAGATGGACAGATGATTTGAGCTCAGGAGTTCAAGACCAGTCAGGGCAACATGGCAAAACCACGTCTTTACAAAAAATAAAAAAGTTAGCCAAGCATGGTGGCACACGCTTGTAGTCCCAGCTACTCAGGAGGCTGAGGTAGGAGACTCACCAGAACCCAGGAGGCAGAGGTTGCAGTGAGCTGAGAAGGCGCCACTGTACTCCAGGCTGGGTGACAGAGACAGACTCCACCTCAATAAATAAATAAATAAATAAATAAAAATAAAGGACAGTTGTACAAGTTATATGTCTAATTTATTTTGTTGTTAAGTACTTTGGGAGACCAAAGTATATGGATTGCTTGAGCCCAGGTGTTGGAGAGCAGCCTGGGCAACACGGCAAGACCCCATCTCCTAAAAAGAAAATAAATTATACGTCATTATGGTAGGATGAACCACTCAAAAAATATGTCCACTAATTTTTTTTTAAATTATTATTATTATACTTTAAGTTCTAGGGTACATGTGCACAATGTGCAGGTTTGTTACATATATATACCTATGCCATGTTGGTGTGCTGCACCCCACTAATATTTTTAAATGAAGTCACAGGAATAAACTGTAAAAGTCAAAAACAACAAATCATTTATTTCACCTCTTATGAAATGTAACTTCTGAAATTACAGGGGAAACTATTTCTTGCTTTTGATTATTTTGTTTTTTTAACTTTTACTTTTCTCATTATAAAAGGAAGACATGATCAATTTTTTAAAAGTATAATAGGGCCAGGTGTGGTGGCTCATGCCTAATCCCAGCACTTTGGGAGGCCAAAGCCGGTGGATCACTTGAGGTCAGGAGTTTGAGACCAGCCTGGCCAACATGGTGAAACCTCATCTCTACTATAAATACAAAAATTAGCTGGGCGTAGAGGTGCACACCTGTAATCCCAGCTACCTGGGTGGCTGAGGCACGAGAATCGCTTGAACCCAGGAGGCAGATGTTGCAGTGAGCCAAGATCGCGCCACTGCACTCCAGCCTGGGTGACAAAGGGAAGCTGCATCTAAAAATAAATAAAATAAAATAAAAGTATAACAGAAAAATATAATGCAGACAGTAAAGTCCCCATAATTCTATCCTCCAGAGATAACTACTGACAACAGCTTAGTTGGATTACATCATTATAAACTAAAAAACTGAGGAATTGAAAGGGCAAGAAAACCTTTTTTCTTTTTTTTTTGAGACATAACCTTGCTCTGTTTCCCAGGCTGGAGTGCAGTGGCATGATTACAGCTCACTGCAGCCTCAACCTCCTCAGCTTAGGTGATCCTCACACCTCAGTCTCCCAAGCAACTGGGAATATGGGTGGGGCCATCATGGCTGGCTAATTTTTTTATTTTTTGGAAGAGACGGGGTTTTGCCATTTTGCCCAGGCTGGTCTCGAACTCCTGGACTCAAGCGATCTACCCATCTTGGCCTCCCAAAGTTCTGGGGTTACAGGTTGAAGCCACTGTGCCTGACCAAACATGGTTGTTTTAACCTTAGTTTTTAAAAATATAAAATTTTACATTTATAAATGTTTTAAAAATGAAAGATATATTATTGTTTGCAAGTAACATAGCCTATTTAAAGAAAAATTTTAAAATAATATATTTTTAAAATAAATTTAAAGCTTTTTTATTAGATACAGAAAAAATATGGAAATATTTACATCTAACATCTAATAAAATATCTAACTATATCTGTGATTTTCTCTAAAGGTTGGATTATGGAAAATTTTTACTTTCTGTAATGGTTAAATTTTTTTCTTCAACAAGTATAGATTACTTTTGTAATTAGGAAAAAAAATACTATGCAGTTGTGGAAAAAAAGATGA
The DNA here is from genome assembly GCF_047675955.1 of Chlorocebus sabaeus. Taxonomy (NCBI): domain Eukaryota; kingdom Metazoa; phylum Chordata; class Mammalia; order Primates; family Cercopithecidae; genus Chlorocebus; species Chlorocebus sabaeus. The sequence goes on from NC_132917.1 coordinate 23,704,708, forward strand.
AAAAAGAGCTCTGTCTGCTGATATGAAGAGCTCTCTAGGACATACTATTAAATGGAAAATGAAAAGGTGTATATATCACCTTCCCTTTTGTGTAACAAAAGGGGAAATAAAAATACATAACTAGGCCGGGCACAGTGGCTCACGCCTGTAATCCCAGCACTTTGGGAGGCCGGGACGGGCAGATCACGAGGTCAGGAGATCGAGCCCATCCTGGCTAATACGGTGAAACCCCATCTCTACTAAAAATATAAAAAATTAGCCGGGCGTGGTGGCGGGCACCTGTAGTCCCAGCTACTTGGGAGGCTGAGGCAGGAGAATGGCGTGAACCTGGGAGGCGGAGCTTGCAGTGATCCGAGATCGCACCACTGCACTCCAGCCTGGGCGACAGACAGAGCGAGACTCTGCCTCAAAAAATAAAAATAAATAAAAATAACTAAAGTCTCCTAGTATCCGCATAAAGAAATAAAAATAAAAATGGTTACCTAAAGGAGGAAAGGAGAATAGGCTGAAGAAACATGGGGTAGGAGTAAGAGTTCTTAGTATACAGTTTTTATTAAAATACAGTTTTGCTTTTTAAACCAAATAAATGAATTACCTATTAAAAAAAGATAGAAGAAAAAAAATTCTTTAAAAAGTCATAGTAGGAAAGAAATCCAAACCAGTTATCACATTTATAAATAAAATAATTTTTTAAAAAATCAAAACTATGCTGGGTGCAGTGGCTCACACCTGTAATCCCAGCGCTTTGGGAGGCTGAGGCAGGAGGACTGCTTGAGTCCAGGGCTTCCAAACCAGCCTGGGCAACAGAGCAAGACCTTGTCTCTATAGTTTAAAAAAAAAAAAAAAAAGTAAAAAAAAGTTTTTTAATTAAAAAAAGGTAAAACTCTATTACTGAAAACTTCATGTAGTTAATGTGGCAAAAATCCTCTTCAAAAAAACGTAGGGTTGGGGCCACATGCAGTGGCACACACCTGTAATCCCAGCACTTTTGGAGGCTGAGGCAAGACGATCACTTGAGCTCAGGAGGTCACAATCAGCCTAGACAACATAGCAAGATCCTGTCTCTGCTTAAAAAAAAAAAAAAAGAAAAAAAAAAATTAGCCAACTGTGGTGGCATGTGCCTGTGGTCTCAGCTGCTCAGGAGGCTGAAGCAGGGGGATCACTGATCAGATTGGTGACATATGAGGAAAAGGACAGCCTTATACATAGCTGGTAGGCGTGTGATGATGCATTGTTAAGTAAAAATCTTTGACAGGCAATCTGGCAACTCTATTAAAAGTAGAAACACATATACTCTTCAAATTTGCATTTCTACTTCTGGGAACAAATCCAACAGAAATAAAGGTACTAACACGAATGGATACATATAAGAGTACTACTGTAGCATTATTTGGAGTAGCTAAAAACTAAAAACAAAGTGAATGTCAATCAACAAGGAATGGCTAAATAAAGAGCATACTCTCAGTAAGAAGTGAAGAGTGCATATCACCCCATTTTTGTAAAAACAATGACAAACCACTCCCACATACCTATACATCTATGTACACAAAGACCTGTGTTAGATCATATAAGCATGAAGAAAGTCACGAAAGGATCCATGTTAAGCTGCTGGTTACAGCAGATTAAGGGGAAGATGGGGCAAGGCCATACTTTATAAAGCAGGAAAGTGTCCATGATAAAAACATGTATAATATGATCCCATTTGTATAATGTTTGGATATGCATGCATAAAGAAATGCATCAAAACATTTTAAATGAACATAACCTTTTCCTTTTTTTTTTTTTTTTGAGATGGAGTCTCTGTTGCCCAGGATGGAGTGCAGGGGAGCAGTCTCGGCTCACTGAAACCTCTCCCTCCCGGGCTCAAGTGATTCTCCTGCCTCAGCCTCCCAAGTAGCTGGGATTACAGGCGTCCATCATCATGCCCGGCTACTTTTTATATTTTTTTTAGAGACAGGGTTTCACCACGTTGGTCAGGCTGGTCTCAAACTCCTGACCTCAGGTGATCCACTTGCCTCAGCTTCCCAAAGTGCTGGGATTACAGGCGTGAATCATGGCGCCCGGCCAAATAACCTTTTTTATAAGTGGAGGAGTATCTCTATTATATAAGGAAAAGGTTGTCACAATGAATTAACATGATTAATTTTTTTTCTAAATATAAAGAATTATTGCAGACATTTATTTTTCCACACCATGTACCTGGTAAAATCATGATGTAGACTGATATGTGTGCCTATCTAGTTGGCAGGCTAAAAACCAACCAACCTGCAAAGGTGTACCAACTTGCCTGTAACAACATGCCCAGCTTAGTGAAGTTCAGTTAGAGCACCATCTTCCTCATCAATACGTTTCTTGCAGTACTCACCGGCTATAGGAGCTTTATGTATAGTGGTAGTTCCTCAAAGGAGAATTTACCTGGTAAATGATGTGAACGTAAGGAAGATCTTGAGAGAGTGGATACACTGAAGAGGATTTCCTCCCATTATGCAGACAGTTTGTGAGTTCAGAAAGACAACGCTGCATTTCAACCAGGTTCCTAGATAAAATTTCCACTTCCTTAGACAGCTTGTAAGTTTCCTTTTCACTTTGTAAGCTCTTTCTTTGAGGCAAATGAGGAGGCTCCAGTGTGCTGGTGTGGTCTGGTGTGCTGCTGTGTCTGGGCAGTGATGCTGGCTGGGTAACAGGCTCAGCACCTAGGGCTATGGAGTCATTACAGATACTAGACAGAGGACTCTGGATTTCTTTAATAAGTGTTCTTCCAGGCCTTCCATTCTGACTACTGGTATTAGCTGTCAGCAACAGCCCTTTGTTTTGGTGACAAAAATCTGGGAAAAGACTTTCAATTAACTTTTTTCTATTTGCTTTATTTAATGGAGCACTGAAAGTAGAGTAGGTAGTATGGCTTTCACTTGATGTTATTGAAGGTTCTTCTTCCAACATTACTTCTCTAACAATCAAGCTAATCGCATACTGATCAGACTTTGAAGAAGGAAGAAACGTTGTATCAGTGAGTTTCTGTTTTCCTACCAAAATTAGTAATAGTTTGTCTGTCAAGAAACATATCCCTTTTGGTCTTTCAGTGTTCTCTAATCGAATTTGCTGGATGTTTGGGACTGAAGATGGAATGAGAGAGTAGATCAAAATTATATTACAAGTGTTAGAAGCCACTGCCACTACATGTGCTTTAAGATTAAATGCTATCAGATCAGGAACCAGAATGCCTGGAATAGTGACTTTTCTTGTCATGGTAACTGCTTTCTTAAAAGTCACAAGAACCAAATGTGAAGAATCCTGGCCAGTTCCTGTCAAGTAGTCCTTTTCTCTTAGACAAATAAGAGAATTACCCTCAGACTTATGTTGACTGAAATGTATGTGAGTTAGATCCAGAGGTTCTAAATAGGAAGAAGAAACTGATACTTCAGAATCTGTTTCAGAATCAGTTGCCTCTTTATCAATAGAGGGTACTTCACCAATAACTGGTAAAGCATACGGAGTTGTGTCTTTACTGTTGGGTGGGACATTAAAGGTTTCAGATGCATTTAAGCCACAGATCTTATCCAGTGGAAGCTCAGTGGCTATAGCAACCTGTGAGTCCACAGTTGCTGTGATGGAGCAGACGTGGCTGTCCACATCAAACACCAGGCAGGAGGAGCAGCTGTGAAGAGTCTTCTGAGCACTGTCCCAAATATAAGAATGCAGGCTGCTGCCTACTGCCACCACCAGCCTCAGGCCATCCTGGGTCCAACATGCACAGTGAATGCGGCCCTGGGTGTTGATATCTGCCTTTACCTGGGAATTGTCAGAGTGCACATTACGGAAAATGGAGACATCCTGAGCAGTCAACACAGTCAGAATAGCACATTTTGGGTGCCACACACAGCCCTGGGGAAGGATAGGTAGTGATCCTCTAATCTCACAAGTCTGAGACGTCAGCCATCTGCTTGACTCCGTAGGGCTGGGACACAGCTGCCACACAGTGACACGCTTCTCATGCTGGACCGCGAGTAGAACAGGTGTGTCATCTGCAACAGGTGAGGCCCAGGACAACCCACAGACACATTCAAATTGTCCAATGACTTTGGAGTCCCCAAACTTGACCTCTCCATTGTGAAGCTGTAAATCAGTTAGGACAACTTGATTCCCATCAGTCCAGGCAAGGCCATGGATCGGGTGCACTGCTTGATGCAATGCATTCAGTCCAGTCCTGAGTAGTTTTCCTTTTCCCAGCTCCATCCTTTTGATAAAGGTTACCTGAAATGATTAAGAAGGAAAGTTACACCACGAGAAATCTAGAATGCAGGACATTTTATAAGACAACTGGCTTAGCCCCTTCTCAGGTTAATAATGTGGAGAGACAAAAGGACAGGGGAGTATTGTAAATTAAGAGGCTACTGAGCTGTAACAGGCGAATGCAATGTATATACTTTGGATCTTGAAGAAATAAAATCTTCTACCTAATGAAGACTTTTAGAATTGGGGAAATCTGAGTATGGAATGGATATCAGAAAATACTGTAGAGTTATTAATTTTCTTTTTTTTTTTTTTTTTTTTTGAGGCGGAGTTTCGCTTTGTCGCCCAGGCTGGAGTGCAGTGGCCGGATCTCAGCTCACTGCAAGCTCCGCCTCCCGGGTTCACGCCATTCTCCTGCCTCAGCCTCCCGAGTAGCTGGGACTACAGGCGCCCGCCACCTCGCCCGGCTAGATTTTTGTATTTTTTAGTAGAGACGGGGTTTCACCGTGTTAGCCAGGATGGTCTTGATCTCCTGACCTCGTGATCCGCCCGTCTCGGCCTCCCAAAGTGCTGGGATTACAGGCTTGAGCCACCGCGCCCGGCCTCTTTTTTTTTTTTTTTGAGACGGAGTCTCGCTCTGTCGCCCAGGCTGGAGTGCAGTGGCCGGATCTCAGCTCACTGCAAGCTCCGCCTCCCGGGTTCACGCCATTCTCCTCCCTCAGCCTCCTGAGTAGCTGGGACTACAGGCGCCCGCCACCACGCCTGGCTAATATTTTGTATTTTTAGTAGAGACGGGGTTTCACCATGTTAGCCAGGATGGTCTTGATCTCCTGACCTCGTGATCCGCCCATCTCGGCCTCCCAAAGTGCTGGGATTACAGGCTTGAGCCACCGCGCCCGGCCTAATTTTCTTAAGTCTGAACATGGTATTGTGGTTATGCAAGACAAGGTCCTTATTAAAATACACATGTTGTAGTACTTGGGCTAAAATGTCATGATGCCTACAATGTGCTTTCAAATGGTTTGACAAAAAAAAAACCCAAATTTTCTATAGACATACAGAAAGAAAACAAATATAGCAAAATGTTAATAATTGTTGAGTCTAGATTGAGGCTATGTTAGTATTTATGGTACTTTCAACTTTTAAGTTAGAAAACTTTCCAATTAAAAATTTGAGAAAAGTCTCCTCTATCATCTAATTCTATTCATCCTTTTACTGCCAAATCAATGAATAACTGATAGGCACATCTCTGACTTTATTAGCACTTATTTCAAATCCTTCCAAAGTGGCTTTTATGTCTCTACTGAAATGACACTCAAAAATCACTGTTTCTACTTTATCATATTCAACAGCACTTAATAATTTTCAGAACATTTTCACATTCTCTATTGCATTTTATCTTACAACAATCCTTTACAATAATGTAAAGTAGGTTAGGCAAGTATTATCCTCATTTTTTCACCCTGAATGTTTTTCCCCCAGGCATCTGAATCACTAAAGAAATACATGTTTAGGGCTGGGAGTGGCAGCTCACGCCTACAATCCCAGCACTTTGGGAAGCCAAGGCAGGAGGATCACCTGAGGTTGGGAGTTTGAGACCAGCCTGACCAACATGCAGAAACCCCCGTCTCTACTAAAAATACAAAATTAACCAGGTGTGGTGGTACGTGCCTATACTCCCAGCTACTCAGGAGGCTGAGGCAGGAGAATCGTTTGAACATGGGAGGCAGAGGCTGCAGGGAGCTAAGATCGTGCCATTGCACTCCAGCCTGGGCAACATCAGAGAAACTCCACCTCAAAAAAAAGAAAAAAAGAAAAGAAAAAAAAAGAGAGAAGTACACACTTAGGCTAGGCACGGTAGCTCACGCCTGCAATCCCAGCACTTTGGGAGGCCGAGGCGGGTGGATCACCTGAGGTCAGGAGTTTGAGACCAGCCTGGCCAACATGGTGTAACCCTGTCTCTAATAATAATACAAAAATTGGCCGGGCGTGGTGGTGCATACCTGTAATCCCAGCTACTCATGAGGCTGAGGCAGGAGAATCACTTGAACCCAGCAGGTGGAGGCTGCATGCAGTGAGCCAAGATTGCCCCACTGCACTTCAGCCTGGGTGACAGGAGCAAAACTCTATCTCCAAAAAAAGTTTAAAAACTGTTCCCTCCTACTCTGCGCTGGCCCCTCTTTAGCCTCTCCTCTCCCCCATTTCAAGGCCTTGATAAAAGCATCATTAACAATTTGGTGTGAAGCCTCTGAAAATGTTAAAGAAAGACACAAAGATATATAGGATTTTACATGTTATGGCTTTTCTTTTAAACAAAAAATGGGGTGGCCACGCATGGTGGTTCATGCCTGTAGTCCCAGCACTTTGGGAGGCCGAGGTGGGCAGATCACCTGAGGTCTGGAGCTCGAGACCAGCCTGGCCAACATTGTGAAACCCCATCTCTATTAAAAATACAAAAATTAGTCGGGCTTGGTGGCAGGTGCCTGTAATCCCAGCTACTCGGGAGGCTGAGGCTGGAGAATTGCTTGAACCCGGGAGGCGGGAGGCTGCAGTGAGCTGAGATTGCACCATTGCACTCCAGCCTGGGCAACGAAAGTGAAATTCTGTCTCAAAAAAAAAAAAAAAAAAAAGATACATATAGTCAGTAGACAGAATAAGGCACATTAAATTATATTTTGAAATCCTATCAATCAGTGGATACATAAATACATAATAATGGATATAAGAATAAAATGTTGCAATAATAAACACAGACTGAGAAAGACTAATTTTAGTATAAAGGCTGGGCATGGGGGCTCACACCTGTAATCCCAGCACTTTGGGAGCCTGAGGAGGGCAGATCACCTGAGGTCAGGAGATCAAGACCAATCTGATCAACATGGAGAAATCCCATCTCTACTATAAATACAAAAAATTGGCCTGGTGCGGTGGCTCATGCCTGTAATCCCAGCACTTTGGGAGGCCAAGGTGGGCAGATCACAAGGTCAGGAGATCGAGACCATCCTGGCTATTATGGTGAAACCCCATCTCTACTAAAAATAAAAAAATCAGCCAGGCATGGTGGCAGGCACCTGTAGTCCCAGCTACTAGGGAGGCTAAGGCAGGAGAATGGCGTAAACCCGGGAGGCGGGGCTTACAGTGAGTGGAGATGGAGGCACTGCACTCCAGCCTGGGTGACAGAGTGAGACTCTCTCTCAAAAAGAAAAAAACTAGCTGGGCATGGTAGTGCATGCCTGTAATCCAAGCTACTTGGGAGGCTGAGACAGGAGAATCACTTGAACCCGGGAGGCAGAGGTTGCAGTGAGCCGAGATCGTGCCATGGCACTCCAGCCTGGGCAACAAGAGTGAAACTCTGTCTCAAAAAAAAAAAAAAAAAAATTAGTATTAAAAAAATTACTGGGCCGGGCACAGTGGCTCAAGCCTGTAATCCCAGCACTTTGGGAGGCCGAGACGGATGGATCACGAGGTCAGGAGATCGAGACCATCCTGGCTAACACAGTGAAACCCCGTCTCTACTAAAAAAAACACAAAAAACTAGCCAGGCGAGGTGGCGGGCACCTGTAGTCCCAGCTACTCGGGAGGCTGAGGCAGGAGAATGGCGTAAACCCGGGAGGCAGAGCTTGCAGTGAGCTGAGATCCGGCCACTGCACCCCAGCCTGGGCGACAGAGCAAGACTCAATCTCAAAAAAAAAAAAAAAAAAAATTACTGAGCCAGGTAGCTCATGTCTTTAATCCCAGCACTTTGGGAGGCAAAGGCAGGTGGATCACCTGAGGTGAGGAGTTTGAGACCAGCCTAGCCAACGTGGCGAAACCTCGTTTCTACTAAAAATACAAAAAATTAGCCAGAAGTGATGGCACACTCCTGTAATCCCAGCTACTTGGGAGGCTGAGACATGAGAATTGCTTGAACCCGGGAGGCGGATGTTACAATAAGCCAAGATGGCACCACTGCACTGTAGCCTCGGCGACAGAGTGGGATTCAAAACAAAACTAAACAAAATGACTATTGGCCAGGCACAGTGGCTCATGCCTGTAATCCCAACACTTTAGGAGGCCAAGGCAGAAGGATCACTTGAGCCCTGGAGTTCGAGATGAGAGACTAGCCTGGACAACACAGCAAGATACTGTCTCTACTTAAAAAACAAAACAAAAACCCCCCAACAATCTACAAACATATATAAAGTGATGTTTAACCTTATTAGTTATCAAAGAACTGTGTAAACTGACAGTACTCATTTTTTTCACCACTCGTTCTCTTCTAATATACTTAAAATGAATTCCATTCCAATCTCTTCTCCAAAACATCTCTCACCAGGCCACCAGTGCTTCCCTGTCACTGAATCTAAATGACATTTTTCAGCCTTGTTTTACTAAGTGTCAAAGGCAGAACTTGAGAAGTTGTCTTCAGACTCTAAATCCAAAGAAATGTATTCTCTACCAAGCTGGTGATTTGCTTATCTGTAAATTATTTCTCATATCTCCTTGCTAGCTTTGTCCTTGCTCTTAGGATCTTATACTTTTTTTTTTTTTTTAAAGGTCTATTATGCTTTTATATATAATGTCAGATTAAGTGGTTCTGCAGCAGCTTGCTAAATGGAGAAAAAAGTCCTGTCATTACTAACGAAGAACACTGTGATCTCTATCCCACTGGTCTTATGAAAGATAATAAATGTTTTCTCCCTAATATCTATTTATGTACTTTAAAAAGACTTTTATTGATAAATAATACATGATACACTTTCATGGGCAGAGAAAATTCCTAATGGGCCAATTACATCCAAGTCAATTTATATATTTTAGGATACCAAGTTCAGTCTAATGTCAATGAGGGTGTGTGTGGCCAGGGTAGCACAAGACAAGGATTTGGGAATAAGAGAAAAACAAACATGGGAATAAGTTTACGGAGATTATTTTTTTGGGGGGTAGGGGCATGGAGTCTTGCTCCGTCACCCAGGCTGTAGTGCAGTGGCATGATCTAGGCTCACTGCAACTTCTACTTCCTGGGTTCAAGTGACTCTTGTGCCTCAGCCTCCCAAGGAACTGGGATAGGCACCCAACACCACGCCCAGCTAATTTTTATATTTTTAGTAGAGACGGGGTTTCACCATGTTGGCCAGGCTGAAACTCCTGACCTCAAGTGATCCTCCTGCCTTGGCCTCCCAAAGTGCTAGGATTACAGGCGTGAGCCACTGCAGAGGCCAGTTTACTGAGGTTTTTAGAAGAATGAATTTTAATATTGTCATCTTCAGTAACAAGAAATGTGGCACATTTTTCTCAAAAATGCAGTAATTACAAAAATCTGCTCCATTCCTTTCTACTCCTGTGTTAGCCCAGGTTCTGACTTCTCCCTTTTTATTAGGGTAAAACAAGGAGAGGTTCCCTTGATACCAGTCTCTACTTTCCAAATGAGCCTGCATACTATGTGGTGTTGGGTAGAATTATCTTTTTAAAAAAAAAAAAAAAAAAAAGCACAGCTGTGATCATTTTGCTCTTCTGCATAAACACCCTTGATGAATCCCCACATTTACAGTACACATAAAAAAGCCTCAAAATGTCTTAACAAGGCATTTAAAGTCTTATATTACCAGATATTGATATATCTTTCTAAGTTTATTCTCTGACCATAAAGGGCATACTGGGGAATTTGGAATCTTGGGGGAACCAGCATATATTCGAGTGACAATATGCAGAATGGACCTGAGAAGGAAGAAAGTTGACAAGTAATTTGAATGCCACAAAGTGAAAGTGAAGCAAGTTTGCAACTATTTCAGTAGAGAAAGAAGGCCATTATTCAGGAGATGCTTCTAAGGCAGATGGAACAGACAGTGATATCAGATAGAATATAAGTAGTGAGGAAGAAAACAGAATTAAGGATAACACCCAGATTTTTAGCTTGAGAAACTGCTGAACCATTAACCAGAGCATGTTTCAAAGGCAAGGAAGGCAGGGCAGGCTGGGTGCGATGCCTCATGCCTGTAATCTCAGCACTTTGGGAGGCTGAGGCAGGCAGATCACCTGAGGTCAGGAATTTGAGACCAGCCTTGCCAACATGGTGAAACCCTGTCTCTACTAAAAATACAGTATTAGCTGGGCGTGGTGGTACGTGCCTGTAGTTCCAGCTACTTGGGAGGCTGCAGCAGGAGAATCGCTTGAACCTAGGAGGCGGAGGTTGCAGTGAGCCAAGATTGCACCACTGCACTCCAGCCTGGGTGACAGAGCAAGACTCCATCTCAAAAAAAAAAAAGAAAAAAAGAAAGAAAGAAAGAGAAAGGAAGGGCAGGGCAGGGCAGGCACAGTGGCTAACACTTGTAATTCCAGCACTTTGGGAGGCTGAGGTAGGAGTATCACTTGATGCCAGGATTTCAAGACCAGCCTAGGCAACACAGGGAGACTCCAATTCTACAGAAAAAAATTTTTAAATGAGGTGGGTGCTCACTTTGGCAGCACATATACTAAAATTGAAATGATAGAGAGTAGCATGGCCCCTGCACAGGAATGACTTGCAAATTTGTGAAGTGTTCCATAAAAAAGAAAAAGAAAAAAAGAATAAAAATAAAAATAAAAATTAGCTGGGTGCAGCGTCACACACCTGCAGTCCTAGTTATTCTGGAGGCTGAGAGGATTTGAGCTCAGGAGCTCAAGGTTACAGTAAGCTATGATCACACCACTGCACTCCAGCCTGGGTGACAGAGTGAGACCCTGCTGGGGGGGGAGTGGGCAGGGGCAGTAGGGGAGGAACGTGTGTAGTAGGTGACCAATTGAAATTAACATGTGCTTCATGTAAGATGTCTACATGGTACCATTGTACCTTAGGCAGTCAGAGGTAAGGATCTGGAAATCACTGACTCAGGCTTAATAATTAAAAGTCAAGGTGGTGGAGAACCTCACTGTTAAAGATCAGAGGACCAGGAGGACCAAGGTTTAAATGACCTTCACGCATTCCCCAACGCTACTGATTTTGCCTGAAACTAACTGTGTATCTATTGTGTCACAATCTCCAGAGTGTAAGTTTTCTGGAGAACATGAAATCAAGAACCCTGGGTGTTTTAGGAGGGAAAAGACCACTGTATTAGTTCAGGTCTCCGGAGAGGTGGTCAGAAAACCATGAGCCGGTGCTCAGTATATAACCATTTAATTGTGTTTTTCATCTTCTTTAAAGACAACTCATGATGAGAATCAAGGGATTCAGGTGAACTGGCATTTCCAGCAGGTTTAAACAAAAGTATATCCCTCCCCCAACTTGTTTTCCAAGTTTATTGTATTTCCACTATAAAATGATTTCAAGTCCTTTACACTTATTTGAAAACAAAACTCATACACAGGAAAAAATTAAGAAGAGTTAACGAAAAAACATTCATCCAAAAAAAATTACTACATCCCTCTAGACTCTTCTATGCATAGTTTGGCTGTCAAACTTTTTCAGTCACACTGTGCAACTTTGTATCACGGTTTTTTCACTTAACATTATATATTAGCATTTCCCTATGTTATTTAAAAGTTTTATAAATTAGTTTTAGAGGCCACTTCACATACACTCAGTGAAGTGACATAATGTACTGAACTGCTCCTAGCTGTACGCAACTTTATCCCGCTATAAATAACGCTGGGACCGAGGTCTTAATGCTTAAAGCACTTCCTGACTTTGGATGACTTCCGTGGGACATATTCCCAGGAGTGTTATTCACTAGTCACAGTCATATTCCCTCGTTTACACCCACCCCCAGCTCGGTCCTCATCCCGCGACCCCGCACACGCGGCCCGCCCCATTCTCCTCATCCTCTCTGCACGCCTGAATCTCCTCCCTCCGGCCCCCCATCCCCCAAGAGCAGGTCCACTTCCCTCCCGACCCCCTACAGCCTCCCCACACCCGCCAGGCCCGGCAGCAGTGGAGACAAAATACCTTAGCTCTCACTGCCTCACAAAAACACCAGTCTCCCTGTGGCCGCCCAACTTCACGCCGCCGCAGATAAGAAGCTCTGGTCAGTCACCGGAAGCACCGGCCCTCAGTCCTCTGATAGGTGGGCGGTGATATCTGTCCTCTGATAGGTGAGTGGTCCTCTGATGGGCTAGGCAATCTCCTAGATGGCCCCGTCTATTGGTTTCTGAATGTGCACATTAGGAGAGGGTTCATCCCACTGGCCAATAAGCTCTGGCTCTGCCGCATGGATCGCTGGGAGTTGTAGTCCCCATGAAACCACCGCCCGCAAGCCCGCCACATTTTCCCTCCCTTAAGCACTTGAGCTGTTTCCCCACTTCTCCTCGGTTCTCTTGTCTAAGGAGTCCAGGAGCCCTAGGATCAACACGGCTTCTCAACCTTTAAAATCTGATAAAATCTGTCCAGGAAAATGTTCTTATCTGTACACAAAATATTGTGCATTCATCTGAAGTCGCTTCATGGGCCTGTCCCAGCTACAAATCCCTGTTCTACACCCACTCTAAGTGTGCCTGCTCTGGCCACAGCCTGTGGAGTTAGTGCATCCCTTAGGCTTCTTTAGACCAGCTACACGCTTGAAAGACTGGGCCACATCTCGGAGCAGCGCATGAGGAATTCCAGGTCCTGACCTTCACAGTACAGTTGACCATCATCTTTCTTGAACAACACAGCCAGTCCACCTTCAGGGATGCAGACAACCTCATCTGGGAGCTAAGCATCCGGGAGAGTGGGGATGGGGAAATGGAGGAAGAACACCCTTGGGGCTCATTCTGGGCCCGTTTGCCTCGCTTTTCTCCCCATGCCTATCATCTTCCAGTGCCACTTAGCAGAATCATACCTTCACAACAGTTTTTATGTTTTTCTTTTTCTTTTCTTTTCTTTTTTTAAAAAATGAAGATGGCATGCCTGTAATCTCAGCACTTTGGGAGGCGAGGCAGGCGGATAACCTGAGGTCCGGAATTCGAGACCAGTCTGGCCAACATGGTGAAACCCGGTCTCTACTAAAAATTTAAAAATTAGCCGGACGCTGGTAGCTCACGCCTGTAATCCCAGCTACTTGGGAGGCTGAGGCACGAGAATCGCTTGAACCCGGGAGGCGGAGGTTGCAGTGAGCCGAGATTGTGCCACTGCACTCCAGCCTGGCGACAGAGTGAAGGTTCTGTCTCAAAAAAAAAAAAAAAAAAAAAAAAAGAGAGAGAGAGGGACGGTATCTTGCTATGTTACCCAGGCTAGTCTTGAACTCCTGGGCTCAAGCAATCCTCCTGCCTCGGTCTCCCACAGTGTTGAGATTACAGGTGTGAGCCATTGTTCCAAAAATTGATATGCCCGGCCTCACATCAATTTTTGGAACAATGCAGGTAATAACGAGGGGAAAAAAAAAGTTTTAAAAGTCTCAATTACCTTTCAAACAAATACTACCTCCTCCAAAAAATATTTTTCTAGATTCCTGATTGTCTTTTTAGGTGGAGAGGAACTCAAAGTAGAATTCATTTACATATTCATTCATTCATTCCACCGCACTAATCACTCCATGCGGTAACTGTGTGTCCCCATCTCTCTCAGACTTAGTACCTGGAAGACAGCCATCCTGTCTTAATTCAATTGGTATCCCCAGGGCGCATTTCTTTGCCTTGAAAATTGAGTACCCAATAAATGTGCGTCGAGCAAAACTACATGAGATGGCGAACAGGGGTTTAAAGGTATAGGGGAGAGTCAGCAATGACTGGTGTCCTCCCTCCCTCCCCGAGCTCTGCTCCTACAGATCCAGGACGCCTAGCGAGGGTAGGAACCTCTTCGGTGCTTCCGCAACGCTCTGAACAGCACGGCACTGAGCGCATCTAATTAAAGTGATGGTTTCATTAGATAGCAACTCAGCGAGACCCTGTTTCTACAAAAAATAAAAAATTAGCTGGGCGTGGTTGCTCGAGCCTCTAGTCCCAGCTACTTGGGAGACTGAGGCAGAAGGATCATTCGAGCCTAAGAGTTCGAGGTTGCTGTGAGCTATGATCGCGCCACTGGGCTCCAGCCTGTGCGACAGAGCAAGATCCTCTCTCTCTAAAAAAAAAAAACACAAAAATAAAATAATGGTTTAATTGCCGGCCTTTGCCCCTTCTGTCCCCCACCCCCCACAAGTCTGTAGGACGGGTTGACTTCCCAGAGCTTAGTACAGATTAGATGCTAAATAAATGTGTATTGGACGGATGGGCGAATGAATGGATGGATGGAGGATGTGGTTGTGCTTACCATGCTCCCCGGTCAGTGGGTTAATGTCGTCAGGCGGGGCCAGGCTAGCTAACAGCCGGGTGGGGTCCCTTCCCCCGGGCCCCGCCCCGGCCGACCCCACCTTTCCGCGCGGCTCCGCCCCGCCGCCCCCTTCCCAGTGGCCCCTCCCCGCGCAGGTCCCGACTCCAGCCGCACCTCCTCTGGCTCTGCAGTGGCGGCGGGGAGGCGAGCCGGAGCGACTGCGGGGCCGGGACCGGAGCAGAGCCGGGGTCGGGCAGCAGCAGGGACCCCCGGAGGCGGGGCCTGTGGGACCGCTATGGGCGTGGAGATCGAGACCATCTCCCCCGGAGACGGTACCGGGCTCCCTCCGGAGCCGGGGGAGGGGAGGGGTCCCCGGGCGGAGCCCAGAGGGCGGGGGTCTGATTCGGAGGTGGCGCGGAGGGTGCTGAAGGGTCGGGGGGCTGGATGGGGAGGGCAGGCAGAGATCCCGGACGGGATTCTTGGGGGTCTAGGAGACCATCCTCCACCATCCTCTTCCGCGACTCACCTAGGGGAATGTAGGTGGCAGCCTGGAGGCGGGGGTCTGCGGCCCGGAGCCGGGGGTCTGCGGCCCACCACCCCGGGCTGCTCCTGTCGCCGCTGCTACCGCTCGGTTATCCGCTGCTGCTGATACCCCAGGCTGGGTTTCGGCTTAGATTTCCCTGCCCTGCTCGGCGAGCTCTGGAAAGCAGGACCTGCTCTCGGGTCTACGCTGCTCCGGGACCTCCTCCTAGCGCGTCCCCCGCCGGGCCTCCCGTCGGTCGCTTCCCTGTGGGCCGGGCTGTGAGCGGCTGTGGGGACAGACCCAGGCTGGGAAAGGGGGAAGCGCTCCCTTGCCGGCTTCCGGATCTCGCTTTATCCTCCCGCCGCGTTCAGACTCCCTGGCCACCCTGTCCACTCCCATGGCCTCCACACTGAAGCTTCTAAGCCCAGCCCTGCGACCTGCGGCCGAACTTCTCCCTGGAGGTCCCAAGATGCTCCCTAATCAGCAAGTCCAAAACAGAACTCGCGCTTCCCACCTTCTCCCCTAAGTGATCCTCCTTATCCCCCTTCCTTGTCTCACTTTCCCAAGCCCTTGTATTACTGGGTCTGGGTGTGCAAGGAATAGCCATTTCTTTATTTCTTGAAATTTAATTCATACCAAAGCTCCCATTGTCTGCAGGGTTTGATGAGCAAACTTCATACAGATATTATTAATATGAACAGCTCCCCTCCCCAGGAAATTGGAGAACTTCTTGGCTCCAGGCCATGTTCCTTGTCCAATCCCAACCACTACTTCGGATATCCCCTGGGGTACAGAATTCTTTGCCCACGCAGGAAACCTTGATGCTGGGTCCCAGAAAGCATCTCCCTAAGGCCTTTTCATCCCCCAGCAGCCCCTGAGTTAATCTCCCCATCTTCACCCTCTCCTCCCTGCCTTCAATCTCATCCCCAATCTCATATTCACTCCCTTTCTACATCATAGCCTGAGGACTCTTCTTAAAATGCGGTGGCTCATGCCTGTAATCCCAGCACTTTGGGAGGCCTAGGTGGGCAGATCACGAGGTCAGGAGTTCAAGACCAGCCTGACCAACATGGTGAAACCTGTCTCTACTAAAAATACAAAAATTAGTTAGGTGTGGTGATGCATGCCTGTAATCCCAGCTACTGGGGAGGCTGAGGCAGGAGAATGGCTTGAACCCAGGAGGCAGAGGTTGCAGTGAGCCAGTTGTGCCACTGCACTCCAGCCTAGGTGACAGAGCGGGACTCGTCTCAAAAAAAAAAAAAAAAAAAAAGAAAAGAAAAGAAAAAGAAAACAAATGCATATTTGACCATGCCCCTCCCTCAGGTAGAAGATGTTTTAATGATTCTTCCCTCTCCCCCAGGCAGAGGGGCCTTTGGTGCTGTGGTCTATTCTCATCTTCCACACTAGAGCTTCATCTCTCACCACCTGTCCTGAGCCCACCACCAACTTTTTCTCCAGCTTTCCCAAGCTGCCTGCAAGTTGTCGAACACACCACTCGTTCAGCAAATATTTATTGAACGTGTGTGCTAGGCCCTAAGGTGACAGCGTTGAAACCGACAGGGTTCCCCCTATTGCTGGACTGAAGGCCTTTGAACATGTTACATGTCATTCCCTCTTCCCAGATGGTGTTTTTTTACTTCCTCTGGCAAATTCTTACTTGTCTTTCAAGACCTGGCTTCGCCATTCTCTCCTCTATGATATTTTCCTTGACTTCTGCAGTCAGTTAGCTGCTGCCTCCTCCAGGCTCCCATAAAGTCCTCTAAATGTTGGCTCTGTGGTTAGCCTTCCCTAGGCTTTGTTATCCAGCCCCATAGCTTTAAATTCCAGCCAAATTTATACCTCCAGTGCAGACTCTTCATCTGCCTACTTGCAATATAAACTCAGATGTCTAATAGGCATCTCAAGATTGCCACCCGCACAAATCTGTTCCTCCCGTCTTCCCTATCTCAGGAAATAGTTCCACTATTCATCCACTTGCCCAAACAGAAAACCCAAGCATCGTTCTTGTTGTCTCCTTTGTCCTCATCCTGGACCCCATTTCCAATTTGATTGCATGCCCTGTCAGCTCTGCTTCCAAAATATGTCTCCAGTCTATTTCACTCTCTTCTCTGCTGCCAGCACCTTAAATCAAGCTATCATTGATTTCTTGTCTGGATTATTGCAACAGATGCCTAACTGTCCATCCTACACATAGCAGTCAGAGTGATGTTATAAAATCTTAATTCGGATTATGTCATTCTCTGGCTTAAAACCCTCCAGTGGTTTCCTATTGCACTTAGTATGAAATCCGGCTCTGCAAGCCCTGTATGATCCATCTCCTTCCCACCTCTCTCCTCCCTCCCTTCTTTCCACCTAGCCTCCTCGCTCGCTGCAAATGTATTGATTCTGTGCACTTGTTACTCCTTCCCCAAGTGCTAATTCCCAGTATTTTGCTCATCCTTCAAGTCCTAGCTCCAGGGGCACCTTCTTCAAGAGGCCATCCTGGACCACTCTGTCTGAAATGGTCTGTCCCACTGCATCTCCCTTTAATACATCATTGTGTGTGTTTTCTTTAGAGTATTCACCATAATCCATAATCGTTTTGCATATTTAAGTATTGTCTCTGTCCATTAGAATATAAAGTCCATGGCAGGTGTGGTGGCTCATGCCTATAATCTCAACACTTTGGGAGGTTGAGATGGGAGGAGCTCTTGAGCCCAGGAGTTCAAGGCCAGCCTGGACAACATGTCAAGACCCTGTCTCTACAAAAAAAAATTTTTTTTAATTAGCTGGGCATGGCAGCATGCACTTGCAGTCCCAGCTACTCAGAAAGCAGAGGCAGAAAGATTGCTTGAGCCCATGAGGTCAAGGCTGCACTGAGCCAAGATCATGCTATTGCACTCCAGCCTGGGTGACACACTGAGACCCCTACTCTTAAAAAAAAAAAGTAAACTCTAAAAGAACAGGGATAGAGATGTTGTTTGTAGTGTTCACTGCTGTATCCCTGTGATCAGGCACAGGCGTGGCACCCCATAGGTACTCAGTAAATATTTGTGGTTTTGTTTTGTTTTGTTTTGTTTTGTTTGTTTGTTGAGACAGGGTCTTACTCTGTCACCCAGGCTAGAGTGCAGTAGCATGAACACGGCTCACTGCAGCCTTGACTTCCTGGGCTCAAACAATCCTTCCACTTCAGTCTCTTGAGTAGCTGGGGCTATAGGTGTGCAGCATCACACCTGGCTAATTGAAAAGAATTTTTTTTTTTTTTTTTTAAGAGATGGGGTCTCCCTATGTTACCCGGGGTGATCCAGAACTCCTGGGCTCAAGTGATCCTCATGCCTCAGCCTCCCAGAGTGCTGAGATTACAGATGTAAGCCACCATGCCTGGCCTCTCAGCAAATATTTGTAAATGATTCCATTTATTCATCCTTGATGGATGGATTATAATCTGCATTGTAATCTGGTATTTGTGTGTCTGTTTCCCTACCTTCCTCATGAGTTTATACATTGCTCTGCATGTCTGAAGTCTGGTCCAGGCCTGGCACATAGGAGGCCAACTGTAAATGTCTGTGGAGTGGATGATGTGAAGTAAAAGGGGCAATCAAAGAAAGTGGGGGTGGGTGGTGGGAAAGCCCAGGAGAGAGCAGAGTTGAGAAAACTCAGGGGGTAAAGTAAATCCAGGCCAGAGAGGTGACGTGATTCATTCTGGCTCATACAGGGCCAGGAGCCAGAACTAGTGCCACAGGCATCTGCATGGCGTGGAGGGGAATGCAGGCTGGAGCTCTTGGTCAGGATCATACTTAATGTCCCAGGTGTTTTTCCAGCTACTCCTTCATCTGCCCTCATGTCTCCCTGCAGGAAGGACATTCCCCAAGAAGGGCCAGACGTGTGTGGTGCACTACACAGGTAAGTCTCACCCCCTCAGCCCCTACTCCAGTCCTGCCCCTCCCAAGGCAGGGCTGTCCTCTGAGCTTCTCTCCAGAGGTGTCTGCCTCTGAATCAGACCTAAAGCCCAAGGCAGCAGGGTCTCCCTGTGACCAGCCATCCCCTACTCCTCCCAGCCAGTCTAGTGGCAATCATAAAGGAGGCTTGGAAGGCCAACTCTTTCCCTCTTCTACCAGCAAGGGCCATCCATGGTGCCAGCTTCTAGGTGAGTCAAACACCTTCAGTCCCCTTCCTTCTGTTGCAGGCATGGTGGAGCCCCTGTCCCTGCTGGGTCTGTCTGATATTTAGAAATCCCTCTGAGAGCTCCCAGCAGACTCTCTCCATCCTGCAGTATCATTAGAGAAGAAGAGGAGGGGAGAGGACAGACAAGTCACCCAGAGGCTCTGATGCCATTTGAGGTGTCGGGTGATGGCAGTGCTTGTCTCTGGGTGCCGGGGGAGCCCAGAGTGGGACTGATCCCTGTTGGATGCTCTTTATCTGCAGCTGAGGTAGAGCGAGTTCCTCAGGACTGCTGGCAGGAAGATCATGAGCAGGTGTTTGTTCCAAGGGGGGCGAGCACCCTGCCTTGTGACCTGCTTCCTAAAGTGGCAAACTCAATGACAGCCATTTAGCAGACAGCAAGGCCAGGTTAATTCCTAGGACATATTCGGATGGGGCCATTTTTAGCAGTTCTGTGAGCCATTGTGAAGCACAAGGCTAATTCTACGCAGACGGTGTGGATGTTTTCAGCAGTTGTGTTGCTGGTCGCTGATGTCAGTGGGCTGGACCATGTTTTACCTCCTGGTGATGCGGCCTAATTACCATGGGTCCTCTGGGGCCTCTGACCTGTGTAATTGATTTAACAATTTTACATGTTGTAGACAGACCAGTATTTATCAAGTTACTGAAACCACAACATCCTTTTGCAAAGTCCTTTCACAATACATACATAGGGCAGCAGCTCTGGTCTTGGGAGAGACTGTCTTATCAAACACAGCAGGAGACTGTGGGACTTTTGGGAAACTTTTAAGTTAAATATAAATATAGTAGAGAACATAATGTAAGATGTCCAGGTCAATGAATTTTTTCAAAGTGATCACACTTAGGTAACTACCACTCAAGAGAAGCATAGAACATTACCAGCATCCCCAAAAGTCCCTCTGATGCCTTCTTCCAGTCATTTCACCTCCCTAAAGGTAGCTATCATTGTTTTTCTGGTTTGTTGTTGTTGCTGTTTTGAGACAGGGTCTCACTCTGTGACTCAGGCTGAGTGCAGTGGTGATCACAGCTCACTGCAGCCTCGACCTCTTGGGCTCAAGTGATCCTCCTGCTTCAGTCTCCTGACTAGCTGGGACCACAGACACGAGCCACCATGCCTGGCTAATTTTTAATTTCATGTAGAGATGAGGGTCTCACTATATTGTCCAGGCTAGTCTCGAACTCCTGTATGCAAGTGATCCTTCCACCATGGCCTCCTAGTGCTGGGATTACAGGTGTGAGCCACTGTGCCTGGCTGGCAACTATTACTCTGACTTTTGTCTCCATGGATTGGTTTTGCCTATTTTTGCACTTCATCTTAATGGAACCATAGCATATGTACTCTTTTGTGTTTGGCTTATGTCACTCAATATTATGTCTGCGAGATATATCCAGAGTGGTTTATTCCTCTACAGTATTTTAATGTATGAGTATGTTGCAATTTATGTATCCTCTCTACCGCTGATGAACATTTTGGTTGTTCATAGTTTTTATTTATTACAAACAGTGTCACTTTGATCAGTCTTGCAGGCATCTCTTAGTGTACATGTGTACAAACATATGTGCATGTTGCTGTTGGGTATATACCTGGAAGTGGGGTACCTAGACTCAGCATTAGCAGTACTGTCAGACAGCTTTCCAAAGTCATTGTGCCAATTTCCACTCTAGGCAGCTGTGTAGGAAAGTGCCAGTTACCCTGTGTCCTCCCCAACACTTGGTATTGTCAGGTTTTGTTTTGTTTATTTTTTTTTTCTTTTTTTGAGACACAGTCTGTGTTGCCCAGGCTGGAGAGAAATAGCACAATCTTGGCTCACTGCAACCTCTGCCTCCTGGGTTCAAGCGATTCTCCTGCCTCAGCCTCCCGAGTAGCTGGGATTACAGGAACCCACCACCATACTCGGCTAATTTTTTATTTCTAGTAGAGATGGGGTTTCACCATATTGGCCAGGCTGGTCTCAAACCCTTGACCTCAGGTGATCTGCCTGCCTCAGCCTCCCTAAGTGCTGGGATTACAGGAATGAGCCACCACGCCAGGCTTTGTTTTGGTTTTGGCCTGCTCTGGTGAGTATTCAGTACCATTTCATTGTGGGGTTTTTTTTTGTTTGTTTGTTTGTTTTTAGACAAGGTCTTGCTCTTTCATCAAGGCTGGAGTGCAGTGGTAAGATCTCAGCTCACTGCAACCCTGCCTCCCGGGTTCAAGCAATTCTTGTGCTTCAGCCTCCCAAGTAGTTGGGATTACAGGTGCACACCACCACACCCAGCTAATTTTTGTATTTTTTGTAGAGACGGGGTTTTGCCATGTTGGCCAGGCTGGTCGTTGTGGTTTTGATTTGTGTTTCCCTGATGATGAATGGCGTTGAGCACTTTTTCATGTGCCTACTGGCCATTTGGATATCCTCTTTAGACTGCTCTAATTTTGCCCATTAAAAAAAATTAGGTTGTCTTTTTCTTTTTCTTTTTTTGAGACGGAGTTTCACTCTTGTTGCTCAGGCTGGAGTGCAATGGTGCGATCTTCACTCGCTGCAACCTACACCTCCCAGGTTCAAGTGATTCTCCTGCCTCAGCCTCCTGAGTAGCTGGGATTACAGGTGCGAGCCACCATGCCCGGCTAATTTTTGGGTTTTTGCTAGAGACAGGGTTTCGCCATGTTGGCCAGGCTGGTCTCAAATTCCTGACCTCAGGTGGTCCACCTGTCTCGGCCTCCCAGAGTGCTGGGATTATAGGTGTAAGTCACGGTGCCTGGCCGGTTGTCTTTTTCTTGTTGATTTATAGGAGTTTTGTGTATGTTTTGGATATGAGTCTTTTGTTGGTTATATCTATCCCAAACATCTCCCACACTGTGGCTTGCCTTTTTACTCTCTTATTAGTAGCTTTTGAATAGAAGTCCTTTTTTTATTGTTTATTTTTTCTTATTTTCTTTCTTTATAAAATTTTTTTTCTTTCTTTTTTGTTTTTGAGATAGGATCTCACTCCCAAGGTGCTGGGATTACAGGCGTGAGCCACAGGGCCCGGCCATCTGGCTAATTTTTAATTTTTCTGTAGAGAGGGCGGTCTCCCTATGTTGCCCAGGATGGTCTCGAACTCCTGGGCTCAACTGATCCTCCTACCTTGGCCTCCTAAAGTGCTAGTATTACAGGTGTGAGCCACTGCACCTGGCCTGAACAGAAGCTCCTAATTTTGATGAAGTCTGACTTATCAATCGTTTTTGTTTTTTGTTTTTCGTTTTTTGTTTTTTTTTTGAGACGGAGTCTCGCTCTGTCGCCCAGGCTGGAGTGCAGTGGCCGGATCTCAGCTCACTGCAAGCTCCGCCTCCCGGGTTCACGCCATTCTCCTGCCTCAGCCTCCCGAGTAGCTGGGACTATAGGCGTCTGCCACCTCACCCGGCTAGTTTTTTGTATTTTTTTTTTTTAGTAGAGACGGGGTTTCACCGTGTTAGCCAGGATGGTCTCGATCTCCTGACCTCGTGATCCGCCCGTCTCAGCCTCCCAAAGTGCTGGGATTATAGGCTTGAGCCACCGTGCCCGGCCTAGACTTACCAATCTTTTCTTTTATGGTTACTGCTTTCTGTGTTCAGTTTAAGAAATCTTCGTCAGGCCGGGTGCAGTGGCTCATGCCTGTAATCCCAGCACTTTGGGAGGCCAAGGCGGGTGGATCACCTGAGGTCAGGAGTTTGAGACCAGCCTGGCCAACATGGTGAAACCCCTGTCTCTACTAAAAATACAAAAATTAGCCGAGCATGGTGGTGCATGCCTGTAATCCCAGCTACTTGGGAGGCTGAGACAGGAGAATCTCTTGAACAACCCAGGAGGTGGAGGTTGCAGTGAGCTGAGATCGAGCCGCTGCACTCTAGCCTGGGTGATAGAGATGAGACTCCGTCTCAGAAAAAAAAAAAAAAAAGAAATCTTTGTCTCTGGGTCATGAAGATATCCTTCTATTTATTATCTTGTAGAAGCTTTATTATTCTATCTTTCATATTTAGGTTTATGATTCATCTGGAATTGATTTTTTTGTGTGTGGATTTGGTAGGGGTTAAGGTTCATTTTTTTTCCCATATGAATATACTGTTTCCCATATGAATATACTGTTGACTCAACAACCTTAATGAAAAAAAAAAAAATCCTTTATTTACTGCATTGCAGTGGCATCTTTGTCCAATCAAATCACCGTATAAGTGGGTCTGTTTCTAGACTGCATGGTTTTGGCTGAACCTGTAGCAAGAGATAACTGAAGTTATTTATCCAAAGTAGATTAAGTCACATAAAACCTGAAGAAACTAAGGAATGAGAAAGGAAAGTTGGTGTATAAATAGTATGTGAATGTGTGCGTGTGTGTGCATATCCGTGTGCAAATTTGTACAAGTATGTATCTGTGTGAATGTATGTAGATCTATGTATCTAAATATTTTCTTAGCATCTCTTTGGCCACCAGAGCTTTTCTCCTGAGTGTGAGTGCATAAGTGCATGTGAGCATGCACAAGTATCTTTGTGTATTTGAATATCTTAGCAACCTTAGCAAATGCACGAGATTGTATTTGATCTTGTTAGCATCCACCTGCATGTACCTCTGTGTAGCCAGAAGGGTTTTCTCCTTTGCCTCATTTAGTACCCAGGGCAAAAGCCTAATGTATTTTACTGAGAGAGTAGTTAAATAAGTCTGTTTCTCTAATATACATTTTAGTTGAAGGAATTAGGAAGTGGCATCATAGATGCTCCAACACTAAGCTGGCCGCGCTTCTTACGTTAAACATGACACATCTGAGGCCCTGGAAGAGGAAGTGATTTTCCCAATGTCACACAATGAGTTAGTGCCAGAGTGAAGTCAAAACCCAGTCTCTGGACGTTCAAGCAAGATCTTTTTCTAATCCCAAACGGCCTTTTGTGGTGGTCCAGGGACTGCCGGGAGCAGTCATGGAACCACATCATTTACAGAAGGTCTGATCTTTGAGTCAGAGTCACAGAAGAATTGAGAATAGCTGTTGGGGCCTTGAGTTGTTGAACTGAGATGACATGTGGACATGGGGATGACAAGGCTTCTGAAGCAGAAGCTGGGGGACCTGGAACTGCTGGACTAGCACCTGGGGGGGTTCTGGTTTCAAACAGCCCTATTAGTACAGAGTCTGGAGGCCACCTCTGACCAGCTAGGTCACCTTACACTGTTCCCTGCAGTAGGGGATGATGCAATCTTTGGGTTTTGCCTTTTGGAGGAAACTTAAGAAACCTTAGGAACCTTATGTGAGGACTCAACCTGAGGCTGGAATAGCTGGGAAAACAGACCTTTAGGCAGAGGAAGTGACATAAAAAAGTTGAAAAGTCTGGCTGGGCATGATAGCTCACACCTGTAATCCCAGCACTTTGGGAGGCCAAGGTGGGCAGATCACCTGAGGTCAGGAGTTTGAGACCAGCCTGGCCAACATGGCAAAACCCCATCTCTACTAAAAATATCAAAAAAATTAGCGGGCGCAGTGGCAGGTACCTGTAGTCCCAGCTACTCAGGAAGCTGAGGCAGGAAAATCCCTTGAACCTGGTAGGTGGAGGTTGCAATGAACTGAGATCATACCACTGCACTCCAGCCTGGGCAACAGAGGGAGACTCCGACTCAAAAAAAAAAAAAAGTTGAAAAGTGCAGAGGAATTTGAGAAAGGCATGACCTGAATAGGACACAGAGGGAAGGGAAGGAAGGGGAGAACAGAGAGGGTCATAAGCAGGCAAGAGCTGGATCGTGAAGTGCCTGTATGCAAGGTAGGCATTTGAATTCTGCCCTGGGGAGCTATTGAAGTATTTTAAGCAGGAGAGTAATAGAATCAGATTTGTGTTTAAAGAAAAAAAAAAATCAGTCTGGATGCCAAGTGAACAACGAAATGGAGGCGGGTAAAAGAGGATCAAAAAGACCAGTTAGGAGGTTCTTCCTGTGTACAGGTGAAATAAGCTGGTTACTTGGTGGTGGTAATAGAAGCAAAGAAAAGGCCAGGAGCAGTGGCTCAGGCCTGTAATCTCAACACTTTGGGAGGCTGATGCAGGTGCTGTGGTCAGGAGTTCAAGACCAGCCTGGCCAACATGGCGAAATCCTGTTTCTACTAAAAATACAAAAATCAGCCGGGTGTGGTGGCAGGCGCCTGTAATCCCAACAATGTGGGAGGCTGAGGCAGGAGAATCGCTTGAACCTCATCTCTTGAGCTGAGATCGTGCCACTGCACTCCAGCCTGGGTGACATAGCAAGATTCCATCTCAAATAAATAAATAAATAAATAAAATAGAAATGAAGAAAATAGGTGGATTACAAAGATATGGAGGACTTAGTGATAGGTAGTATGTGGGGGTGAGGCAGAGGGAAGTGTCCAGATTTCCTGCCTGGGCAACAGGATGGATGGGGAGGATTGGAAGAGGAGCAGGTGTATGCAGAAAAGGCATTCCATTTTAGACATGTGGAATCTGAATTGGGAGTTAACTCATGACCACAGCTCTGTTGCACCCTATTCTTGCTTTGACAGGAATGCTCCAAAATGGGAAGAAATTTGATTCATCCAGAGACAGAAATAAACCTTTCAAGTTCAGAATTGGCAAACAGGAAGTCATCAAAGGTTTTGAAGAGGGCGCAGCCCAGGTAGGTGAGGATTCACATTAAAGGAGATCTGGGGACTTGGGGATCTGGGCTCAGCACTCTGCCCTCCACCTCCACCTTCACCCACTCACAGACCACTACTGCTTTGACTCTACTGCCAGGGCATGGCAACGCCATCTGGTGTCCCCTCCTGGCTTTGTGTCCCCACCCCTCTCCTTGCCAGCATGACTCTTTTGTGTCCCTGGGAGCTCTCATCCCAAGCACATCCCCTAGGCTTGCTTAGAACTACCTGAGAGGGCCAGGCATGGTGACTCATGCCTGTAATCCCAGCACTTTGGGAGGCCGAGTGTGGCGGATCACTTGAGGCCAGGAGTTCAAGACCAGACTCACCAACATGGTATAACCCCGTCCCTGCTGAAAATACAGGTGTGGTGGTGCACGCCTGCAATCGCAGCTACTTGGGAGGCTGCGACAGGAGAATCACTTGAACTCGGGAGGTGAAGGTTGCAGTGAGCAGAGATTGTGCCACTGTACTCCAGCCCAGGCGATGGAGTGAGATGCTGTCTCAAGAAACAAAACAAAAAAATAAACTAGCTGAGGTCTACCAGTTGTCTGGGACTGAGGTGGCAGAAGAGTTGGGGTAGAGTAGGCCAAAAAGATTTTTTGTTTTTTTTTGCTTTTTTGGAAAGAATTTCAGACTTACAAAAATATTACAGAAATAGTACAGAGTTCTTCTATACTCTATTCAGCTTCCCCTTCTTGCATAACCATAGTACAATTATCAAAACCAGGACATTCACACTGATACAATATTACTTACTTATTCAAATTTTTGATTATTCAAAATTCAAAAATAGATTTAAATTTCATCAATTGTCCTACTAATGCTGAGCGGGTTCTCAACAACTGCTGTGATGAGCCCTGGTTCAAGCTCTTCTTCCTTGGTCTGTCTGTGAAGTCCTTATGATGCTCCCTTACAATAGGTCTTGTTTTTGGTGTTTTTTTTTAGACAGAGTCTCACTCTGTCACCGAGGCTGGAGTGCAGTGGCGCAATCTCAGCTCACTGCAACCTCCACCTCCTGGATTCAAGCGATTCTCCTGCCTCAGCCACCCAAGTAACTGGGATTACAGGCACCTGCCACCATGCCCAGCTACTGGTTTTTTTTTTTTTTTTTTTTTTTTTGAGACATAGTCTCACTCTGTTGCCTAGGCTGGAGTGCAGTGGCACAATCTCGGTTCACTGCAACCTCCGCCTCCCAGGTTCAAGCAATTCTCCTGCCCCAGCCTCCCTAGTAGCTGGGATTACAGGTGTGCACCGTCACCATCTGCCCAGCTAATTTTTGTATTTTTAGTACAGATGGGATTTCACCATGTTTGCCAGGCTTGTCTCCAACTCCTTGACCTCAGGTGATCCACCTGCCTTGGCCTCCCAAAGTGCTGGGATTACAGGCGTGAGCCATCACACTGGCCTTTTTGTATTTTTTAGTAGAGACAGGGTTTTGCCGTATTAGCCAGGCTGGTCTTGAACTTCTAGACTCAAGTGGTCCGCCCACCTTGGCCTCCCAAAGTACTGGGATTACAGGTGTGAGCCACCATGGTTGGCCACAGTAGGTCCCCCTTGCCACCTTGCTGGTGACTCTAGTCTCTAAACCACTTTAATGAACTGCTCCTGTCACCTACTTGAGTATTTACATGTGCTATTCATATACCCTCTTTCCTAAAGAGGCCTATTCTTTGGAAGAAGGTGAACAAATGAAAGTGTTTCAGTCATATACAAATTGAATAACCAGTAATGTTTGTCAGATGCATGAATTTGAGAACGCTCTGTGAGGGTTACTGCCCCACAGTCACATTTCTGCTGAAGCAGAATCTGCATTTGTTACAGCTCTTAGCAAAATTTCAATGTAACCCATGTAAAATTCATCTGAGATCTTCAGAGTTAACACTGAGGATGGTTTGGGAAAATGCCATAGTCATCTAACTTTTTTCTTTTAAATCAAGCTGCGTCCTCTTTCTCCTCTCCCCATCTGCCCCCATCCCTGCTAGATGAGCTTGGGGCAGAGGGCGAAGCTGACCTGCACCCCTGATGTGGCATATGGAGCCACGGGCCACCCCGGTGTCATCCCTCCCAATGCCACCCTCATCTTTGACGTGGAGCTGCTCAACTTAGAGTGAAGGCAGGAAGGAACTCAAGGTGGCTGGAGATGGCTGCTGCTCACCCTCCTAGCCTGCTCTGCCACTGGGACGGCTCCTCCCGTTTGGGGCTCTTGATCAGTGTGCTAACCTCACTGCCCCATGGCATCATCCATTCTCTCTGCCCAAGTTGCTCTGTATGTGTTCGTCAGTGTTCATGCGAATCCTTGCTTGAGGAAACTTCGGTTGCAGATTGAAGCATTTCAGGTTGTGCATTTTGTGTGATGCATGTAGTAGCCTTTCCTGATGACAGAACACAGATCTCTTGTTCGCACAATCTACACTGCCTTACCTTCACTTAAGCCACATACACAAGGTGCTCAGACATGAAACGTACATGGTGTACACAGAGGGACTTGAGCCAGTTACCTTTGCTGTCACTTTCTCTCTTATAAATTCTGTTGGCTGCTCACTTAAACAATGTCCTCTTTGGAAATATGTAAAATAAAGGCTCTGTGCTTGACAAACTCCTGTCCATCCTTATTTTAGGTAGGAAGTGCTCTGTGGACCACACAAGCCAGTTGCCCCTGAGAAAGAGTGGAAAGGAAGCAGGGTTCCAAGTGGCTAGGCGAGTGATAAATATAATAGCTACAATGTGAGCATTTTACATGCTGGGCCTTGTTCTACATACTTTTTTATTTTTTTATTTATTTGAGATGGAGTCTCACGCTGTCACTCAGGTTGGAATGCAGTGGCACAATCTTGGCTCACTGCAACCTCCGCCTCCTGGGTTCAAATGATTCTCATGCTCACCACAACGCCTGGCTAATTTTTGTATTTTTAGTAGAGACAGGGTTTTGTCATACTGACCAGGCTGGTCTTGAACTCCTGACCTCAAGTGATCTACCTGCCTTGGCCTCTCAAAGTGATGGGATTACAGTTGTGAGCCACTGTGCCTGGCTGTATATAGTTTTAAATTATTACTATCGATCCTCTAAGCAACCCTGCAAAGTAGATATTACCTGCCACTCATCTCAGGCTCAGAATCCTCCTCTGCATAACTAAAGAAATATAGGCTCCAAATCTTGTAGCTTAGCAATCAGATGTGGGATTTGAGCACCTTATGTGCTCTTGCAATCTTTGTTTGGACTACAGCCAGAGGGATGAGCCCAACTCACCCAGATGGAAACAGAACACTTTGTGTGTCCAAACAAATAAAGGTGTATTAAGGGCTTGAAGTCATATACTAACTCACACTGGGAAGTTCCTTGTGAAAACAATGTGTGATTCTGAGCTTGTTTTCACATACACTGCTTAGTTTCATCTAGATTTGTTCTGACTTACATTGAGGAATTACTTTTGGGAAAAATGTATGATTCTGAACTTCTTTCCACATATAGTGCTTATTTCATCAACATTTATTGTAACTGACCAGAAACACCAGTTAGGTTTTAAAATCAACCCACTTATTGGTATAGGTTATGTATAGGTCAGAGGAGCCTGGGGCAATGTGCTCAAACATTTTTCTCTCCTTTTTTTTTTGAGACACAGTCTCACTCTATTGCCCAGGCTGGAGTGCAGTGGGTAATCTTGGTTCACTGCAAGCTCTGCTTCCTGGGTTCACGCCATTCTCCTGCCTCAGCCTCCTGAGTAGCTGGGACTACAGGCGCCCGCCACCACACCCGGCTAATTTTTTGTGTTTTTAGTAGAGACGGGGTTTCACCATGTTAGCCAGGATGGTCTCAACCTCCTGACCTTGTGATCCGCCTGCCTCAGCCTCCCAAAGTGCTGGAATTACAGGCGTGAACCATTGCGTCCAGCCTCAAACATTTTTCTTTCAGTTGGTATAGGGTGAGAAAAACTCCTGGCCATAGTTGGGGTTATTCTTTTTTTTTTTTTTTAAGCATTTATTTATTATTTTTAAAAAAATAGAGATGGGGGAATCTCACTATGTTGCCCAGGCTGGTCTCGAACTCCTGGCCTCAAGCTATCTTCTCTCCTCAGCCTCCCAAAGTGTTGGGATTATGGGTTTAAATCACTGCACTCAGCCAATAGGGTTTTCTATCAGTGATGACTTGGAATTGTTTCAAGATTGAGGAGGGAGGGGCTGGTAACAGGTACTGCTAGTGTTCCTCATAGACCCACTGATACATGTCACATGATGTCATATATATGCTATGAGGCCATATCATCTTGGCTACATGATCTACCTTTTTTGTCTCCAAGAAATCCTGGCTGTATTCCTTTGCTGAGGGTGGAGGAGCTAATGAAGAAGCAGAGGTTTAGGACGCACAAAATAAGAGAAAGGAACTGCCTTGCATTTTAGTCACCCAAAGTCCCTGTGCTCACCTCTACTGTGGGACTAGACCAGCCAGAAGGTATTTCCTTCAGAATGTCTTGGTTCCTGGCTTTCTTTGATGACACAAATGCCTATAATAATTTCGTAGAAGTCAGCCTGCATAAAAGACATATGCATATTTTCTCCTGTGACACCAATAAGATAACTAAATATGGCATCAAGGACTATTTCAGGTGCCCACTATGGGGTATATAAAAGATCTTGGTCTAGAGTATTTATAGCTGAGGTGGGTCAAAGAAGACACCCACTAAGAGAACTCCCCCAAAAGTGCAAACACATACTGGCTAGCACCTGGAGAGGACTAGGCTCTGCAGGTAAACTGGGAAATGAATCATTTTACTGGAGCTTTAAAAGATGATGCAGAAAATTATGATGCAGCATACTAATGAGTTTGGACATTGGCCTGTGAAAACCACTAAAGTTGTTAAACAGAAGAGCAATAATAAAATCAAGGTCGCCGGGCGCGGTGGCTCAAGCCTGTAATCCCAGCACTTTGGGAGGCCGAGACGGGTGGATCACGAGGTTGAGAGATCGAGACCATCCTGGCTAACAGGGTGAAACCCTGTCTCTACTAAAAAATACAAAAAACTAGCCAGGCAAGGTGGTGGGTGCCTGTAGTCCCAGCCGCTGGGGAGGCTGAGGCAGGAGACTGGCGTAAACCTGAGAGGCGGAGCTTGCAGTGAGCTGAGATCCGGCCACTGCACTCCAGCCTGGGGGACAGAGCAAGACTCCGTCTCCAAAAAAAAAAAAAAGATCAAGGTCACGTCAGTTGTTTTCAAACTTTCAGTCAATGAATTCTCTATTCATACAAATTTTTTCTTAGAAACTCAAAAATTTAACCTAGATGAAAGTCAAGCAGCTCTGGCACACATGTGTGCACATATAAACACAGTCATCTGTTGCACTCTTAAAAGCATTTGAAAAACTGAGCTTTGGATGTCTTGTGCAAAGGACTGATCGTAATTATATCCTCAGCATCTTGGTGCAGTACTGTGTGCAGAGTCGGGGGGTCAGTGTTTGTCCACTGAGTGCAAGTTCTTGTAACTTAATTGGGACAGGATATGGAATTTCCAAATTAGAGGGAAGTTTTAAAAGTCTTAACTTTAGGTCACGAAATTCAGCTAACATATATCAATCCAAATGATGGACTGGTCATGATAGCTAATAGAAGGAATTTCTCCTTGTTATTAAAACAACTACACCAGAGGCAAGCTAGCCTGCCACTTAGACAAATCACACTCTAAGTTTTAAAGTCTAATTTCAGTTTTTCTCTTACAAGAAAGTCTTTTAGAAAATTCTTTTTACATTACCTAAAGGCACACCATGCATTACAAAAACCAATAATGCACTCATAAAAGCATTCAAAAGAAAATTACAGCTCTGGCTCCTTTCTTATCTGCCCACCCTTAGAAATGACTCTACTCTCTTACACTGCTTTCAAAAAACACTCAGACACAATTAAAAGCAGAATTGATGCTCTTTGTCCATTGAAATGATTCAGTGTATGTACCCTTCAAATTGATTTTAGGTTCCAATTACACACAAAACAATTAGTCCATGTTTTTCCATTTGGTCCATGCCTAAGCAATAAAAAGCAAATCATTGCTATATTCTCCTAAGCTGCCATGATGATGAATGGGGTAATAACCATACTATTTCCATGTCATGGGAACTTATGATAATAAGAATGAGCATTAAGTATTTTATTTATGGTAAAGATATATTATGAACTAAGGTCCAAAATATATACAGATGCTTAATAACTAAAGGAAAAGGCTACATAAATACAATCTTAGACATATAACAACCAACACCACTACCCAAGCAGCTTGCTCTCAAATTTCTACCAATGTGACAACCATTATGTACCCATAATAATTTTTTAAAAAATTTAAAGAGGCAAATCTAAGTTTCTAACAATGTACTATCATCTAAATGACCATTTCTATAACAGACCTCTGTTCTAAAGACAAGGGTACCCATATTGACAAAGGTGTTTTGTTAACTATAAAGCAAGCATTATTCACATGTAAAGGCTTGGTTAATAACTGGTTGTTATCACACCAGCTTTGTATGTTAGCATTTTATTCATTTAACCAACATCATGAGCTTTGGTTTCCTCACCTGCAAAATGCAAATACCTATCTTCACTGAGTTGTTATGAAGGTTTAATTATTAACAGACATTCAATAAACAGCAAGTTCCTTTGATGGCTAAGCACTGCACCGGGCCCTGGAGGCATTAAGAATTTACATTAAGAGGTCCTGTTCTCAAGAAGCACAGAATCCCTAGGAGCACCTACAATTCTTGATAAGCTTCAACTATTTTTTCCTGGTATCAAACAGGAAGGGAAAGTTCAAGAGAAAAGATTGAGGTGTTTCACAAAAAGCTGTAAATTTATTAACACAATGTATTCTAATACGTATCAAAGTTTCAAGTAGGTCATGTTGAACCTCAAATGAGAAATCACAATATTTAGTATTAATTAAAAAGGAAAAAAAAGTGGAAAATTGTCATTCATGGGATTTAGTCCAAAATGAAAATGTAGGAAACATTTATTTTGGTGGATCTGTGTTGATGCCATATTTCTCCTTGAGAAGCTTCAACTGTTCCTCCTTTTTCTTTGTGTCCATCTTCTGAAATGCCTGGAAATGTGGCAAGCACCAAAATTAAATTACCAATCTACAGCCAAATGAATTTCATCAATAGTATTAGCCAGAAAACAAAGTCACAGTAGACATATATCATCACAGTACAGTTCTACACTAATTCTCAAATGAGATCACTACACAATGAGAACTTTGCTATACTTACCCTGTTGGCATTATAGTACAAAACCACAAGGTATCTGTTACAAACATTGAATCCCGATAGGTGATCACATGCATTCTTGGCATCAAAGATGTCCTCATAGACCACATAAGCTGTTCCTCTAGTTTCAGGTGTGTTCCCCCTGGAGAGTTAAATCAAATTTAATTAAGATACACATTTACCAAGCATTGATAGTTGACTTACAGAACTGTCTTTAAACTGGTAACTGTCTTTTAAAAACAGTAAACTGAAATATGTTTTTAGTTAAGTATTTTGAAATCAACCTGAAACCATTAGAGGAAATAAACACGGATAGATATACTGGATAAGCCTGTAATTTCTTGAATTAGGTAATTTTGTTTTTTGCTTTTAAGTAAAATATCTATAGGTCAAGCTGACTGTCACATCAGGAATACTAAGAACACAGCTACTACACAGAACAGCCTCACGAGTTGTGGGGACTACAGATGCTCCACCCTGACTGGCCCTACGATGTCTTTGTTTTGTTTTGTTTTTGTTTTTGTTTTTTGAGATAGAATCTCACTCTGCTGCCTAGGCTGGAGTGCAAGTGGCACGATCTCAGCTCATTGTAACCTCTGCCTCTCAAGTTCAAGTGATTCTTGTGCCTCAGCCTCCCAAGCAGCTGGGACTGCAGGCATGTGCCACCAAGCCCAACTAATTTTTTATTTTTAGTAGAGACAGGGTTTCATCATGTTCCCAAGGCTGGTCTCAAACTCCTGACCTTAAGTGATCCGCCTGCCTCAGCCTCCCAAGGTGTTGGAATTATAGGCATGGGCCAACACAAATGGTCTACATTCATTTTTAATACAACTCAAATGCTAATGCATGATACAGCTGTGTGACTAGAGAGAAGGGCTAGGCTTCTGCAAAGATGGGAGTGGAAGTGTGCTTGTGGATAGGGTTATCTGTGAGCCAGGGCAGAATGCTGGAAGGTAGCTGGAAGTGGAAGCTGACCTTACTCATGGATACGGGGTTGCTGTTAGTGTAGGTATTCCTGGCCACTTCCTTCCTTCACCTCACCAACTTCCTCTGGGAGAGGTAGAGAGGTTTAAGGAGCAATGGAACACTAAACTGCAGGCAGCAGATGGCCATGTGACTGTTAGCGGAGACAGTGGGTAGAGGTCTCACTCAGTTCAGACTCTGGGTGACAAGATGGCCCCCTTGCCTCTATCTGTGTCCCAACTACCCAGTGCAACTGTGTCCCAACTACCCAGTGCAACTGTGGAATGAGGTTTAAGACTGTGGGCTGACTCTCCATCTGCCACAGTCCCTACATAGGGTTGAGTAAAAGCAGTAGAGCCATGGGAAGAGGAGGTAGCTGCCTAGACTTGATCTAGGACAGGACTATAGTCTGGGCCCTGCTCAAGCTTGTGCTTCCTGTAAAATTGAAAAGGTATAGGGTACTGAGGGTGATTGGAGGATGCCACTGTCAATGAATGCGCTCACTTTGTCAGGTTGTGTGGGCCTGACGAGGGGTTTTAGAATGTTCTTTAGGCTCTGGGAAGTCTTAACAACTTTCAGACTTTTGACTTTTAAAAACTTAACAAGATTTTCAGTTCCTTAAGAGCAAAGGTGATCTTATGCGTACTTCATTTACTCCTTTAGTGCCATGCATAAGGCAGATGCTAATATGCCTTTGAAAAGTGGAGATCTACTTTCTCCTATCAATTCTCTCACACACACTTTGTCCAGGAAGCTCAAAACAAAACAAAGCAACTCTCTTTCTTCCTCTTATATCTTCTTAGGAACTAGAATAGGCATAGACACTAACCCCACTTTAAAGACTCTCCATCTTAAGTGTCCCAGCCCTAATTATCAACCTCACACCTTGAAAGCCATACTATAATTTGAACTTTTAAAAGCATGTATTTGTACCTACCACGTATTGGACACTGAGCTAACATTATTTTCTTATTTTTTTGAGACAGAGTCAAGCAATTCTTGCGCAGGTGTGCGCCACCATGCCCGACTAATTTTTGTATTTTTAGTAGAGATGGGGTTTTGCCATGTTGGCCAGGCAGGTCTCGAACTCCTGGCCTCAAGTGATCCACCCGCCTCAGCCTCCCAAAGTGCTGCAATTTTCTTGACTGGCATTAAAATCTTAGAGTAGGAATAAGAACATCTAAGCACGTAACTTAGCCTCTCTGAGCTTCGGCTGCTTCACCTGTCCAGTGCCATCAGGCTCTATCACGTGCCCTACCTTCCATGTGGGTTTAATAATCAAAAGAGGGAACAAGTATGAAAGAGTTTTAAAAAATACAAAGTACCAACTATCTGCTATATGCCAGGTAGGGTCAAACCAAATCATCCTGATTTGATTGGGACTGTCCAGGTTTTAGCACTGAAAAGTCCAGTGTCCCAGAAAATCTCTCAGTACTGGGAAAACTGGGAAAGTTGGTCACCCTAGTGCCAGGTATACAATAAAGCATGATCATAGTAATGGAACAGAAAAACAGCTGTTTCTCAATCTATAATTTAGACCTAAGCTCCTGTACCCTAAACTTCTATTAACCTATTCAACACATATAGACTATGTTCTTTCTGTGACAGGCACTAGAAATACAATAGTGAAAAAGACAAGCATCATCCCTTCCTTCCTTCAAGCTTATATTCAGGCAGTAGAAAGACATTACATAAATATGAAATCATTATAAATCTTTTTTTTGTTTGTTTTTGAGACGGAGTCTCACTCTGTCACCCAGGCTAGAGTACAGTGGCGCGATCTTGGCTCACTGCAACCTCCACCTCCTGGGTTCAAGCGATTCTCCTGCCTCAGCCTCCTGAGTAGCTGGGATTACAGATGCGCGCCACCATACCCAGCTAATTTTTGTGTTTTTAGTAGAGACGAGGTTTCACCATGTTGGTCAGGCTGGTCTCAAACTCCTGACCTTGTGATCTGCCCACTTTGGTCTCCCAAAGTGCTGGGATTACATGCATGAGCCACTGCGCCCGGCCCCGAAATAATTATAAATCTTAAGAAATGTTTCGGCTTGGCACGGTGGCTCAGGCTTGTAATCCCAGCACTTTAGGAAGCCGAGGTGGGAGGATCACCTGAGGTCAGGAGTTCAAGACCAGCCTGGCCAACATGGTGAAACCCCATCTCTACTAAAAATACAAAAATTAGCCAGGAATGGTGGTGGGTGCCTGTAATCCCAGTAACTCGGGAGGCTGAGGGTGGAGAACCACTTGAACCTGGGAGGCAGAGTTTGTAGTGAGCCAAGATCATGCCATTGTACTCCAGCCTGGGCAACAAGAGCGAAACTCCATCTCAAAAAAAAAAAAAAAAAAAGAAGTGTTTCATAAAAGAAGTAGAAAGCTCTGTAACAGATAGGGAAACAGGGAGCTACTTCAGCTAGGGAGGTCAGGGAAAACCTCTCTGAAAAGCTGACACTGAAGCTGAGACCTGAAGAATGAGAAGGAGCCAGGCATGAGATGAGCTGGTGAAAACCATTCCAGATACAAGGAAAATAGAAGCACAAACATTCTGAGCTGCTCTGCACTCTTAAGATGCCCCTGCTTTATTCCCTGTCCTTTCATTTTGGCTTTCTGAAACATTCTCTAACTTCACTGATTTAAGCATCCCTTAATTCAGTACTATCAATAAACTTTATAATGCCCTTATAAACCAATCACAACTTTTTATATTATTATTCCATTTTCTTTTCTTTTTTTTGAAACAGGGTCTCACTCTGTCACCCAGACTGGAGTGCAGTGGTGTGATCTCAGCTCACTCACTGCAGCCTCAGCCTCCCAGGTTTAAGCGATTCTCCCACTTGAGCCTCCTGAGTAACTGCATTACAGGCACGTGCCACCATGCCCAGCTAATTTTTGTATTTTTTTGGTAGAGACGGGGTTTTACCATGTTGGCCAGGATGGTTTCGAACTCCTAACCTCTGGTGATCTGCCTGTCTTGGCCTCCCAAAGTGCTGGGACTACAGGTGTGAGTCACCGCATCTGGCCTCTTCCACTATTTTCTATATTATTCATTTAGTATACATTGGGTGCTTACCATGTATCACACAAGTGCTATCAACACAAAACCAAAAATAATACATGGTACGAGCCCTGGAGGAACTCACAGCCTGCCCAGGGTGACAGATGAGTATAGAGACAACAGCAAAACCACGTGTTAACCTAGGAGAGACACATGGAAATGCTACAGGAGCAGAGGAGTGGCTAATGTACACTGGGAAGGAAAACTGATAAAGTACCTTCACAGATACTGTCTAATTTCATCCAAACTAAAATTCTTTTAAGACAGTAGGTTAGGAAGACTATTTCATAGGTAACTGAAGCCCAGATAAAGTTAAATATTTTCTCCAGTTTCATGAGAGCAGGCAAGCCAGTATTTTAACCCAGGCCTTACAACCAATCCATGCTGTTTCCACATTAAAAGCTAAAAGGCCACCACCCAGATAATCTCAAACATGAACAGAAAACCAAAAAATCTAGGCAATTAGTCACACACACGGCTAGTAACAAGGCCTGAAGTAGAATCTTGTCTCCTGATCCCCAAGTCAGGGATTCACCATGTTGGCCAGGCAGGTCTTGAACTCCTGACCTTGTATACCATTCTTTATATATCTAGAGCAGGGTTTCTTAACCTAGAGTCCATGTATCCCCTGAAATATATGCAACATGTGTACGTTCTTCTGTGGAGGGGGTCTAAAGCTTTTATCAGATGCTGAAAGGACTGAGACCTCCTAAAAAGGACAGCTGGTCTATAACACGTTCACTTTCATCCCCATCTGAGTACCAATGATCATGTATTTCCAGCTCTTGGTTTACTCCCTGGAGGGACCGTGTCATTCAAAAAGAGGGCCCTCAAGACCTTATAGTCCTAAAGCCAGGAAGGAGCTCTCAAGTCATACAATACAGAATTCTGACTAGAAATAAAAACTTTATATGTAGTCATTACTGGGGTAAAATAATACTTTTTAAAAAATAAAAGCTTTAGAAATCCTTTCAGATGGACTCTTAAGTCACTAGCCTTTTCATATGAGTTAGGGTATCAGGGGCTATGTATGGTATTGTGTAATACAGAGGTTCAATTTAGAGTCAGAAGAATTTACCACTAAGCACTGTAAGACTAGAAAGATGCTTTACTCTCAGGGCTATAGTTTTGTTGATCCAAATAAAAGCACTTATTATGGTTAATGGTATTCAGGAGATGTCCAGTAAATGTCACTTGAAGGTATGAGCCCCGATCTTTATATTAAAACATGAATGCTTGTAATTAGATGTTTTCCTCTATACTTTCAAATCTTCAATTGAAAGAGCTGTAGTTGAAAATACCATTTTTTTCTGTTACTTTTATACTTTTTTACTTATTCAGAAATTCTGGAGTTATTTAAAGAGACAGTGATGATTGTTGAGAAAACTACAGAGCTACTGCATACAAAAAACATAGTGTAACAGCTAGCTTTACAAATAATGGGTAGGCAATAAATGTTAGTTCTTTCCCTTCTCAACCAGTTTCCTCAAAGCATTCATTACTACTTCAATGAATGCTTTGAGGAAACTCAAATCCTCTTCTTGGCTCTCCTTGAGCTGGATCATTAGGGTCTCAGTAGGCTTTTTCCCTCTTCAAAAAGATCTCATCTCTTTGATCTCAATCTGTTAGTCTCTAGGCTCTTGGTAAGGGTTGCTGCACCGCACACAACACAGGGTGGCCTCATCGTCAGCTAAAATTCTGATTACAGATTATGCTATCATTTTCTTTAAATGACTCAGTAAGACTCACACTCTGATTTGACGAATAGGTCCATATTTCCCAAATATATCATACATTTCTTCAGCTGTGATTTTGTATGGCAAATTTCTTATATACAATATCCGATTTACTTCAGGTGGAAGTCGAATCTAAAATGAGAAATATGTATTGTTATTATAATTAGGGGCAGAAGTGCTACCATTTAAAAAAATTCTTAATGATACATAATAATAAAAAGCCAAGAATAAGAGGTATAATTTGTTGTTTCTGAAAATGGGAAGATCTTTGAAAAAGCAACAAGAGGCTGGGTGCAGTGGCTTATGCCTATAATCTCAGCACTTTGGGAGGCCAAAGTGGGAGGATCACTTGAGCCCAGGAGTTTGAGACCAGCCTGGACAACATAGTGAGACCCCTATCTCTATACAAAAATTTAAAAAATTAGCCAGGCATGGTGGTGGGTACCTGTAGGCCTTCGCAAACCTTACCGCCATCACTCCTGCTAAACCTGAGTTGGGCTGTACCCTCTTCCCTGCCCATCCCAGGAGATGACCCTGATTCTTGTTTCCTGGAGAAAATAGACATGACCAATTGGTAAATACTTTTCATCTATATCCAACTACTTTTCCTCTATTACTACGCCAACCTTCATCTGCTACAAACCTCCACTTCTGGACTTAACCTATCTTTCTTCCATATCATGTTTCTCACACCCTGCTGGATTGCTCCCATTGGCATAAAAACACACCTATATCACACATCTTTTAAAAAGTCAACTATCTGGCTGGGTGTGGTGGCTCACGCCTGTAATCCCAGCATTTTGGGAGGCCAAGGCAGGTGGATCACTTGAGGTCAGGAGTTCGAGACCAGCCCATCCAACATAGAGAAATCCTGTCTCCACTAAAAATACAAAATTTAGCCGGGTGTGGCAGTGGGTACCTGTAATCCCAGCTACTCAGGAGGCTGAGGCAGGAGAATTGCTTGAACTCAGGAGACAGAAGTTGCAGTGAGCCAAGACTGCGCCACTGCACTCCAGCCT
The DNA here is from genome assembly GCF_047675955.1 of Chlorocebus sabaeus. Lineage (NCBI taxonomy): Eukaryota > Metazoa > Chordata > Mammalia > Primates > Cercopithecidae > Chlorocebus > Chlorocebus sabaeus. The sequence continues at coordinate 23,744,427 of NC_132917.1, forward strand.
GGGCGACAGAGTGAGAGTCCCTCTCAAAAAAAAAAAAGTCAACTATCATCCAATTTCCCTACTTCCTATGTACATGAGAACTCACGGACAGAGTTTCTTTGCTGTTTCCATTTTCTCAACTTTCACCATCTTTTCACCCCACTGCAATCAAGCTTTCATCCACTGAAATGATTCCTATCATCAAGGTCACCAAAAGTCTCCATTTACATATCCAATGGTCAATTATCTGTCTTTTCTTTTTTCGTTTTATTTTTTTTTTTGAGTCAGGGTGTTGTTCTGTCTCTTGGGCTGAAGTGCTGTGCAGTGGTACAATCATGGTTCAAGGCAGCCTTGAATTCCTGGGCTCAAGCAATCCTCCCACCTCAGCCTCCCAAAGTGCAGGGATTACAGGCATGAGCCACCTCGCATGGCCTAACTTCATCTTATACCTCTAAGCGTTTTACAGTTGACTAATCTCTCTTTAGAGTTGGTTTTTTTTTTTTTTTTTTTTTTTTTTTTTTTTTTTTTTTTTCCTGGAGGGAGTCTGGCTCTGTTGCCCAGGCTGGAGTGCAGTGGCGCGATCTCGCCTCCCTGCAAGCTGTGCCTCCCGGGTTCACGCCATTCTCCTGCCTCAGCCTCCCGAGTAGCTGGGACTACAGGTACCCGCCACCACGCCCGGCTAATTTTTTGTATTTTTAGTAGAGACGGGGTTTCACCGTGTTAGCCAGGATGGTCTTGATCTCCTGACCTCGTGATCCGCCCGCCTCGGCCTCCCAAAGTGCTGGGATTACAGGCGTGAGCCACCGCGCCCGGCTTTGAATTTTTTTTTTTAAGTTTCCATAACACTGCACTCTCAAACACTAGAATGTAAGCAGAAGGACTTGTTTTATTCACGGCTGTATTCCCAATACGTAAGACTAGTGTCTGGCACACAGTAGCTGTTCAATAAATATAACTGATGAATTATGTCCCACATGGCAAGCACAATACATAGTAGGTGCTCAAAAAATATTGTTTTAATTAATATATTAATGAAGGATCCGAAAAGCTCCATAATCTGAGGGGCATCCCAGGCCCCAGTTGTTGGTGATCCATTAAGTTAGTTGAGAACTCTTCTGCGCTATCGAGTTTAAGCCAAGGAGATAATCCTAACGCCAGGTCCTTAGGTGCAGGTCAAGCAAAGAGGCTACAGGGGTAACACTATGACTGACACTAGGTTAGAGACTGAGGAACTCTCAAAAGGGGTGGGGGCAGAAATGTCGCTCAAGGAGCATATCTCCGAGGATGGGGCCAGGATAGTGTCTTCGCTGACAGGATAGGAATTCTGGAGTTCTCCGCTCTGGGGACAGAGGAGGGGCAAGAATGCTCCGATCCACGCCGCTAATAAAGTCAAACCCGAAGTTCTCCCAACCTCTGCAGAACACCCGGTACTCACGTTCGCCCTCTTGGCCGCTTGCATCGCCATCTTGGCGAGCTGATAAGGTTACCGCAGCAGATACTGAAATTCCTCCGGACCCCTCCGGAGCTCGCTCGGTTTCAGGCGTTGCACCGCGTTAGACGCAGGACATCAACATCCAGGACCCGCCGGAAGCTGTTACAGCGGAACAGCGCTGTCTCACGCCGAGACGCGCTGACGTAGCAGCCCCCTTCGAATACACTCCGGGGTAAAACCGAGCCTGAGAGAGACGCGAGGCCGGAAGATGGAAACGCGAGTTCAAGACACTTCCGGGCTCTGTAGCGTAAAGGGCGGGGCGTAGCCTCCAAAAGGCGGGATGTTCCGGTAGGGGAGGCCCTCCCTGAGCAAAGGGAGCCGGGTGGAGGGGGCGGGGCCTGAGGCGGGCGGTGAGCTGGGGCGGGGCCCAGGTGAGTAATTGGGGAGCGGAGGAGGCGGGGATTGAGGAGGGTTATGACAAATAGGGAGGGGCCCAAGTGAGTAGCGGGAGGGGGCGGGGCCTGAGGAGGGTGCTGAGAACTAGAGCTGGGCCGAAGAGAGTATCGGGGAGGAAGCGGGGCCTGAGGAGGGAGGTGAGCTGGGGCGGGACCCAAGTGAGTAGCGGGAGGGGGCGGGGCCTGAGGAGGGCGGTGAGAGGTGGGGTGCGGCCCAGGTGAGTAGCGGAAGTGGTCGGGGCCTGAGGACGGTGGTGGAGGTGCGGCGGGGCCCGGATGTGTAGCGGGAGGTGGTGGGGGCTGAGGAGGGCGGCGAGAGGTGGGGTGGGGCCCAGGTGAGTAGCCAGTAGGGCCGGGGCCTGCTGTGGTGCCCCCGCGCGGGGCGCGCGGGCAGGTGCGGGAGACGCGATGGTGGGCCTGAGCCTCTAGCCGTGCTCAAGGCGGAGTCTGCGGGGTTCTGGCGGCTTGTGTCACGGCTGACGCTGTAACTATACCCAGAATCTCTAACCCTGGAGGGGCGCTCAGGTCGAGCCTCAGCTGATCGGGCCTCTGAAATCCCCGCTGCGACGCCCGCCGGACTCCCTCCCCAACCCCGCCGCGGCGGCCGCAGTCCGCGTGCCACCCTTCCAGTCCACTCTTTATTTCCTTAGACCAACTTTAAACGGCTCTGGAGGAAGCACCGAGTTTCTTGCCTGTTTATTGTGAATCTTCTCCAGGTTTGCTCTAGAAAGGCCTGGGGTGGCCGCGTCCTGTCTTGCCCCCTCCTCCTTCACTGGGGCAGTTCCAGGACGATCTTGCCTAGGTTTTTGTTGGTCTCCATGTACTTATGGGCCTCCTGGATTTCGGTCACTGGGTAGATTCTGTCCAGAACCGGCAGTAGACGTTGGGGACCCTCCGTGGAGAAGTGAGGCAGAATTTGCTCCGTGAAAGCATTCACTAGCATTTGCTTGTACTAAGACAAGGGAAAGGACAGCATCAGCCTGGGGAGAGAGCCTCACCCCGCCCTCATCCTCCTCAGCCGCCTTGCTCTCTCTGAAACCACGTATCTGAAAAAGCACACGGGGACACTTAACCCCTCACCTCCTAGCATGTGTGTGCAATACCCCTGAAGGAGTGATGTGCCATCTCAGAATATGTCTGATAGGTATATTGTTTATTTTGAGGTGAAAACGTTGGAGAAATTGTAGTTTCAGAAGAGGATAGCTGACCTGTGTCTTCTTGCATGTAGCAAGTCATAAAGATTCCTGTGGGAGGGGCACCCTCCCCATACTAGGGCAAGAAAATAGCCTTTCTCACCGGAGACTGGAAACAGGGCTACAGTGGAACTGAATAAATACACTTAAGGAAGTAACCCTTATCTTCCACTAGTTTCACGCCCCCCACCCCCATATATCTCCTAGTGACTTCCCTAGAAATTTACTATCCCTAGCCCGATTTTGCCTTATTTCTTCTCAAATTTATTGCTCTTTGTCTAAAAATTACAAAAGCATCTTACTTTAGCCAGATCACTTGAGCCTGGGAGTTTGAGATCAGCCTGGGCAATATGGTGAAACCGTCTCTATAAAAAATACAAGCCAGGCATGGTGGTATGCCTTTGTCTTGGCTACCTAGGAGGCTGATTGTGCCACTGGACTTCAGCCTGGGTGACAGAGTAAGACCCTGTCTCCATAAAAAAAAAAAAAAAAAAAAAAAAAAAAAAGGACATGCTTTTCTCCTGTCAATCTGCTGTTATCAATTTGGTTTCTAGATCCAGCCGAAGAGACCACATAGGAGCTAAAGGGGGGTTACAGGTGATCTCTGGCTCCCCTGTACCTCCAAATGTGTAACTTCTGTACCAGACAAAGACTGAAGCCTGAAGTAAAATGTTAGTGTCACTGACAGCCTAAGAATTGTTTTTTTTGTTTGTTTGTTTTTGTTTTTCTTTTTTTGAGACGGAGTCTCGCTTTGCGGCCCAGGCTGGAGAGCAGTGGTGCGATCTCGGCTCTCCGCTCACTGCAAGCTCCGCCTCCCGGGTTCACGCCATTCTCCTGCCTCAGCCTCCCGAGTAGCTGGGACTACAGGCGCCCGCCACCACGCCCGACTAATTTTTTTGTATTTTTAGTAGAGATGGGGTTTCACCGTGTTAAGTCAGGATGGTCTCGATCTCCTGACCTCGTGATCCGCCCGCCTCAGCCTCCCCAAGTGCTGGGATTACAGGCATGAGCCACCGCGCCTGGCCAAGAATTGTTTTTAAATAAATGGTCTTCACCCAGGAGGCAGCCACAGATAGGACTCATATAGGCTCAGTGCAAAAAGGATGCTTAAGTTCTCCTGTCCCCTCAGCTGGTGCAAAACCCTATGGTGGAAACATTCCCAAAGCTGGTACCTGCTAGACTGCCAGATGGAGTATTTCAGGAGCATATAATCTTTTTTTTTTTTTTTTTTTTTTTTTTTTTGAGATGTGTTTTTGCTATGTTGCCCACGCTGGGGTACAGTGTCTATGCACAGGTGCAATCATAGCTCACTGCAGCCTTGAAACTCCTGGACTCAAGCAATCCTCCACCTCAGCCTTCCAAGTACCTGGGACTACAGGTAAGTGCCACTGTGCCCAGCATGGAACCTATAATCTGTTGAAGGCCAAGGCTTACTTATTTTTTACTCACTTAAGAGTCTTTCTTAACACACTGAGATGAATTCTGCCTTTGAAAACAAAGTCTTGGAACTACTCGAAATACTTCCTAATATGGTCAGTGCTTTGTTCATTCTATTAGAATGTTCAGATAGTGCATGAAGCACCAACTACACTTCTTTTCATGATACTGAAGCCTCTATCGACCAATCTGAATCAGTTCTCTGAAATCGGGTTCCCTATTTATCTTCAGAGGGGGAGATTTCTTCATAGAAACTAACCTTCCTAACCTAAGGTAGAGCTTCCTTTCTCGGGGTAATGTAAATGAACCACACTTTTCTGGGTTAAATCACATGTTTTCTTTTCATTCATTACTCACCTTATTGTCCCGAGATCTCAGCAAACTGGTGATCAGACTTCCTCGCTTATGAAGTAGCTTTGAAAGCAGGGGCCCATTGATGTCAGCTCCTCCCATCAGACCATAGAGAACCCAGCGACCATCAAGAGCCAGGCAGTTGACGTTCTTCTCCCAGTAGGATCCGCCTATGCAGTCTAGAATAAGATTAACTCCAGCACCTTCCATAGGAAACAGATTTGTGATGCTAGTCAGATATAGAAAGCTTGGTACAAAATAAGATACCATGGTATATTTGTGGATTATAGACATAAATACAGATGCAAGTGGTAAATCTATAGGTTGGAATTAGAAACACTGCTTGAAGAACTGTTGTAAATGGAGTTTAGATAGCGGAACTCTATCATAGCATGTGTGAAGATCATCACCCTTTATGATGCCTAGCTATAGCAAGAGGGAAATGGGGCACCATGGCCTAGAGTCTCCTCTCATGCCAAAATAAGTACAGTCCCACTGACACCCAGACATGATTTAAAACAGAATACAGGAGGCCCAACCTAGGCTAGTTGTTCACATAGAAGTTAGGAAGTATCCGCACTGGGTTATTGGAATTATAGGCTTTCTAACTTTGGTTTCATCTCTCCTTTCCTTTCCTTTCCCTCCCTCCTTCCCTCCCTCCCTCCCTCCCTCCCTCCCTTCCCTCCCTTCCCTCTCTTTCTTTTTCTTTCTTTCTTTTCTTTCTTTTTTTTTTGACACTAGAGTCTCGCTCTGTCGCTCAGGCTGGAATGCAGTGGCGCGATCTCAGCTCACTGCAAGCTCTGCCTCCCGGGTTCACGCCATTCTTCTGCCTCAGCCTCCCGAGTAGCTGGGACTACAGGCGCCTGCCACCATGCCCGGCTAATTTTTTGTATTTTTAGTAGAGACGGGGTTTTCACCGTGTTAGCCAGGATAGTCTCGATCTCCTGACCTCGTGATCCGCCCGCCTCGGCCTCCCAAAGTGCTGGGATTACAGGTGTGAGCCACAGTGCCCAGCCCTCCTTTTCTACTCACATGAAAAATGGAGGCCAGGCGCAGTGGCTCATGCCTGTAATCCCAGTACTTTGGGAGGCTGAGGCAGGCAGATCACCTGAGGTAAGGAGTTCAAGACCAGACTGGCCAACATAGTGAAACCCCATCTCTACTAAAAATACAAAAATTAGCTGGGTGTGGTGGTGCACCCATGATCCCAGCTACTCAGGAGGCTAAGGCTGAAGAATTGCTTGAACCTGGGAGGCAGAGGTTGCAGTGAGCCGAGATCAAGCCACTGCACTCCATCCTCAGTGACACAGCGAGACTCCATTTCAAAAAAAAAAGAAAGAAAGAAAAGAAAAATGGAAAGGGATGAGCCAAAAATAGACACATCTGGCTTTGGAATACAGCAGCATGCACATCTACTCACTCATTTAGGGTGCTATCACCCAACCCTACCATGCCTGGCTCCAAACTTGTCTCTGCCTCCAAGCCTCCTATTAACTAAGTGTAGAATGGCTGGTTGGGAAGAAAAGGTGCTGGATAATTCTAGACCAAGTCTGCGTGGTCTAAAGTGTGGATGAATCTTATCTCTTGCAAGAATGCACATGGAAACCATCTTAGGTATCAATATGACTGCCTGTCTCCAGTGGTCAAATACCATAGTACTAGAATTTGGCCAGGGCAGCTGTTGAGCACTTAGTAGAGGTAAGACTGATAGACAGTACTGGCAACTTTGAGACTGGTGGGGATTTTATTTAATCATCTCTTAAATTCCTGCTTAACTGTAGAAACAGTTGTTTACCTTTGGTGAATTTCAGTGTTGCTTCAGAGAAATCCTCTTCTTTGTAATTGAATCCAGCAGCTGCTCCAAGCTTTTCTGCCATTTGAAGCTTCTGCTGGGAGCCAGCTGTGACCAGAGGAATAGCTCCAGCCATCCGGGTGAGTTGGATAGCAGCTGTGCCCACACCACTCAGTCCTGCATGGATTAGCACATAGTCTCCAGCCTGAACGTTTCCTGTGACAGAAAGTACAGGGTTCTCTTTACTTTGCAACTACTACATATTCCCCACACAGGCATATTTTATCAAGATCACCTGGCCGTTGCACCAAATGCCAAATCGATCTTTTGCTTTTCCTTTTTTATTTGGTGGGGTGGGGGCGGGACACTGTGACTCAAATACAAACTGTCTTGTTCTTTGGAGAAAGAAAAAGCATACTGACAGTCCTTTTTTGTCTTATTTCCTCTGGCTAAAGTGGAAAACAGCCTTTTGAAACAGGGCTATAAGCAGTCACATCCATAATCTCTATTTTATCTATGATATAACACCAAAATGCACATCTCTGACCTATACCTGAATAAGTAAGAACAACTACCATTCCCATGGTCACCCACCACCCAAAGCCAGTCCTTATAGAGTCTGAAATGCCTCCAGCTGGTCTTCCTGATCCAGGTAACAGATAACCACCAGGCTCTTCTTCCTAAGATGGCACTTTTATTACGTTATTCTTCCTCAAAATGTAAAGTGCTTCTCCATTGGCTTTTGCGTTGAGTCCATACAGCTTGATATTCAAGGACACCATGATCTGGCCCCAGCCTCATTTTTCACAAATCACGATAGTCATCCTTCACTACTGAGTGCAGTGGCTGGTCTCACCTTGATACTCTTTCCTTTTTTTTTTGAGACAGAGTCTCGCTTTGTCACCCAGGCTGGAGTACAGCGTCGTGATCTCAGCTCACTGCAAGCTCCACCCACCCAGGTTCACGCCATTCTCCTGCCTCAGCCTCCTGAGTAGCTGGGACTATAGGCACCCGCCACCACGCCCGGCTAATTTTTTGTATTTTTAGTAGAGACAAGGTTTCACCGTGTTAGCTAGGATGGTCTCGATCTCTTGACCTCGTGATCCGCCTGCCTTGACCTCCCAAGGTGAGCCGAGGCCCAGCCTACTCTTACTTTTTCTTTGAGACAGAGTCTCACGCTACTGCCCAGGCTGGAGTACAATGGCATGATCATGGCTCACTGCAGCCTTGACCTTCCTGGGAGCAGGTGATCCTCCCAGCTCAGCCTCCTGAGTAACTGAGACAACAGGCGTGCACCATCATGCCTGGTTAATTTTTGTGTTTTGTGTAGAAACAGGGTTTTGCCATGTTGCCCAGGCTGGTCTCGAACTCCTGGGCTCAAGTGATCTGTCTTCCAAACTGCTACTATTATAGGTGTGAGCCACCTTGCCTGGCCAATACTCTTTCTTAGGCCACCTTGGCATGCCTATGGCCTTCACAAGTCTACCCACCCTTCAAAGCCTTCTCTTCCAAAAAGCCTTCTGACTACCCTTGTCCACACCATCTTTTCCCATCTCCAGTTTCTATTGTAGTTAGAGACAGGGTTATCCTTCTAAACTCTATGGTCATCTGATCTTATGCATATGTTGCCTTCTCAGTCACACTGCACTGTCTAAAGGCAAGGACCAAGTCTTCGTAGATTCCCTTATGTGAGTTCTTGACTGTCCTTAATGGGATTGGGGAGGAATAAATGAGTCAATTGGCCCCTTCTGTTGCACTGGGACACCAGAGAGAAGCTCAGCATGATTTTGAGAAGCTGGGACTGCTGCTGAGCCTCCGGTGTTAAGATGTACAGAGGTCTCCTATCTAGTGTTATCCAGACCTTCTATCTGCTAACCATGATTCTCAGCCTCAACATTAAACCCTTCTAACATGGTCTGAGGACCTGACAGTACAGGTGGTACAGCAGGGCCTGGGAGTGCCCTGGAGGATTGCTGGGATTCAAGGTGGCTGATTTATGAAGGTGTTGAGCCACATTGTGTGGAGTCAGCATGGAGGCCTCCTCACCCACAAGATGTAACAGCTGGAATGCGGTGAGCCAGGCCTCCGGGATGGCTGCAGCCTGGGGCAGGGTCAATCCCTCTGGGATAGGCATGAGGAGGCTTTCGGGGACAGTGACATACTGAGCCTGGCCCCCACCGGGGAGCAGAGCCATGGCTGCATCCCCGATCTTCCAGTGTCCTTGGCAGCCAGGCCCCAGCTCTGCCACGTGTCCAGATGCCTCAAGTCCCAAAATGTTGCTGGCTCCTGGAGGTGGGTCATATTGGCCTTCTCTCTGCAGAAAAAGAAGTGTACTAAGTGGTGAGCATGATCAGAAATCTGTGTGTCACCACCCCTGGCCCCTCTTGCAATATCCCCTCTTTTTTTTTTTTTTTTGAGACAGAGTCTCAGTAGCGCGATCTCGGCTCACTGCAAGCTCCGCCTCCCGGGTTCCCGCCATTCTCCTGCCTCAGCCTCCCGAGTAGCTGGGACTACAGGCGCCGCCACCACGGCCGGCTAGTTTTTTGTATTTTTTAGTAGAGACGGGGTTTCACCGTGTTAGCCAGGATGGTCTCGATCTCCTGACCTCGTGATCCGCCCGTCTCGGCCTCCCAAAGTGCTGGGATTACAGGCTTGAGCCACCGCGCCCGGCCCCCTCTTTTTTTTTTCAGAAATAAATTTCAGGATGAAGTCAGAAGAGAAAGGAGAGGCCATTAGTTTTATGCAAATAAACTGGAGGTCACATGATCAGTGGATGTTATAACTGGTAGAGTCCTTAGCTCTTTACCTCATCTGAACCCCTTGCTTTACAGATGGAGAAACTGAGTCCCAGACAGGGGAAAAAATAGTCGTGGGATTAGGAACCTTGATGATGGTTCCCATGCATCAAGTGCTAGGCTCTGTGCTCACTCACCCCAGTCCTCAGAAGCTGTAGAGCAGAGGGACTTAACCAGGAGTGTGTGGCAGAACCACCTGAGGAGTATTTCAAAGTACATGTGCCTGGGCCCCCATCACGTTTCTTTTGTGCCCCAGGGGATTCTGATGCACATTTCTGAATGACCACAACCAATGCAGCGGGCCCAGGTCAGTAAATCAGTAGCAGACAGAAGAAAATTCTTAGAGAGTACTGCCAGCTGTCAGCTCTGGGACTCTCAGAGTGGAAAGAGTTAAGAGGTCCTTAGAGCCACAAAGACCTCAGGTTGAATCCCAGCTCTTCTGCTTGCTAATGTCATGGCCTTAGGCATACTGCTTAACCTGGCTGACCTTCAGTTTCCTTATCTGTAGAAGGAGGAGGATGAACAGGGTAGCCTGGGGAGTAAGTGCGCCCACACCCCACAACAATGTTAGTTCCGCCCTCCTTATCTGGAGGCCTGAGTGGCTACAGATTAGCTCCGTGGATTCTGCTTTGCAAATACTCCCCTTTGTTTTGTATGAACAAAAGGGGAGCCCTGGGTTTAGGTCTGGGAAGCCCCAGCGCATGTGCCTGTTGGGTGTGGGGCGGTGCACGCCTTCATGTCTCATCAACGTCCACCGAATGCTGTTGAGAGGTAGTCCCGCCCAACCCGGCACAGTTGAGCCCTGGGTACCTGGATTAAGTCCGCCCGGTTCAGGGCGCTGGCCGCCACCTTCAGGAGGACTTCACCCTCCCCAGGGCTCGGCTTGGCCACCTCCTTCACGTAGAGGTTTTCCGGTCCTCCCGGCTTGTCAAAGTGCACGGCTAACATGTTCTCTGAGGACACAGGGCAGAACAGGACAGGGCAGAGCAGGGCAGGGGCCGCTGTATCCTCGCGGAGCAGCCCAGCCTCAGGCTGTCACCGCGGCGTCCCGTGCCGGCCAGCGCCTCGCTGCCCTGGTCTCCGGCGGACCCGGCCTCTGCCCCGAGCTCCTGCCTGGGAAGTCGTCGACCGCCTCCAGACCGATCCCACTCGGAACACAGATGGGAACAGCGGGAAGTGGGATGGCGGTACAGGGCTGGATGCGGCAGAGCAGGACAACCCCGAAGAGGATCAGGCAAATCACACTCCCTCTGAGTTGGAATCCCCCAGCCCTACCCGGGTCCTTGGTGCCCGTATGAGGTACTTACTCCTGGCCCGGCTCCCCTCCCGCGCACCAGGCAGCGCCGAGCGGTTCTGGCTCCTGCGGGTCCCGGTGGCACAGCACGAGCCCCAGAGTCCCGGGACTGCCTCTGCCTCCACCGGAATGGACGGCGGGACTTGGGGCAGCCGGAGGGGTGGGGCTAAGCAGAACCACCCTCCCTCTCTTTCCTCCTACCCCCTTTAAAACGCAAAGTTAGAAGCAAACAAATCAGGTTTTCTTGTCCTTTTAGTCTCTGGAAAAGAGTCTTTCAGCTTGGCAGAAAGTGCGATTCTAGCTCTCACTGCAAGGAGAGGAGACTTCCTTCTCTCTAGGGAACGAGACCCAACCTCTTGGCAGGCAAATCGGTCCATTTTCCAGGCAAGGCCAGGCTTTTGGCACATTTATGTAGCAGGCTGGCATCCTGCCCATCTTGAGTATGGGTGGGCAAGCTGGGTGCTGCTAAGAGAAGAGAAAGGAGCCGTTGAGAGTGGGGGTGGGGAAGGAAGGCAAAACGCAGTCCTGGGATCCTTATCACGCCCCCTCCTCCTGACAGTCCCGGGGGAGAGGTTCAGCCCCAGGAGAAGGATACTGGCGATTTTGACCAGGTAAAAGCTGTATCCGTAAGCTACATGACGATTTCTCAACCTCAGTACTGTTGACATTTTGGACTAGCTAGTTCGTTGTTGTACGAGATTGTCCTGTGCATTGTAAGATGTTTAGCAGCATCCCTGGCCTCCTCCCCACTACATATCCATAGCACTCCTTGTAAATTCCTGTTTTAGTAAGAACCTCCATCCTTGACATCTGATCACCCTCAATATCTGATCAAGTTCCTCATCCTCCACCATCCCCCAAGTGATATCCGACCACCCTGGCCTGTCTATAGTAAGAATCCTGTTAAGTCAATTTAGATAGAATCCCCCTTACCCCTGATTGCTCTTCTTTTCCATCCACTGACCCCCGACACTGCCCCTTGGCTATACATTCCCACTTGTCCATGATGCATTCAGAGTTGATCCCGACCTGTCTCCTCCACTGCAATGGGTTGTTGCAGTGATGGTGCTAAATAAAGTCTTCCTTAATGCGCTTTAACAAGGATCATTGAATAATTATTTATTTAACACAACAGAGCAAAAGCCTATAGAGATGGAAATAATAAAATGATGGGACTTAAGGAAAAATTCAGGAGACCCTGCTATAAGAATAACAGGAATTTTAGAAGGAGGAAGAGGAATGGATGAAGAAGATTCAATAGTTAAACAAATAAAAGAATACAGTTTTCCTAAATTCTACCAGATTATTCAGATTGAAAACATTCACTAAAGGATGGATTCATGAGAACAAAAATGCATGCCTATATTTTATAAAATTTCAGGTTCTAACAAGTGTGGAAAGAATAAGTTACCCACAATTGGTTAAAAAATAAAAATGGCTTCCTCCCTCCCTCCCTTCCTTTCTTCCTTCCCCCCACCTTTCTCTCTCTCTCTTTTTTGTAGTGTAGGGGTCTCACTATGTTGCTCAGGCTGGTCTCAAACTCTCATACTCAAGCAATCCTCCTGCCTCAGCCTCCCAAAGTGCTAGGATTACAAGTATGAGCCACTGTGCCCAGCAAGTTTCTATCTGCAATCTGGAAACTAGAAGAGAGTAGACTAGCCTCTATTGACTAGAAGAAAAGGACTGTAACTCAATATACCCCTTTAAGATATAATTCACTCATTAGGGCAAAAAGCATGTTTGAGGATGTATAAGGATTCAGAGACGCATCATCTGGATATGCATCTGTCCAAAATTGAGGAAAGGTTTGAACCAAATAATAAATATCCTAGAACAGAGGCAGATGGAAAGGAAATAGTTGTAAATAATGAACTTTGCAAAAATCTACACTAAAACTGATTGGATTAAGAAAATGGAATGGATTAAGATAGATGGGGAATGTGTAATGTAAGTGTTAAATAAGAACTTTTAAAATGCAAGGAATTACTTTTAAAAAAATGATAATAATACCAACCACTAAGTATACTAAAGTTTCCCAGTAAAAGTAGGAGTTGAAAGTGCCTAAGATTTTATCTTGGTGAGCCCTTGGTCGATGTAATCTTGCAGTGTGTAATAAGAAACATATTTGGCCGGGTGCGGTGGCTCATGCCTGTAATCCCAGCATTTTGGGAGGCTGAGGCAGGTGGATCACGAGGTCAAGAGATCGAGACCATCCTGGCTAACACAATGAAACCCCATCTCTACCAAAAAATACAAAAAATTAGCCGGGTGCGGTGGCAGGTGCCGGTAGTCCCAGCTGCTCAGGAGGCTGAGGCAGGAGAATGGCGTGAACCCAGGAGGCGGAGCTTGCAGTGAGCCAAGATCACGCCACTGCACTCCAGTCTGGGCCACAGAGCCAGACTCTGTCTCAAAAAAAAAAAAAAAAAAAAAAAACCATATATTTTTGGTCTTTGTCCTGGGTTCCTGCAATAGCACTCCTAAAACCTCTGTTATTTTCTGGATAAACATCTCTTTCTTTCTTTTTAAATTTTCTTTTGTTTTTAACTAGATATAGGGTCTTGCTACGTTGACCAGGCTGGTCATGAACTCCTGGACTCAAGCAATTCTCCCACCTCAGCCTAAAGAACTGGAATTGTAGGCATGAGCCACTCTGCCTGGCCAATAAGCGTCCTTTATCATAATATTTTGTTCTTGTCCAGAGCTCCTAAAACCCTTGGAATTTTGTATGTGATAGAAGTGACTTTTTATATTAATAACAAACCCTTATGAGCACACTTGAGTTTATGCTAATAAAGTGACTTAGGGTGGGGGCCCTAGATAACTTCAGGATGAGCTTGTAACCAGAAAGACCCTGGGAAGGGGAAGCAGGGACTGGAGATTATGCACTATAAGAACTCTTTTTTGTTGTTGTTGTTGAGACTGAGTCACTCTGTTGCCCATGCTGGAGTGCAGTGGCCTGATCTCAGTTCACTGCAACCTCCACCTCCCGGGTTCAAGCGAATCTCCTGCCTCAACCTCCCCAGTAGCTGGGACTACAGGTGTGAGCCACCACACCAGGATAATTTTTGTGGGTTTTGTTTTTTTTTTTTTTTGAGACAGAGTCTCACTCTGTCACCCAGCCTGGAGTCCAATGGCGTGATCTCGGCTCATTGCAACCTCAGCCTCCCATGTTCAAGCAATTCTCCTGCCTCAGCCTCCCAAGTAGCTGGGACTACAGGCGCATGCGGCCACGCCCAGCTAATTTTTTGTATTTTAGTAGAGACAGGGTTTTACCAGCCCACGGTTTTACAACAGCCCAGGCTGTTCGTGAGCTCCTGAGCTCAGGCAGTCCACCTGCCTTGGCCTTCCAAAGTGCTGGGATTACAGCCGTGAGCCACCAGGTCCGGCCAATTTTTGTGGTTTTAGTAGAGATGGGGTTTCTTCATGTTGGCAAGGCTGGTCTTGAACTCCTTACCTCAGGAGATCCATCTGCCTCGGCCTCCAAAAGTGCTGGGATTAGAGGTGTGAACCACTGTGCCTGGCCCTAAAAACTCTGGAACAATGAAATTTGGTGAGCTTCCCAGCTGGTGAACACATCTACCATGGGAAGGTGGTGTGGTGTACCCCAATGCCTTGGGGGCAGAGGCTCCTGCACTTGGGATCCTTCTGGACCTCATTCTGCATACCTCTTTACCCAGCTGTTGATCACTTCATAATCTGTCTATCTATCTATGTATCTATCTATCTATCTACTTTCCTATATCTTTTTCTGAGGCAGAGTCTGGCTCTGTCGCCCAGGCTGGAATGAGATGGTGTGATCTCGGCTCACTGCAACCTCTGTCTCCTAGGTTTACGTGATTCTCCTGCCTCAGTCTCCCAAGTAGCTAGGATTACAGGTGTGCACCACCAAGCCCAACTAATTTTTGCATTTTTAGTAGAGACAGGGTTTCGACATGTTGGCCAGACTGGTCTTGAACTCCTGACCTCAAGTGATCTGCCCACCTCGGCCTCCCAAAGTGCTGGGATTACAGGCGTGAGCCGCCATGCCCAGCCTATAGTATTCTTTATAATAAACTAGTAAACATGTTTCCCTGAGTTTTGTGAACCATTCTAGCAAATTATCAAATCCAAGGAGGGAGACATGAGAATCCCTGATTTATACAGCCAGTTGGTCAGAAGTGTAGGAGGCTTGGATCTGCAGTTGGCATCTTTAATGGGGGCAACCTTGTGGGACTGAGCCCTTAATCTGTGAGATCTGACACTAACTCCAGGTAGAGAGTGTCAGAATTGAATTGTGGAACACCCAGCCTGTGTCAGAGAATTGGTTGATGTGGGATAAAACCTGCATATCTAGTGTCAGAAACAAAGTGTTCTGTGTGAGAGCGTAGAAACAGAAACAGTGTGGTTTCCCAGATATGGGAAAAAATTATATTTAGTAGAAATGTATCCAATTATGAAAGTTGGGAAATGGACCGGCTGCGGTGGCTTACACCTGTAATCCCAGCACTTTGGGAGGCTGAGAGGGGTGGATCACTTGAGGTCAGGAGTTCAAGGTCAGCCTGGCCAACATGATGAAACCCCATCTCTACTAAAAATGCAAAAATTAGCTGGGTGTGGTGGTGGGCGCCTGTAGTCCCAGCTTGTTCTTTATAAAAAGCAGTAACGTGAATGAAATGTATTGTGAGTTAGAGCTGGGGAACAAGAGATAGCCAAAGTCTGAGAGACTGGGAATGAGAAAGGAGATATAACCACAGATGTAGGAGTGATTAAAAGAAGAATAAATTAAATTATGTGAAACTCTGCAGCAACAAGTTGTAAAGTCTAGAAAAAAATGGAAGATTTTTCAGCAAGATTACTCCTTTCTACCCAATGGGTGGAGTATTTTCCTCTCATTCTGTTGATGTTGGGTTTGGCCCTGTCTCTTACTTTGGTCAGTGATGAGTGAGGAAGGCATGGTCAGTTTCCATCAGTCCCCTTACCCTCCTGCCACCCACAGGTAGCCTCTATTTCAGCTTGTCCCTGAGTGAGAAACAGGGTAGCCCCAAATCCAACCTATTGTCTTGGGACCAGCCTAGCAGAGTCACAACCAAGGAAGAACTAAACATTTGTTGTTGTAAGCTGTTGCTGTTGTAAGTTGTTAAGATTTGGGGGTAGTTTATTTTTGCAGCAAAGGCTTGTTAATAAAGATGAAAATTTCTTTAAAAAATTAGCAAGGATACAAAATTAGCCGGGTGTGGTGGCGCATGCCGAGGCAGGAGTATCGCTTGAGGCAGAGGTTGTGGTAAGCCGAGATTGTGCCATTGCACTCCAGCCTGGGGAACAAGAGCAAAACTCGGTCAAAAAAAAAAAAAAAAGGCTGGGCGTGGTGGCTCATGCCTGTAATTCTGGCATTTTGGGAGGCCAAGGTGGGTGGATCACGAGGTCAGAAGATCGAGACCATCCTGGCTAACACGGTGAAACCCCGTCTCTACTAAAAGTATTAAAAAAGCTAGCCGGGTGTAGCCAGGCGTGGTGGCGGGAGCCTGTAGTCCCAGCTACTCTGGAGGCTGCGGCAGGAGAATGGCGTGAACCCCAGAGGTGGAGCTTGCAGTGAGCCGAGATTGCCCCACTGCACTCCAACCTGGGTTACAGAGTGAGACTCCATCTCAAAAAAAAAAAAAAAAAAAATTAGCAGGGGCGGCATGGTGGCTCAACCCTGTAATCCCAGCACTTTGAGAGGCCAAGGCAGGTGGATCAGTTGAGGTCAGGAGTTCAAGACCAGCCTGGCCAACATGGTGAAAACCCATCTCTACTAAAAATACAAAAATTAGCCAGGCGTGGTGGTACACACCTGTAGTCCCAGGTACTTGGGAGGCTGAGGCAGGAGGATTGCTTGAACCTGGGAAGTGGAGGTTGCAGTGAGCTGTGATTGCACCACTGCACTCCAGCCTTGGTGACAGAGACAGACTCCCACCTCAAAAAAAAAAAAAAATTAACAAATGGAATTCAGCAACTTACATTCCCTATGACTATACAAAATCAGTATTGGAAAGTCTATCAATACAACCCCAAAACATCAACAAATTAAAGGAGAAAGCACCATATGAGCCAATCAATAGAGGCCAAAAAGGCATTGATTAAACCTAGAAGCCATTCATTATAAAACTTCCAAGCAAAATAGGGATAAAAGGAAAGTATTTATAGTAGACTTTTTTTAAAAGACAAGGTCTCATTCCGTTGCCCATGCTGGAGTGCAGTGTTGTGATCATAGCTCACTGCAGCCTTGATATGGGTTCAATTGAACCTCCCACCTCAGCCTCCCCAGTAGCTAGCACTACAGGCTTGAGCCACCACACCCAGATAGTTTTTGTTTGTTTGTTTGTTGTTTGTTTTGTAGATATGAGGTTATGCCATGTTGTCCAGGCTGACATTATTATTTAACATTACTTTGGAAGTTTTAGTCAATACAATAAGACAAAAAAGGAGGTAATAGATAAAAATACTAGAAAAGTGATAAACCGGTCTCCTTTTGTTGTTATGATTGTAGACTTAGAAAACACAAGAGATGCTAATTTTAAAAATGAAGCAAACATTTTTGTTTGAGATAATGAGATAGTTTGTAAGGCTGTCCAGATGCAAGCTACATAAACCAGAATCAATGGCTTTATTCTACTTCAGCTAAGGAACTAGAAATATTAATAAAAATGAGGAAAATAACCCTTTTACAGTACAAGCTGTAAAAGGATAAGCAATGTGTTTAACAAGGAAGATACAAAAATTATATAATGAAGACTATAAAACTATATCAAAGAACAGAAACAAGATCTGAACAAATGAAACAGTACCATGTTTTTAGATGAGAATACAGTACCCAAAATGTCAGTTTTACCAAATTAGTATACAAATTCATTATAAATTTGGTTCTAATGCCAACAGTATATTTTTTGATTAGATAAAATGGTGTTAGAGTGTATGTGGAAGAACAAATTCCCCCAAATGGCCAAGAAATATATGAAAAGGATAGTAGGGTTGGGAGTGGTGGCTCACATCTGTAATCCCAGCACTTTGGAAGGCCGAGGTGGGCAGATCACCCGAACTCAGGAGTTCAAGACCAGCCTGGGCAACATAGCAAAACCCCATCCCTACAAAAAAATTAGCCAGGCGTGGTAGCATGTGCCTGTAGTTCTAGCTACTTGGGAGGCTGGGAGATGGGAAGATCACATGAGCCTGGGAGGCAGAGCTTGCAGTGATCATGCCACTTCACTCCAGCCTGGGAGTGAGACACAGTGAGACTCTATCTAAAAAAAAAAAAAAAAAAAAAAAAAAAAGGGAATATTAGGGAAGACTTAAATTACCAGATGTCAGAAAATAAATTGGCTGAGCATGGTGGCTCATGGTTGTAATCTCCCCACTTTGGGAGGGCAAGGTGTGTGGATTATTTGAGGTCAGAAGTTCTAGAGCAGCCTGGCCAACATGGTGAAACCCCGTCTCTACTAAAAATACAAAAATTAGCTGGGCGGTGGTGGCACGTGCCTGTAATCCCAGCTATTCCCGAGGCTGAGGCAGGAGACTTGGTTGAGCCTGGGAGGTGGAGGTTGCAGTGAGCTGAGATCGCGCCACTGCACTCCAGCCTGGGTGACAGAGTAAGATCCTGTCTCAAAAAAAAAAAAAAAAAAAAAAAAAAGGCCGGGTGCGGTGGCTCATGCCTGTAATCCCAGCACTTTGGGAGACTGAGGCAGGCGGATCACAAGGTTAGGAGATTGAGACCATCCTGGCTAACACGGTGAAACCTCGTCTCTACTAAAAATACAAAAATTAGCCAGGTGCAGTGGCAGGCGCCTGTAGTCCCAGCTACATGGGAGGCTGAGGCAGGAGAATGGCATGAACCCGGGAGGCGGAGCTTGCAGTGAGTGGAGATTGTGCCACTGCACTCCAGCCTGGGCAACAGACGACAGAGCAAGACTCCGTCTCAAAAAAAAAAGAAAAGAAAAAAATTTATTTTCTTTGTTATCACTATTTGTTCATTACTATCACTAATAGTGATAGTAACAATGACAGTTTGAAACTTACTTCTAAGGAGTTTGTCCTGTAGAAATAAAACACACCAATTATACAGATGTATGTACAGAGATGTTTATTGCAGCATTGATCATAGTAACAAAAATTTAGAAACAAAGTAGATCCCATCACTAAGGGAATGGCTGGATAAATCATGAATTCTATGCATCCACTTGAAAAATGAACTAGAGCTATAGCAGTTGACATCGAGGGATTTCTGTGAAGTGTTTGTTTAACCAGAGTAACATTGTGGTAAAACAATAATAAAACATCCCTATACACATATACATGATTTTATGCACACACACACACACACACACACACACACACCATGTACATACCCTGCCCCCCGCCACACTTATATGAGTGATATGAGCATGGAAAAAATATAGACTCTTTTTCTATGTAATTATATATAACTATATATGTATGTGTATATACTCGATAATTTTGGCTTACCTTGGAGAGGATACTGTCAGAGGAGGTAGAGAACAAAATAAAAAAGGAATAAAGGGAAAGAATATAACTTTTAAGCACTTTATATAGGGAACTATGTAAAATAAATTAAGTAATAATTTTAAATTAAGACAAAAATTGAGGTAGATTGCTACACTCATGGCCCCAAAGAATCACTCCTCCCTGTAACCACACCTGCACCCTTTTCTAGTCCCCTAACACGTTGACTTTGGACTTGGCAATATGACTTGCTTCCACCAAGGGAACAATGAAAAGTTGGGCTTGCCCTCTCTTGCTGCTGGGAAATTTCTGACCATCACGTGAAGAAGCTTGAACTAGTCTGCCAGAGAATGAGACCAGGCAGAGAATCGCTTGAACCCAGGAGGCGGAGGTTGCAGTGAGCCGAGATCGTGCCACTGCACTCCAGCCTGGGTGACAGAGCAGGACTCTGTCTAAAAAAAAAAAAAAGACATTATTGGGTTCAGGTATTGTCAATTGGCTTACTTCGGTATGGAGTTCCCCCATTAACTTTTCTGCCTAATTGTTTCATTAGCTATTGATAATCATTGTCTCGATCGGTGCCTCTCCAACTTGATTGTGCATTTGCGATATAGGTTTGGTCTGGGTCCCTGCCCAAATCTCATGTTGAATTACAATGCCCAATGTTGGAAGAGGAGCATAGTGGGAGGTGTTTTGATTGTGGGGATTACTGTTCTCATAATAGTGAGTTCTCAGGAGATCTGGTTGTTTATAAAAGTGTGTAGTACTTCCCCCTTCTCTCTGTTTCTCCTTCTCCAGCTGCATAAGACGTGCCTGTTCCCCTTTGCCTTCCGCATGATTGTAGGTTTCCTGAGGCCTCCCTAGCCATGCTTCCTGTACAGCCTATGAAACTGCGAGTCAGTTAAACCTCTTTTATTTATAAATTACCCAATCTCAGGTAGTTCTTTATAGCAATGCAAGAACAGACTAATAAAATATGTATCACTGGGGGTCTTGTTAAAGTGTATGTTCTGATTCAGTAGGTCTGGAATGAGGCATGATATTTTGCATTTTTTTTCTGTCTTCAACAACACAAAATAATACATTTTGCCTTTCTTTCTTTCTTCCCTCCCTCCCTTCCTTTCTTCTCTCCCTCCCTTCCTTTCTTCTTTCTTTCTTTCCTTCCTTTTCTTTCTTTCCTTCCTTCCTTCCTTCCTTCCTTCCTTCCTTCCTTCTTTCCTTCCTTCCTTCCTTCTTTCTTTCTGTCTCTCTCTCTCTTTCTTTCTCTCTTTCTTTCTTTCTTTTTTTTTTTCCCGAGTCTTGTTTTGTTTCCCAGGCTGGAGTGCAGTGGTGTGATCTCGGCTCACTGCAACCTCTACCTCCTGGGTTCAAGTCATTCTCCTGCCTCAGCCTCTGGTGTAGCTGAGACTACCAGCATGCACCACCACCATACCTGACCAATTTTTATATTTTTAGTACAGATGGGGTTTTGTCATGTTGCCTAGGCTGGTCTTGAACTTCTGACCTTAAGTGATCCACCCACATTGGCTTCCCAAAGTGCTGGGATTACAAGCATGAGCCACTGTGCCTGGCCAAAATTTTGGATTTCTAACAAGCAAGGGTGTAGATTATTTCATTAGAGCTTTCTATTCTTTCATCAATTATTTGGTTATTCTGAGATATATAGCTTGAACATACAAAAAAGACATGATAAATGTTATTTGCCAAGCTTCAAAATAATAATCATCTTCCAAAGGTGATCAATGAATTTTTAAAAAATCAGTTATGTGCTCATAGACTTAAGTATAACTTATGTGTTTCAAGCCATTCAAGTTATTTTTTTTAAGGCTCAAATTGTCTCGTATTTGGCCAGTGGGCCCTGCGTTTTGGTTAGACAGATGTTTCAGGCTCATCTTGTGCATTTCCTGCCTCAAATCTGGAATCAATCATTCCTCAACAGAGCCTAGGTTCCTGTGATTGGAAAATGGTATTTAGAGACTACAGTCTATATACAAGGGGTGCTCATTGCTGAGATAGATATTTTCTAGCTCTATCCATTGAGAAGAACTAGAAACAATAACAAGAGGTTTCTAGTCCTTCTCAATGGATAGAGCTAGAAAATATCTTTTTATTTTTTAAGAGAAAATGCATCAAGAATTATGATAATTTCAATTTACATGGAGGGCTATAGGGCTTTAACTTAACTTCTTTTTTTTTTCTTCTGTTTTGAGACAGAGTCTCACTCTGTTGCCCAGGCTAGAGAGCAGTGGCACGATCTTGGCTAACTGCAAACTCTGTCTTCCGGGTTTAAGTGATTTTCATGCCTCAGCCTCCCAAGTAGCTGGGATTACAGTCCTGCGCCACTACGCCCAGCTAATGTTTGTATTTTTTTTTCTTTTTCTTTCTTTTTTTTTTTTTTTTTTTGAGATAGAGTCTCACCCGTTGCCCATGCTGTAGTGCAATGGTGCAATCTCAGCTTACTGCAACCTCCACCTCCTGGGTTCAAACGATTCTCTTGCTTTAGCCTCCCGAGTAGCTGGGATTACAGGCGCCCGCCACCATACCCAGCTAATTTTTGTATTTTTAGTAAAGATGGCATTTCACCATATTGGCCAGGCTGGTCTCGAATTCCTGACCTCGTGATCTGCCCACCTCAGCCTCCTAAAGTGCTGGGATTACAGGCATGAGCCACTGTGCCCAGCCTTATTTTTGTATTTTTAGTAGAGACAGGGTTTCACCATGTTGGCCAGACAGGTCTTGAACTCCTGACCTCAAGTGATTCGCCTGCCTTGGCCTCCCAAGGAGTTGGGATTACAGGTGTGAGCCACTGCACCTGGCCTAACAACTTCTTTGAGTTTTTTCTCCTGAAAATCATGGCTGCTAATGATACAGGTATACTTATTTTTATTGTTGTTGAGATAAGGTTTTGTTCTCAACCCAAGCTGGAGTGCAGTGGTGTAATCATAGTTCACTGCAGCCTTTACCTCCTGGGCTCAACTGACTCTTCTGCCTCAGCCTCCTGACTAGCTGGGAATACAGGTGCATGCCACCACACCTGCCTTTTTTTTTTTTTTTTTTTCTGTAGAGATGAGGTCTTGCTATGTTGCCCAAGTTAGTCTCCAATTCTTGAGCTTGAGCAATCTTCCCACCTCAGCCTCCCAAAGTGCTGGGATTACAAGCATGAGCCACTGTGCCCTGCCAGTATAGCCAGTATACTTATTTATAGTAACATAATTATTGAAAGTTTATAATTTTCTTGGTATCTTTTTGTTCATAGGCTATATCCCCAAATAAGAACATACAGTCAAGTTCATTCAATTTATTTATTTATCTATTTATTTTCAAACAGAGTCTCACTCTGTCGCCCAGGCTGGAGTGCAATGGCATGATCTCAGCTCACTGCAACCTCTGCCTCCCAGGTTCAAGGGATTCTCCTGCCTCAGCCTCCTGAGTAGCTAGAGTTACAGGTGCCTGCCACCATGCCCAGCGAAGTTTTGTATTTTTAGTAGAGACAGGGTTTCGCCATGTTGGCCAGGCTGGTCTCAAACTCCTGACCTCAGATGATCCGCCCACCTCAGCCTCCCAAAGTTCTGGGATTACAGGTG
Organism: Chlorocebus sabaeus; assembly: GCF_047675955.1. Lineage (NCBI taxonomy): Eukaryota > Metazoa > Chordata > Mammalia > Primates > Cercopithecidae > Chlorocebus > Chlorocebus sabaeus. The sequence continues at coordinate 23,767,211 of NC_132917.1, forward strand.
TGGGCCACTGCACCCAGCAAGTTATTGTGTTCTTAATTTCACATTAGTTGAAATTATTCCTTTCTGTGTGGCTAATCTATTAACTAGAAATACAATTCAGTATATTTCCTTTTTTTTTTTTTTTTGAGATGGAGTTTTGCTCTTGTTGCCCAGGCTGGAGTGCAATGGCGCGATCCTGGCTCACTGCAACTTCCACCTCCCAAGTTGAAGTGATTCTCCTGCCTCAGCCTCCCCAATAAGTGGGATTACAGGTGCCAGCTACCACACCCAGCTACTTTTTGTATTTTTATAGAGACGGGGTTTCACCATGTTGGCCAAGCTGAACCCCTGACTTCAGGTGATCCTCCCTCCTTGGCCTCCCAAAGTGCTGGGATTACAGGCATGAACCACCGTGCTCAGCCTCAGTATATTTCTTTAATTTTGATTTTAGGGATTCCTTTTTTACATTTTTAATTTTGTTTCATATACATGTAGAACATTTATATGGTACCCAAATCAAATCTTCAAAACAAAATAATTCAGAGGAGTCTAGCTCCTACACCCATCCCTTCCATTCTGTCTCCTCCTCTTCATGAAGGTGAACATTGCTTTCCCTTAGGGTTTTTTTTTTTTTTGAGACAGAGTCTCACTCTGTTGCCTAGGCTGGAGTATGATCACAGCTCACTGCCTCTACCTCCTGAGCTCAAATGTTGCTCCCACCTCACCCTCCCAAGGAGCTGGGACTACAGGTGTGTGGTACCACACCTGGCTAATTTTTAGATTTTTTTTTTTTTTTTTTTGTAAAGATGGGATCTCCCTATGTTGCCCTAGTCTAGAACTCCTGCCCCAGCTTCCCAAAATGTTGGGATAATGGACATGAGCTGCTACACCTGGCCTTTTTTTCCCTTGAAATTTGTTTTCACCATTCTTAAACTTGGCTGAAACACCTTCGTTTTTTATTCTCCTGTGGGAAAATATAAGAAAATGTGTGTGTGTGTGTGTGTATACACATACACACTTATGTTCATAAATTCCCTTTTCTAAGATAAAAGGTAGCAAATCATATTCCTTATTGTGTACCTTGCTTTTTTCACTTAACAACATATTCTGGAGATTACAGCAGTTCACCTGTCTTTATATAGTTACATAGTACTCTATCATGTGAATGTATCATAATTTATTAACTAAGTCCCCTCTTGATGGATATTTCGATTGTGGTAGAGAGATCTGAGATTAAAAATTATGTTTGAAGGGCCTATGGTGGGAGGGAGAGCCGTGGTAGAAAACGGGACTGCAGAGACAGGCATGGGTCAGTCTATACAAAGACTTCTTGGCCTGTGAGGTTCTTATTACTGCTCTACCAAGAGTGGAAGGCTATGGAAGTATATTGAGCAAGGCTGTGACATGATTAAATTTGCATTTTGAAGAGATCACTTTTACTACTGCATAGAATATGGATTACAAAAGAAAAGAGTGGGTATAAGAAGATAAATTAGAGGCCGGGTGCAGTGGCTCACACCTGTAATCCCAGTACTTTGGGAGGCCGAGGCAGGCGGATCAGGAGGTCAAGAGATTAAGACCATCCTGACCAACATGGTGAAACCCTGTCTCTACTAAAAATACAAAAATTAGCCAGGCGTGGTGGTGCGCACCTATAGTCCCAGCTACTCGGGAGGCTGAGGCAGGAGAATCACTTGAACCCAGGAGGCGGAGGTCGCAGTAAGCTGAGATTGCGCCACTGCACTCCAGCCTGGTGACAGAGCAAGACTCTGTCTCAAAAAAAAAAAAAAAAAAAAAAAGAAGGAAAGAAAGAAAGAAAATAAATTAGAAAACCATTGCAATATTGCAATAGCCCGGGTAAAAGACGGATAGCAGCTTGGATTGCGAAAGATAGTGAAATGGAGAGAAAGGAAAAGATAAAAGAGATTTAGAAAAGAAAATTGGCTACTTGGTGACCCATTGCACCTGAAGATGAGAGAGAGAAAGAGTATCAAGGATGACTTCTGGGTTTCTGAATTTTGCACCTGGATTGGTGGTTTGCTATTTATGGAGACAGGAAATCCTAGGAGAGGAGCAAGATAGTAGGTGATGATTATGTGTTAAATTTTGAACATGTTAAAGTAGAAGTACCTTTGAGATGTCTAAGTGTCAATGTATCTGGAACTCAGAGGAGGGGTTAGGGCCAGGGCTTTGTGTTAATTCAGGCTAGTCCTTTGGTGTTCAGAACTGGCCTGAATCCCTAGACCATTTCTGAAGATCAAAGGACTATCCTGAATCTGCGGGAAGATTGGATGTAGTTTATTCCCCCAAATATGAGAATTTTGGCTATGGGAATAGCCAAACAGGCCTAGGGTATAGCCATTGGAAAATAGCCCCCTCCCCTCACCAAAATCTGTCTTAATATATTTATAATATATGAACACTCTGCAGCTTACCTATAGTCTACAAAATTCCTACCTTGCCCGTTGCAATGTATTTGACAGCTCACGCAGTGCTCTTATCCCTGTGATCTCAGTTTAATTCTCTCAACATTGTTGTGAGGTAGCCTGGCCCCAGTTCTCTCTAGCCCGCCCCCTGGCCCAACTCAGCCCAGGTCCAGGCCTCCCCACACTCCCACATCCCTGACCCTGTCCCTGACAGTTCTCCTCAGGCTGGTGTCACTCATGGGCCACACCGTGTTTGAGTCAGGGCATCTCCAGGATAATTCTCCCCACATTCTGGTTGACCTCCATGTGAGAGTGGGCCTTCTGAATCTCAGCCATGGCAAAGACTTTATCAGTAACAGGCTGCAGCTGCACAGCACTCCCAGGGGAGAAGTGGGCCAGGACTTGCTCCATGAAGGTCTTTACCAACATTTCCTTATACTGAGGCAGAGAGAACAGCCCATTAACAGGATAAGGATGAGGTCTCCTTGGCCTCATACATCTTTGAGGGGAAAATCAGGACATGCCTGGATGGCCCTGGTACTAGCCTTGACTCAAAGAGATCAGACCAAACCATGGATGAGGAAAGGTCATTTATCAGTCTAAATTCCCTTGGACACTGGAACCCCTGGAATATCAAGGGACCCTGCCACCCCCCAAATCTCCAAAAGCATGGGAGTCTCAATACGAATCCTGAACTTGGAAGAGAGGAGGAGTAAGTCCGAGTCAAATGAGGAAGTAGGTGGCGGAAATGAGACTTCTGAGGGAGGAAGGGTCAAGCTAACCCTTAGGTTCCCACCCAGAGGAAGGAGAGCTGGCAATGTCAGCAAAGCTTCATAAGCAGGAATTCTATAAGCCAGGGCAGGTCAGAGTCATAACTCAAGAGCAGTGCCCAGAACCTGCTCAGCTCTGTCTGTCACCTACCTTCTGATCCCTGGACCTCAGCAGACTGGCCCACAGATTTCCTCACTTACACAACAGCTTGGAAAGCAGGGGTCCATTGACTTCTGCTCCCCCCATGACACCATACAGAACCCATCGGCCATCTGCAGTTAAACAGTGGAGATTCTTCTCCCAGTAGGAGCCATCAATGCAGTCAAGGATCGTGTTGACACCCACACCTTGGATAGTAGGTAGAAATGGCTTAGATATCGTGGGAAGGCAGATGCCCAAACTCCTCCCCTCTGGATCTAGTTTTGCACATTCTCCTGTGGCCCAGGAAACAAAGTGGGAAGCAAAAGCACTACTTCGGAGGCAAGGTGCACTTAGTTCTCCTGGAGAGCTGAGGGAGAAGTGCTAAGCCATGTGGCTTTCAGAAGACCTCAAGCTAAGGAGATATGTCTCATGATAGTTCCAAACATCGACTAACACAACCTTGAGTACTTTCTCTGGAGAGCAAAAGTATTGTTCTCCTCTGAAAAGTCAGTAGGCTTCCTCCTTAATCACCTCCTTTTTTGGTAATTAAAGCTATGTAATCACCTTGGGTACTGGAGCCCCTGGAGCTTCAAGGAACTCCCCAAATCTTTTTTTTTTTTTTTAGATAGTCTCAGTCTGTGGCCCAGGCTGGAGTGCAGTGGTATGATCTCAGCTCACTGTAAGCTCTGCCGCCCAGGTTCAAGTGATTCTCATGCCTCAGTCTCTTGAGTAGCTGGGATTACAGGTGTGCACCACTACATCTGGCTAATATTTTATTTTTAGTACAGACAGGGTTTCACCATGTTGGCCAGACTGGTCTCAAACTCCCAACCTCAGGTGATCTGCCCACTTCAGCCTCCCAAAGTGCTGGGATTACAGGTGTGAGCTACTGCGCCCAGCCACCCAAATATTTTTTTAACTCATCCTCACCATGGTTGAGATCCCTCAAATCTTTACAAGTATGAGAGTCCCAATCATTCTTCTTTCTCCTCCTCCTCCTCCTCATTTTCCTTCTTCTTCCCCTTTCCCTTCTCCTTCTCTCCTACTGTTCCCCCTTTCTCCTCCTCTTTCTCCTCCTTCTCCTCTCTCTTTTTCTTCTCCTTCTTCTTCCTTCTCTTCCCCTTCTTCTTCTCTCTTCCTCCCCCTCCTGCGCTGGGCATCCAGAAAGCTCAGAATCATGCATAATACTTGCTCACAGTTATTGTACTAACCTTTATGATGAACATGTTTTTTCTTCTTTCCTTGGTACATATTTTCTAGTTCTAATTAATAATTTTGCTTCCATTGGTTAGACCATCTTCAGGCTTTGTGAAAGATACAGTAGAGAGTGGGGATTGTAAAGGAGAAAGAAGAGAGAGTTGGGATGCAGAGGAGGAGATGGAAGATGTGGCAGGCAGCCTCCAGAATGGTCCCCTGATGACCCTCTACCTTCCAGTATTTACACCTTCCGGTCCCTCCCTTTGAGTGTGGATTGGACTTACAGGCATTCCTCTAATAAGAAGGATGTGGCAGAAGTGATGGGATGTCACTTCCAAGATTAGGTCACCAAAAGGTGGTGGCTTCCCTAAGGGACATGGGATACTTTCTTTCACTCTTGCTTGCTCTCTCTGAAGGAAACCACTGGCCATGTTTCATGCTGCCCTACGGAGAGGCTCATATGTCAAGGAACTGATGTCTCTGGCTAACATCTGACAAGAACCTGAAGCCTGTGACAGCCATGAGAGTGAACTTGCAGGCCGATTGCTCCCCAGGTGAGCCTGGCAATGACCACAGGCCTGGCTGATGCCTTGGGAGAGACCTGGAGCTGAAGGACCCAGCTGAATTGCTCCCAGATTTCTGACCCACAGAAATGGTGGGGATAATAATATGCATTGTTTTAAGCCACTAAGTTTTGGGTAATTTGTTATGCAGCAATAGATAGCTACTAATAGAGGAGAGAAAGGAGGAGGAAAGGTTACGAAGGGGAGAGGATAGGATAAGAGAGGGAGGGTTAAGCCAGGGAGTCAGGATCAGCTTGGGCTCTCCTCCAAACACACAGGCCCATGCACATGCACACACACACACATGCACACACCCTCCTAACACACAGGCCCGCGCACACACACACACACCCTCCAAACACACAGGCCCCCCTCACACCCTCCTAACACACAGGCCCGTGTACATGCACACACACACCCACCTTCCAAACACAGGCCCAAACACACACGCACACCCTGCAAACACACAGGCCCATACACACATACCCTCCAAAGACACACACACACACACCCTCCAAACACATGGACAAAACCTCCAAACATACACACACACACACACACACACACACACACACACACACACCCTGTGTGGCCTTCAGAGCCCCCTCAGAGAAGCCCTGCTTCTTATAATTGAACCCAGCTGCAGCACCCAGCCTCTCAGCTTCTGCGCCATTTGAATGTTCTCCTTGGAGCTCATGGTCACCAGGGGGGACGGTGTTGAACAGCCTGGTCGGCTGGATGACAGCTGTGCCCACACCGCCCATGCTGGCATGGATAAGCATGGTCTCCCCCTCTTGCACTCCTGTAGCAACAACACCAGAGCATCCTGAGCCAGTGAGGGCGTGGGGATGGGAGGGCGCAGGGTTGGCTTTGGAAACATAAACTCTCTGTGCCCTGAGGGTATGAGGAGAGACCAGGTTGAAGGTCATGGGGCCTGAGTCATGGAGGGTGCTGAGCGTGAGGAGCCATCGGAGGTTTTATAGTAGCAGGGGCCTTGGCCAGGACTGGGCTTGGGCAAGATTAATCCATCGAACAGGGTGGGTTGAGTGTCACAACTGTCCTGAAGGCAGCTCCTGAGCCAGGGTTAGAAGTGTCCAGAGCTCCTGGGATAGGGTTAGAACTGTCCAGAGCTCCTGAGCCAGGGTTAGAACTGTCTAGAGCTCCTGGGACAGGGTTAGAACTGTCCAGAGCTCCTGAGCCAGGGTTAGAAGTGTCCAGAGCTCCTGAGCCAGGGTTAGAACTGTCTAGAGCTCCTGGGACAGGGTTAGAACTGTCTAGAGCTCCTGAGCCAGGGTTAGAACTGTCCAGAGCTCCTGAGCCAGGGTTAGAACTGTCTAGAGCTCCTGGGACAGGGTTAGAACTGTCCAGAGCTCCTGAGCCAGGGTTAGAACTGTCTAGAGCTCCTGGGACAGGGTTAGAACTGTCCAGAGCTCCTGAGCCAGGGTTAGAAGTGTCCAGAGCTCCTGGGATAGGGTTAGAACTGTCCAGAGCTCTTGGGATAGGGAGGTCCCCAGGCCACATGTCTGGTCTACTCTGATACCTTTTTGTGTGAGAAATTAACCAAGAGTATCTCCTCCACTGCCTGTGAGGGACCTAAGCAGAAGGACTGAAGGACAGTTTCCTCCCCTCTGGGGATAGGACAAGCAGCTGGAACTGCTCTGAGAACCTTGCTTTTGCCTCATATTGGTCATAAAACTGCCCATAGGCTGGGTGTGGTGGCTCACACCTAAAATCGCAGCACTTTGGGAGCCGAGGAAGGAGGATTGCTTGAGACCAGGAGTTTAAGACCAGCCTGGGCAATATAAGGAGACCACATCTCTACAAAAAATTAAAAAATTAGCTGAGCATGGTGGTCCACATCTGCAGTCCTAGCTACTTGGGAGACTGAGGTGGGAGGATCACTTGAGCACAGGAGGTCAAGGCTACAGTGAGCCATGATTGCACCACTGCACCCCAGCCTGGGCAATAGAGTGAAATTGTGTCTCAAAAACAAAATGAAACAAATAAAAAACTGCCTGTAGTTGTCTCCATGGGGGTCATGTCTGGGCTAGCTCTGGGATTAGAGGTTAGGGCATGTCAGGGTGTTGATGGAAGGCTCACATTTTCAGGGCCAGCAGATGCATGGTTTGGGGTCAGCAGTTGGCCTCAGGTGACAGGGCGGGACTAGTGGGAGGGGATCTCTACGGGGTAGGGTTCCTCCTCACCCACACAGTGCAGCAGCTGGAAGGCAGTCAGCCAGGCCTCCGGGATGGCTGCAGCTTAGGGCAGGGTCAGTCCCTCTGGGATAGGCATGAGGAGCCCTTCAGGGACAGTGACGTACTGAGCCTGGCCCCCACCGGGCAGCAGAGCCATGGCTGCGTCCCCAATCTTCCAGTGTCCCCGGCAGCCAGGCCCCAGTTTTGCCATGTGTCTAGATGCCCAAAATGTTGCTTTGTTGCTGGCTTCTGGGGGCGGGGAATACTGGCCTGTCTCTGTAGAGGGAGGGGCTCACAGTGAGTGAGTATGATAAGAGGGGTTAAATGTCAGTCCTCCCTGTTGCTGGAGAGAGAAGGTGGATTTTGGCTTGGAGTCTACTGCAGGTGGGAGTAAATTCTAGGGTGGGAGAAAATTCAGATAGTCTCCAAATAACAGTAATTACAGAAACAACTTCATCCCGGAGACAGCCCATCTGGGAGGTCTCCCCTGTCACTCCCCTAGCCTGGCAGACAGTGCTGTGAGTCAGGGGGCTGAGGCAGCTGGGAAGAGGCATGGAGTGCAGCTTGCTGAGGTCTGAGACCCTGAGAGGTGGGGCTGGCGAGGGGACATCCTGCCATCTCAGCCCTTGTTTCTCCTACTCTGAACTCAGCTTCCACAAGAAGGTGGGCTATCATGCCGTCTTTACCAGCTAGAAACTGGATCTGCAACAGGGACGTCACGCAAACTGGCTCTCTGATTCTCTCTAGCCTGGATGAAGGGGAGTCAGGAAGGGTGCTGGCTTGGCTCTGGGGCACAGGGACTCAGACCACGGCTTCCAAGGGGCTGCATTCATTGCTGCCTGACCCAACCTGGGACTTGGATCAGAACAGGCTCCAAATAAAGGGGCCTGGGACCCTCTGCTCTCACACTTCCCAAGTGCACACTAATCCCTTTCTTCCTGAGAGCCAGCTGTCTGGACTTGGGAGCCAAATGGATCTGGGTTCAAATTCTGTCTCTGCCATTTATTCAGTCTTATATCAAATACTACACATGCTTACTATGTGTCAGGCCCTGTGGTAGGCAGAGCAGATTGCTTCTGTCCTGGTGGAACTTACAGTCTAGTGGGGGAAGACAGACTTTAAAGAAGTACACACACACACACGCACACATGCACACGCACGTACACACACGCACATACACACGTGCACACATAATCACATACACACGCACACACACAAACCAGATTTGTGGGAACTAACTGGCTGCTATGAGAGAAGAAGCCAGACATACAAAGAATGATTGAAGGGCATCCCAGGGAGAGGGAAGGGCAAGCTCAGGGCAGGCAGGCACGTGGAGTGCGGCTGGAGGGTGCTGAGCAAGGCACAGGAGCTACTGCTCAGGGGGAGGAGGTGTCAGCAGCCCAACCAGCAGGGCCCCATAGCGAGCAGACAGTTTCCATTTCGTCCTAAGTGCGTGGCCATCTCTCTGGGGGTCGCTCTGGCTGCCATGTGGAGAGGGGGCTGAAGGAAGCGCTACGAGCACCCGGGTAAAATGGAACTGGTGTGGCCCTGGATGGAGCAGTGGGGATAAGAGGGCTGACTGGAGATCTTCTACAAGGGAGGCTCAGAGACCTAGGCTCATGAAGCGGATGAGGAGTGGAGAGACCTGGGGTCAATCCCTGGCTTATGCAGTTTCCCGGGCGTCATTCACACTTTCCTCATTACTGGAATGGAGACACAAGGACCCATCTCCTTGGGTGGTTGTGAGGCTCAAGTGAAAACATCCACTCAGCACAGTGCCCGGCACAGTGTGAGCACGAAACAACCCGCAGCACCTCTCCTTGCTGATGTCTGTGCCCACTCTCCCAGCATGGCCCCAGGGGTGGGGCTAGGTAAGGGGGTGTCCCCGGCCGGCTCTGAGGGCACAATGGCAGGTGCTGCAGTCCTGCTCCTGAATCTGACACAGACACCAAGAACCCATGCCATCCATCTAGCCATGCTGGCCCAGCTCCGCCCAGCTCCCTTCAAAACTGGCTGACGATCAGTCAGTTCCTGACCCAAGCAGCTCTGCCCCAGGAGCAGGCCCTGGTCCCTAGTGCCCCACCCCACAGTGACTGGGTACCTGCAGTAAGTCCTCGCGGTTCAAGGCGCTAACCGCCACCTTTAGGAGGACTTCACCCTCCCCCAGGTTCGGCTTGGTCACCTTCTTCACGTAGAGGTTTTCCGGTCCTCCTAGCTTGTCAAAATGCACAGCCAACATTTTACATGAGGACACGGGAGTGGAGGGATGGAAGAAAGGCATGAAAACTGGGACAGATTTGAAAGGAACCCCCTTCTCCAAATTAGGATCTCCAGAAATCACCCGTCTCCACCTCCTGTTCTCTGTCTGCCGCCCCTCACCGTCCTCACTGCCCGTCTGGCTTCCCTAGCTACATCCCCAGCCGTTGCTGCTCCCTGCGTCTTCTCTGGCTGTGAAGAGGGATTTGTGGAGCGGCTTTGGAATGAAAGAAATCGAGATTCACGTCTTAGGCAAGAATGGGACTAAAATATTATTACATAATGTGCTGTCCCGGGCCCAGGCAGAGCAGGGCCCGCAGACGGTCCCTCTCCCAGGGAGTTAGCCCACCTTTCCGGGGCTGGTGGCTCTGAGAGCACGGGGATGCCCAGCCCAGGAGGACGGAAGCCCCACCTGGAGCCATCCTGCTGGGGTCTCCCTCCCTCCGTCAGCACTGGGGTGCCTGCACTTCCTGTCTCGGTGCTGCCTGCCCCTGCAGGCCTGGCTCAGGGAGGGACTATTTTATCTTTTTTTTTTTTTTTTTTTTTTTTTTGAGACGGAGTCTCGCTCTGTCGCCCGGGCTGGAGTGCAGTGGCTGGATCTCAGCTCACTGCAAGCTCCGCCTCCCGGGTTTACGCCATTCTCCTGCCTCAGCCTCCCGAGTAGCTGGGACTACAGGCGCCCGCCACCTCACCCGGCTAGTTTTTATTTTGTATTTTTTAGTAGAGACGGGGTTTCACCGTGTTAGCCAGGATGGTCTCGATCTCCTGACCTCATGATCCACCCATCTCGGCCTCCCAAAGTGCTGGGATTACAGGCTTGAGCCACCGCACCCGGCCTTGGGAGGGACTATTTTATGTCCTGGGCAGGAAGGATGGGCAGGCCCATTGCCTGGGATGTGGGTGTGCCCTGTTTGTTCATTTTAGAAATCTAATGATCAAAGTAATCTCAATATGTTACACAAGTTTGGCCCTCAAGGGCAACGACCTGCCCTGTATCCCTCAACCTGAGGCTGTGGTGGCCGCGTTCCTCTCTGCACCCCTCAAGCCGAGGCTGTGGTGGGCACATTCCTCCCTGCGCCCCTCAACCGGAGGCTGTGGTGGCCCAAGTTCCTCCCTGCACCCCTCAGGCCGAGGCTGTGGTGACCGCGTCCCTCCCTGCACGGGGTCTGACAGGCTGTCGTCCTGGGCTTGGGTAACTCTGGATGCTGCTTCTGTCCCAGGGCAGGAAGGTGGCTGAGTGCAGCTTTCCCTTAGGGGCAGATAACCCACATTTGGGGTGAAGGGGTGACCATCTTGTGTCCAGCTCTGTGCAAGCTGTGTGGTGGGCAGAGAAGGTGCAGTGCAGCCCTTGGGGGAGGGTGAAGAGGTGAAGGGATGGATGGGTGCCCAAGGGACCTCTAAAGGCTGTGGGTGTGTAAGAGGGGAGAGTGCCTCAGGCTGGGGAAAGGTGCTTGGATGTGGCAGTGCCTACTTGAGACTCACAATGTCCCAAAGAGTCAGGTAGGTGATGAGCTCCATTTTCAGGTGGGAAAAGAGATTCAGAGAGGTAAAGGCCTCATCAAGGATCACAGAGCTTGTCCACAGCAGAGCAGCCACCAGAACCCAGGCTGTCTCATCACCCCTCCCACCTGAAGGCTGACAAGGAGAAGTGGAGGGTAGGAAGGGGACCATGGGTAGCTGGGCCTCACAGCAGGAGCGGAAAAGAGGGATTGCCACATATGGTGCGGAGCTTATGAGGTTTCCCTGTGTGCTGCGAAGGTGGTCTCCATCTCTGAGTGCCTGGTTCCCCAAAAGGGGCAGCAATAGGTCTGTTGGAAGCCCCACAAAAAAGTTTGCTTTTCTTGAAACAAAGCATCCCCTGTTGTAATCCCCTTTCTTTCAAGATCCAAATTTTCGGTTTGGGTGGTAATTTGCAGTGTCTGTTTCCACAGTCCCCCACTTTTCTGGCTTCAAAAGTCTCCCGAAAAGATCATGTTTTAGCAGAACAAACAATGTCTCTGTGTTAGGCATGGGTGGAGGACTGTGCCCAGAAACCCAGCTGGTCTGAATGTGCAGTTGCTGCTGCTCATCCTGATAGTTAAATGGGTTTGGGGGGATAATCTCTCATCCAGTGGGCGCCCAGCTCCTCCAAAGGGTTCTGTGAAGTTCTGCTGAGTCACCTTGAGGCAGCAGCTTCTCTAATTCCAAGCCCAAGCTTGGGCAGCCCAACAGCTCGGGGGTGACTCATGGTCTGGAGCAGCACCAAGGTTGATACTTTTCCCACGAAGGAGCTGGAGTAGTTCAGCTCTGGGTACGGCACCAGCTTCCATGCCTGCAGGACCTTCCCTGGGCTCCTCCTCCCCTTCCTCAGAAGACGTCCCACCCTGACGCTGGTGGGCAAATCCCAGGACTGAAGACTTAGGAAGGCTCTGGGAGAGGGAAGGGCTTGGAATCTGCCCGATGGGCCCCTTGTTCGCCCTGACTTCTGGGGCTGTCTGTTTGGCTACCTGCCTCTGCCATCTTCCTGGCCACCTGCCACCATGGCTCAGGGCTCAAGGCATTTCTCCTTACTCCAGGTGGTAGTCTGCACACAGTTTTATTCTGAAATAGGCAAAAAGCATGTCCCAAAACTATGCGTCCACTCTCACTTTTTATTTTTATTTTTATTTTATTTTACTTTAAATTCTGGGATACATGTGTTGAAGGTACATGTTTGTTACACAGGTGTACATGTGCCATGGTGGTTTGCTGCACCTATAAGCCTGTCATCTAGGCTTTAAGCCCGGCATGCATTAGGTATTTGTCCTAATGCTCTCCCTCCCCTTGCACCCCAGCCCCCGATAGGCCCCGGTGTGTGATGTTCCCCTCCCTGTGTCCATGTGTTCTCATTGTTCAACTCCCACTTATGAGTGAGAACATGCACTATTTGGTTTTCTGTTCCTGTGTTAGTTTGCTGAGGATGATGGTTTACAGCTTCATCCATGTCCCTACAAAGGACATTATCTCATTCTTTTTTATGGCTGCATAGTATTCCATGGTGTATATGTGTCACATTTTCTTTATCCAGTCTATCATTGATGGGCATTTGGGTTGGTTCAGTGTCTTTGCTGTTGTAAATAGTGCTTCAATAAACATATGTGTGCATGTGTCTTTCTTTCTTTCTTTTTTTTTTTTTGGAGACAGAATCTCGCTGTGTCACTCAGGCTGGAGTGCAGTGGCATGATGTCGGCTCACTGCAACCTCCACCTCCCGGGTTCAAGTGATTCTCCTCAGCCTCCCAAGTAGCTGGGACTACAAGTGCCCGCCACCAAGCTGGGCTAATTTTTTTGTATTTTTAATAGAGATGGGTTTCACTATATTGGCCAGGCTGATCTTGAACTCCTGACTTTGTGATCTGCCCACCTCAGCCTCCCAAAGTGCTGGGATTACAGGTGTGAGCCACTGCTCCTGGCTGCATGTGTCTTTATAGTAGAATGATTTATAAACCTTTGGGTACATACCCTGTAATGGGATTGCTGGGTTAAATGGTATTTCTGGGTCTAGATCCTTGAGGAATCGCCCATACTCTTTTTTTTTTAAGACACGGTCTTGCTCTGTCACCCAGGCTGGAGTGCAGTGGCACCATCATAGCTTACTGCAGCCTTGACCTCTTGGATTCAAATGATCTTCCTGTCTCAGCCTCCTGAATAACTGGGCCTTGGCCTCCCGAGTAGTCTCATGTGCCTGGGACTGCAGACACATGCCATCACACCTGGCTACTTTTTAAAGTTTTGGTAGAGACAAGATCTTTCATGTTGCTCAGGCTGGTCTTCAACTCTTGGGCTTAAGTGATCTTCCTGCCTCCGTCTACCAAAGTGCAGGGATTACAGGTGTGAGCCACTGTTCCCAGCCTCCTCTCACATTTTTAAGTTGATATCTAAAATTATTCACCTGGAATATAAATAGTTCAAAAGATAAGGATTTCTTATTTCTTCAAATACTGACATTTTAAACTCTTACAACAGGCTTTTTTCCCCCCAAGAGACAGAGTCTCATTCTGTTGCCCAGGCTGGAGTGCAATGGTGTGATCATAACTCACTGTAACCTCAAACTCCTGAACTCAAGGAATCCTCCCACCTCAGCCTTCCTAGTAGCTAGGACTACAGGCACATGACACCATGCCTGGCTAATTTTTCTATTTTTCATAGAAGCAGTCTCACTATGTTGCCTCAGCTTGTCTTGAACTCTTGGCCTCAAGGGATCCTCCTGCCTTGGCCTCTCAAAATGTTGGGTTTACAGCCTCTCAAAATGTGGCACACACCTGTAGTCCCAGCCTACATCAGGCTTTTAAATATATCTGTTGGGCCAGGTGCGGTGACTCAAGCCTGTAATCCTGGCACTTTGGGAGGCCTAGGTGTGCAGATCACTTGAGTTCACGAGTTGGAGACCAGCCCGGCCAACATGGTGAAACCTCATCTCTACTAAAAGTACCAAAAAACAGCCTGGCACGGTGGCACACACCTGTAGTCCCAGCTACTCCAGAGGATGAGGAAGGAGAATCACTTGAACCCAGGAGGCAGAGGTTGCAGTGAGCCAAGATTGCGCCACTGCACTCCAGTCTTATATTAGAGCAATTTGATATTTATTAATATAATCATCCACTAAGAAAGACGCGAACTCTTCTTTAACAGTTAAACGTTTTACAACTGGAACAGCTCCGGTCTGCAGCTCCCAGTGTGATCAACGCAGAAGATGGGTGATTTCTGCATTTCCAACTGAGGTACCTGGTTCATCTCACTGGGACTGGTTGGACAGTGGATGCAGCCCATGGAGGGTGAGCTGAAGGAGGGTGGGGCATCACCTTTCCCTGGAAGCACAAGGGGTGGGGGATTTCCCTTTCCTAGCCAAGGTAAGCCGTAACAGACTACCTGGAAAAATGGGACACTCCCGCCCAAATACTGTGCTTTTCCCAAGGTCTTAGCAACCGGCAGACAAGGAGATTCTCTCCCATGCCTGGCTCGGTGGGTCCCACACCCACGGAGCCTTGCTCACTGCTAGTGCAGCAGTCTGAGATCGAACTGTGAGGCGGCAGCCTGACTGGGGGAGGGGTGTCCGCCATTGCTAAGGCTTGAATAGGTAAACAAAGCAGCTGGGAAGTTTCAACTGGGTGGAGCCCACTGCAGCTGAATAACGCCTACTGCCTCTAGATTGTACCTCTGTGGGCAGGGCATAGCTGAACAAAAGGCAGCAGACAACTTCTGCAGACTTAAAAGTCCCTGTCTGACAGCTCTGAAGAGAGCAGTGGTTCTCCCATCACAGCGTTTAAGCTCTGAGAACGGACAGACTGCCTCCTCAAGTGGGTCCCTGACCCCCACGTAGCCTAACTGGGAGACACTTCCCAGTAGGGGCCAACAGATACCTCATATAGGCGGCTGCCTCTCTGGGATGAAGTCTCCAGAGGAAGGATTAGGCAGCAATATTTGCTGTTTTGCAATATTTGCTGTTCTGCAGCCTCCGCTGGTGATACCCAGGAAAACAGGGTCTGGGATGAACCTCCAGCAAACTCCAACAGACCTGCAGCTGAGGGACCTGACTGTTAGAAGGAAAACTAACAAACAAAGCAATAGCATCAACATCACCAAAAAGGTCATCTACACCAAAACCCCATCTGTAGGTCACCAA
This sequence comes from Chlorocebus sabaeus, assembly GCF_047675955.1. NCBI lineage: Eukaryota > Metazoa > Chordata > Mammalia > Primates > Cercopithecidae > Chlorocebus > Chlorocebus sabaeus. The sequence goes on from NC_132917.1 coordinate 23,782,379, forward strand.
CATCAAAGACCAAAGGTAGATAAAACCACAAAAATGAGGAGAAACCAGAGCAGAAAAGCTGAAAATTCTAAAAATCAGAGTGCCTCTTCTCCTCCAAAGGATCGTAGCTCCTTGCCAGCAAAGGAACAAAGCTGGATGGAGGATGACTTTGACGAGTTGACAGAAGTAGGCTTCAGATGGTCAGTAATAACAAACTTCTGCAAGCTAAAGGAGGATGTTCAAACCCATCTCAAGGAAGTAAAACCATTGAAAAAAGATGAGACGAATGGCTAACTGGAATAAACAGTGTAGAGAAGACCTTAAATGACCTGATAGAACTGAAAACCATGGCATGAGAACTTTGTGATGCATGCACAACCTTCAATAGCCGATTTGATCAAGTGGAAGAAAGGGTATCAGTGGTTGAAGATCAAATTAATGAAACAAAGTGATAAGACAAGGTCAGAGAAAAAAGAGTAAAAAGAAATGAACAAAACCTCCAGGCAATATGGGACTATGTGAAAAGACCATACCTATGTTTGATTGATTTCTGTACCTGAAAGTGATGAGGAGGATGGAACCAAGTTGGAAAACACTCTTCAGGATATTATGCAAGAGAACTTCCCCAACATAGCAAGGCAGGCCAACATTCAAATTCAGGAAATACAGAGAACACCACAAAGATACTCCTTGAGAAAAGCAACCCCAAAGCACATATTGTCAGATTCACCAAGGTTGAAATGAAAGAAAAAGTGTTAAGGGCAACCAGAGAGAAAGGTTGAGTTACCCACAAAGGGAAGCCCATGATATTAACAGCAGATCTCTCAGCAGAAACCCACAAGAAGAGAGTGGGGGCCAATAGTAAACATTCTTAAAGAAAAGAATTTTCAACCCAGAATTTCATACCCAGCCAAACTAAGCTGCATAAGTGAAGGAGAAATAAAATCCTTTACAGACAAGCAAATGCTGACAGATTTTGTCACCACTAGGCCTGCCTTATGAGAGCTCCTGAAGGAAGCACTAAACATGGAAAGGAACAACTGGTACCAGCCACTGCAAAAACATGCCAAATTGTAAAGACCATTGATGCTGTGAAGAAACTGCATGAATTAACGGGCAAAATAACCAGCAAACATCATAATGACAGGATCAAATTCACACATAACAATATTAACCTTAAATGTAAATGGGCTAAATGCCCCAATTAAAAGACACAGACTGGCACATTGGATAGAGTGAAGATCCATCAATGTGCTGTATTCAGGAGACCCATCTCACATGCAAAGACGCACATAGGCTCAAAATAAAGAGATGGAGGAAGATCTGCCAAGCAAATGGAAGGAAAAAAAAAGCAGGGGTTGCAATCCTAGTCTCTGATAAAATAGACTTTAAACCAAGAAAGATCAAGAGACAAAGAAGGCCATTACATAATGGTAAAGGGATCAATTCAACAAGAAGAGCTAACTATCCTAAATATATATGCACCCAATAAAGGAGCACCCAGATTCATAAAGCAAGTCCTTAGAGACCTACAAAAAGACTTAGACTCCCACACAATAATAATGGGAGACTTTAACACCCCACTGTCAATATTAGACAGATCAACAAGATAGAAGGTTAACAAGGATATCCAGGACTTGAACTCAGCTCTGCAACAAGCAGATCTAATAGACATCTACAGAACTCTGCACCCCAGATCAACAGAATATACATTCTTCTCAGCACCACATTGCACTTATTCTAAAATTGACCACATAATTGGAAGTAAAGCACTCCTCAGCAAATGTAAAAGAACAGAAATCACAACAAACTGTCTCTCAGACCACAGTGCAATCAAATTAGAACTCAGGATGAAGAACTCATTCAAATCCACACAACTACATGGAAACTGAACAACTTGCTCCTGAATGACTACTGGGTAAATAGCGACATGAAGGCAGAAATAAAGATGTTCTTTGAAACCAATGGGAAGAAAGACACAACATACCAGAATCTCTGGGACACATTTAAAGCAGTGTGTAGAGGGAAATTTATAGCACTAAATGCCCACAAGAGAAAGCAGTAAAGATCTAAAATCGACACCCTAACATCACAATTAAAAGAACTAGAGAAGCAAGAGCAAACAAATTCAAAAGCTAGCAGAAGGCAAGAAATAACTAATATCAGAGCAGAGCTGAAAGAGATAGAGACACAAAAACCCTTCAAAAAATCAATGAATCCAGGAGTTGGTTTTTCGAAAAGATCAACAAAATTGATTGACTGCTAGCTAGACTAATGAAGAAGAAAAGAGAGAAGAATCAAATAGACACAATAAAAAATTATAAAGGGGATATCACCACTGATCCCACAGAAATACAAACTACCATCAGAGAATACTATAAACCCTCTACGCAAATAAACTAGAAAATCTAGAAGAAATGGTTAAATTCCTGGAAATATACACCCTCCCAAGACTAAACCAGGAAGAAGTTGAATCTCTGAATAGAGCAATAACAGGCTCTGAAATTGAGGCAATAATTAAGAGCCTACCAACCAAAAAAAGTGCAGGACCAGACAGATTCACAGCCAAATTCTACCAGAGGTACAAAGAGGAGCTGGTACCATTCCTTCTGAAACTATTCCAATCAACAGAAAAAGAGGGAATCCTCCCTAACCCATTTTATGAGGCCACCATCATCCTGATACCGAAGCCTGACAGAGACACAACAAAAAAAAGAGAATTTTAGACCAATATGCCTGATGAACATTGATGCGAAAATCCTCAATAAAATACTGGCAAACCGAATCCAGCAGCACATCAAAAAGCTTATCCACCACGATCAAGTTGACTTCATCCCTGGGATGCAAGGCTGGTTCAACATATGCATATCAATAAACATAATCCATCACATAAAGAGAACCAATGACAAAAAAACCACATGATTATCTCAATAGATGCAGAAAAGGCCTTTGACAAAATTCAACAACCCTTCATGCTAAAAACTTTCAATAAACTAGGTATTGATGGAACATATCTCAAAATAATAAGAGCTATTTATGACAAACCCACAGCCAATATCATACTGAATGGGGAAAAACTGGAAGCATTCCCTTTGAAAACTGGCACAAGACAAGGATGCCCTCTCTCACCACTCCTATTTAACATTGTGTTGGAAGTTCTGGCCAGGGCAATCAGGCAAGAGAGGGAAATAAAGGGTATTGAATTAGGAAATGAGGAAGTCAAATTGTCCCTGTTTGCAGATGACATGATTGTATATTTAGAAAATTCCATTGTCTCAGCCCCAAATCTCCTTAAGCTGATAAGCGACTTCAGCAAAGTCTCAGGATACAAAATCAGTGTGCAAAAATCACAAGCATTCCTATACACCATTAACAGATAAACAGAGAGCCAAATCATGAGTGAACTCCCATTTACAACTGTTACAAAGATAATAAAATACCTAGGAATCCAACTTACAAGGGATGTGAAGGACTTCTTCAAGGAAAACTACAAACCACTGCTCAACGAAATAAAAGAGGACACAAACAAATGGAAGAATATTTCATGCTTATGGATAGGAAGAATCAATATCATGAAAATGGCCATGCTGCCCAAAGTGTTTATAGATTCAATGACATCCCCATCAAGCTACCAATGACTTTCTTCACAGAATTGGAAAAAACTGCTTTAAAGTTCATATGGAACCAAAAAAGAGCCCGCGTTGCCAAGACAATCCTAAGTCAAAAGAACTAAGCTGGAGGCATCACGCTACCTGACTTCAAACTATGCTATAAGGCTGCAGTAACCAAAACAGCATGGTACTGGTACCAAAACAGATATACAGACCAATGGAACAGAACGGGGGCCTCAGAAATAACACCACACATCTACAACCATCTGATCTTTGACAAACCTGACAAAAACAAGAAATGGGGAAAGGATTCCCTATTTAATAAATGGTGCTGGGAAAACTGGTTAGCCATATGCAGAAAGCTGAAACTGGATCCCTTCCTTACACCTTATACAAAAATTAATTCAAGATGGGTTAAAGACTTGAATGGTAGACCTAAAACCATAAAAACCCTAGAAGAAAACCTAGGCAATACCATTCAGGACATAGGCCTGGGCAAGGACTTCATGACTAAAACACCAAAAGCAATGGCAACAAAAGCCAAAATAGGCAAATGGGATCTAATTAAACTAAAGAGCTTCTGCATGGCAAAAGAAACTACCATCGGAGTGAACAGGCAACCTACAGAATGGGAGAAAATTTTTGCAATCTACCAATCTGACAAAGGTTAATATCCAGAATCTACAAAGAACTGAAACAAATTTACAAGAAGAAAACAAATAGCCCCATCAAAAAGTGGGCAAAGGATATGAACAGACACTTCTCAAAAGAAGACATCCATGCAGCCAACAGACACATGAAAAAAGCTTATCATCACTGGTCATCAGAGAAATGCAAATCAAAACCTCAATGAGATACCATCTTGTGCCAGTTAAAATGGCAGTCATTAAAAAGTTATGAAACAACAGATGCTGGAGAGAATGTGGAGAAATAGGAATGCTTTTACACTGTTGGCGGAAGCGTAAATTAGTTTAACCATTGTGGAAGACAGTGTGGCGATTCCTCAAGGATCTAGAACTAGAATTACCATTTGACTCAGCAATCCCATTACTGGGTATATACCCAAAGGATCATAAATCATGCTACTATAAAGACACATGCACATGTATGTTTATTGTGGCACTATTCACAATAGCAAAGACTTGGAACCAACCCAAATGTCCATCAATGATAGACTGGATTAAGAAAATGTGGTACATATACACCATGGAATACTATGCAGCCATAAAAAAGGATGAGTCCATGTCCTTTGCAAGGATATGGATGAAGCTGGAAATCATTATTCTCAGCCAACTATCACAAGGACAGAAAACCAAATAGCACATGTTTTCACTCATAGGTGGGAATTGAACAATGAGATCACTTGGACACAGGGTGGGGAACATCACACACCAGGGCCTGTCAGGTGGGGGGCTGGTGGAGGGATAGCATCAGGAGAAATACCTAATGTGAATGAGTCGATGGGTGCAGCAAACCACCGTGGCACATGTATACTTACATATCAAACCTGCACGTTGTGTACATGTACCCTAGAACTTAAAGTATAATAATAAAAAAAAGTTTTACAACCTTATTTTTCTTCTACTACTCATATTTTCATTCCACTTTTTTCATTGAATCATATTCCGCTATATTTTATGCTTTACTGATCATTCTTATCTGCAACAAAAATACATATGTAAATTGACATTAATTTAAAAAATTATTTTCTGTAACCACAGGACTACTATAAGTATTAAATTTCTTTTTGATTTATTATTATGATATTATTAGTCCACAATTGATCAAAACAATATGTATTATTTTAAATAATAATTATCAAACGTAAAATGCAATTGGAAATACATTCTTTTTTTGTTTGTTTTTAGGGACGGAGTCTTGCTCTGTGGCCCAGGCTGGAGTGCAGTGGCGCGATTTTGGCTCACTGAAAGCTCCGCATCACGGTTTCACGCCATTCTCCTGCCTCAGCCTCCCGAGTTGCTGGGACTACAGGCGCCTGCCACCACGCCCGGCTAATTTTTTGTATTTTTAGTAGAGATGGGGTTTCACCGTGTTAGCCAAGATGGTTTCGATCTCCTGACCTCATGATCCGCCCCTCTCAGCCTCCCAAAGTGCTGGGATTACAGGCGTGAGTCACCGTGCCTGGCCTGGAAATACATTCTTAGTGGTAGTTGGTAGGGCTGAATTTTTCCCAATAGTTGTATATGTGGATGAATACTACTTATTGCTAGAATGGAACTGAGTTCGAAATTAATTATCTTCCTATTTTTTATTTTTAAATTTAATTTAATTTAATTTTTTTTTTTAAGACGGAATCTCGCACTGTCACCCAGGATGGAGCGCCGTGGCGCCATCTTGGCTCACTGCAAGCTCCGCCTCCCGGATTTACACCATTCTCCTGCCTCAGCCTCTCGAGTAGCTGGGACTACAAGGGCCCGCCACCATGCCCGGCTTATTTTTGTGTATTTTTAGTAGAGATGGGGTTTCACAGTGTTAGCCAGGATGGTCTCTATCTCTTGACCTCGTGATCTGCCCGCCTTGCCCTCCCAAAGTACTGGGATTGCAGACGTGAGCCACCGCACCGGCCCCTATTTTTTATTTTGCTAGACAAGCTCTGGGAAATCTAGTTTGCATAAATTAGATGGGAAAGAAATTTCGTTATAGGAATGCCAGCCGATTCTTTGAATACCTCTGAATTATATAATAAAAACCATAGAATGATCTATCATCAAAAGTTATTTTCAATGCTCTATGAGGTGACAACTTAATTAGATCTTGCTTCAGTTTTGTTGAAAGTAAAGACTTGGAAACCACCCAATCTGTTACTCAGTCATAAGTGTCATTCAAGTTCTCAGTTTCTGGAATTATACCAACAAAACTTTCTGAAGACTTATCAAATGCTTATTAATTATATCTGCTATTTTTTCACTTAGAGGCACCTTGTTTAAATTGATATGCTCAGGAAAGATTTAGGAAGTAAAAATGTTAATTTCAATACACTTTTGCTAAAGTTTTTGGATCAAATTCTTTTACCCTATCCCATGCTTTAAATGTATTTTCAGGCCGGGAGTGGTGGCTCATGCCTGTAATCCCAGCGCTTTGGAAGCCTGAGGCGGGTAGATCAGCTGAGGTCAGGAGTTTAAGACCAGCCTGGCCAACACGGCGAAACCTGTCTCTATTAGAAATACAAAAATTAGCTGAGTGTGGTGGCAGGTGCCTGTAGTCCCAGCTACTCGGGAGGCTGAGGCAGGAGAATTGCTTGAACCCTGGAGGTGGAGGTTGCAATGAGCCGAGATCACATCATTGCATGCCAGCCTGAGCAACAGAGTGAGACTCTGTCTAAAAAAAAAAAAAAAAAGGTATTCATTAACATATTGGAGCTGCAGACTTAACTCATTTATGGAAAACATCTGTGACATTCTTACTGGCAAAGGCAGTCCTCACTGTTAAACTAATCAGCCAAATCAAATTACTTTCTATCAGAAAAAGTTTCTCATTTTTTAATTCAAGTAATCATGTTAATATGCACCTTATAACAATCATTTTGCTTCTGAATCTTAAGAAATATAGATGGACAAGGCATGCAGCCGTCCTTTCCTGGATGAATTACGATACAAAAATGTTCACTGTTTCTCATTGATACTATTTTTGCTTTATTCTCACGGGACTCTCTTTCACATATGGTGCATTTTTGAACAATAGAGGATGAAAGAGATCATGCAATTTAAAAATATTTAGAATTTTCTCTTCCTTTGGCACCTTACAGTTCTTTTGCTCCAAGCCAGGCTCAAAGGCTCAAAGGGCTGTGTGAGCATGAGCCCTTTTGTATAGTGGGTAAAGGGAGGCTGGGGAGGGAGGCCGGAAGGTAGCTTTGACATGAGTCCTCAACTACAGCAGATCCTTTTCAGGAAAGTACATATGGATTGAGAACCTGGGAAAAAGGAACCCTTTAAATCCATTCATGCCTGGGTGCCCCTTCTAATGGTTGTGTGAACCATCAGGACACAAAGTTCTCTCGTTTGGAGACTGCTGTTACAAAAGATCACCTGCTCCCTGGGCACCTCCACAGGTGCTGTATAGCTATCACCAAAGCGTCACTTGTGTGGATCTCTCTGCATAGCTGGACCCAACTGGAAGTTTGTAATGAGAATTATAGGAGGCAACTGGAATGCCCTACAGAGGAGGCTCCAGACAGTTATTGCCTTGAGGAGGTTTATGAAAAAGGCTCCCACTAGGCACCCAGCAATGCAGCGGGTATGTTTAGGAAAGGCTGACTGGCCAGGGGGTGAGCTGCCGAGAGGCTTCACCAGGCCCGCGGAACTTCAGAGAATTGCTGTAGTCCAGGTCAGACTCCCTGCCTGTCGGCATGTGGAGCACGGGTCTACAGCTCACAGAACTGAGTTCTCAAATCCAGATGTCAGTGTGCTAATTTGTAAGGAGAAATTATTGGCATGGGGGCTGAACCCCAAAATCTACAGGCAAATCTATGTGGAATGTCAAATGGTAAGCCAGGACTCAGGACAAGATTGAATGATTGAGATTAATTGGGGGTGGAGCCAAGATGGTGGACTAGAGGCAGCTCATGTGTGCTGCTGTTATGGAGAAGAAACAAAAGGACTAGCAAACATTGAGCTACAGGACAATATCTGAGAAACCACGTTGGGACCCATCAGGGCAGTAGAGGAACACAGAGTGCAGAAAGGAGTGAAGCCAGGCACCAGCTGCCTGGGTTCAGCATGGAGCCTGGAGAACCTCTCCAACACAGGACAGGGTGAGTGAGTGAGAGCCCCCAGGGGGATTCATGCTCTCCACAGGGACCTGGGCAAGACTGGGAATAGGAGAATCCCACTGGGCCCCACACCTACCCATCGCATTTCTAGACTGAGGCAGAGAACCACTCAGATGTTTTCCGGGGCCAACTCTCGAGTCCAAGGGGACCTCTATAATAAGCCTTGGGCCTTGAGGCAGACCAGCCAGTGCCATAGCCCCAGTAGAGGCTGTAGTTGCCATGACTGGGAGCTGTAAGGTTGCTCCACCCACCCATGCTGGGCAGGCCTCAACACCAGCCTCTAGCCCAGCAGTCTCACTTCAGCCTGAACTCCGTCAGCCATTCCACCCACTCCTACCACTGGTAGCCAGGTGGGCAACACCTGCTAGAGCTTCCCGCTCAGTGGCCCTGCTTCTGTGTGAACTCAGCTAGAGGGTGCAGCTTTCTGTTGTCCTGGGAAACACCCGAACAGCAGAGTGAGTGACTCTACCCACCCCCGCCACTGGTAGCCGGTGGGTAACAACTGCTAGAGCTCCTGGCCCAGCAGCTCTGCTTCTGTGTGAATTCAGCTGGTGGGTGCAGCCTCCTATTGTCCCAGGAAGCACCCAGATGGCAAGGCACATGACCACACCCACCCTTGCCACTGACAGCCAAGTGGAGAACACCTGCTAGAGCTTCTGGCTCAGCAGTACTGTTTCTGTGTGAACTCAGCCAACAAATGCAGCCTTCTGTTGTTCCAGGAAGCACACAGACACCAGAGCAGGCATTCCCACCAGCCCCAGCCACTGGTAGCCTGACAAGTCACACCTGCCAGAGCTTTTGGCCCTGTGACTCTACTTCTACCTGAATTTGTCAAGGGACGCAGCCTCCTGTTGCACTGGAAACACCCAGACAGCAGGGCAGTCAACAGCACCCACCCCCGCTTCCTGTAGCCAGATGGGCCACACCCAGTAGTTTCCAATCCAGTGGTCCTGCTTCTGCCTGAACTCTGCAGGCAGGTGCAACCTTGTGTTTCACCAGGAAGCATACAGACAGCAGATTGGAGCTGACCTGGCAAGGTTACAGCTTGTCTGCCAACTGTGGCCCTTGCCTAAGGGAGTTCCATGGACCAGAACACCCAAAAAAGAAATGCAAGTAGAGAGACAGTAATTGGAAGGGGCTCCTCCAAGACCTAGGAGTGGACTAGAATTGAAAGCAGTTAACCAAACCCACCTTATACCATAATCAAACCCCCAAGGGCATCAAAGAAGAAAAAAGAAAAAAAAGATTTCATCCAAAGGACAGCAACTTCAAAGATTGAAGGAACATCAGCCCACACAAATGAGAAAGAACTAGCACAAAAACTCTGGCAAATCAAAAAGCCAGAGTGTCTTCTTTCCTCCAAATGACCACACTAGTTCCCCAGCAAGGGTTCTTGACTGGGCTGGAATGACTGAAATGATAGAAATAGAATTCAGAAGATGGTTAGGAATGAAGATCATCAAGATTCAGGGGAATTCAAAACCCAATCCAAGGAAGCTAACAATCAAAATAAAACAATACAGGAGCTGACAGATTAAATAGCCTCTATGTAAAAGAACCCAACTGATCTGATATAGCTGAAAAACACACTACAAGAATTGCACATTGCAACTGTAAGTATTAACAGCAGAATAGACCAAGCTGAGTAAAGAATCCCAGAGCTCAAAGACTAGCTTTCTGAAATAACCCATTCAGACAAGAATAAAGAAAAAAGAATAAAAAAGAATGAACAAAACCTCAGAGAAATATGGGATGGTGTGATTAGATCAAATCTATGACTCATGGGCATCCCTAAAAGAGACAGGGAGAAAGCAAGCAACTTAGAAGACATATTTTAGGATAATGTTCATGAAAATTTCTTGAACCTTGTTAGAGAGGCCAATATTCAAATCCAGGAAATGCAGAGAACCCCTAAGAGATATTACTCAAGACCATCCCCATACTCAAGACATATAATCATCAGATTCTCCAAGGTTTACATGAAAGAAAATATGTCAAAGGCAGCTAGAGAGAAAGGGCAGGTTACCTACAAAGTGAACTCCATCAGGCTAACAGCAGATCTTTCAGAAGAAAACCTAAAAGTCAGAAGAGATTGGGGGCCTATATTTAGCATTCTTTTTTTTTTTTTTTTTTTTGAGACAGAGTCTTGCTCTGTTGCCCAGGCTGGAGTGCAGTGGCACGATCTCAGCTCACTACAACTTCTACCTCCTGGGTTCAAGCAATTCTCCTGTCTTAGCCTCCCAAGTAGCAGGGATTACAGGCACCCGCCACCACAACCAGCTAATTTTTGTATTTTTAGTAGAGACATGGTTTGTTGTGTTAGCCAGGCTGGTCTCAAACTCTTGACCTCAGGTGATCTGCCTGCCTCAGCCTCCCAAAGTGCTGGGATTACAGGTATGAGCCACCTCACCTGGCCTCATTTCATTCTTAAGGAAGAAAATTTCCAACCAAGAATTTCATATCTGGCCAAACTAAGCTTCATATGTGAAGGAGAAATAAGATGATTTTCAGACAAGCAAATGCTGAGGGGATTTTTTTTTCCCGCCAGACCTGCCTTATAAACAGTCCTGAGAGGAGCACCAAATATGGAAGGGAAAGACCATGACTAGCCAGTACAAAAACACACTTAAGTAGACAGACTTAAGTATAAATCAGTCACACAAACAAGTCTGCATAATAACCAGCTAACAACATGATGACAGGATCAAATCTGCACTTATCAATAATAACCTTGAATGTAAATGGGCTAAATATCTCAATCAAAAGACACAGAGTAGCAAGCTGGATAAAAAAGCAAGTCCAATGGTATGCTGTCTTCAAGAGACCCATCTCACATGCAGTGAAATCTGTAGGCTCAAAATAAAAGGATGGAGAAAAGTCTACAAAGAAAACAGAAAAAAGCAGGGGCTGCAATCATAACTTTAGACAAAATTGACTTTAACCTAACAAAGATAAAAAAAGATAAAGAAGGGCATTATATAATAGTAAAGGGTGCAATTCAACAAGAAGACCTAACTATCCTAAATATATACACACTCAACACAGGAGCACCCAGATTCATAAAGCAAGTTCTTAGAGACCTATGAAGAGATTTAGATTCCCACACAATAATAATGGGAGACTTCAACACCTCACTGACAGTATTAGACCACTGAGGCAGAAAATTAACAAAGCTGTTCAGGACCTGAACTCAACACTTGATCAAAGTAACCTGATATCTACAGAACGCTCCACCCAAAAACAACAGAATATACATTCTTCTCATCACCACATGGCACATACTACAAAATCAACCAGACAATCAGACATAAAACAATACTCAGCAAAATAAAAAAACCTGAAATCATACCAACCACATTCTCAGACCACAGTGCAATAAAATAGAAATCAATACTAAGAAAATCATTAAAACCATATGATTACATGGAAATTAAATAACCTGCTCCTAAATGACTTTTGGGTAAATAATGAAATTAAGGCAGAAATAAAAAAATTCTTTGAAACTAATGAGAACAAAGATATGACATACAAGAATCTCTGGGACACAGCTAAGGCAGTGTTAATAGGGAAGTTTATAGCACTAAATGCCCATATCAAACAGATAGATCCCAAATTAACAACCTAATATTACAACTAGAAGACCTAGGGAAGCATGAGCAAACCAACCCCAATGCTATTGGAAGATAAGAAATAATCAAAATCAGAGCTGAGCTAAAGGAAATTGAGACACAAAAACCATACAAAAGGTCAATAAATCCAGAAATTGGTTCTTTGAAAGAAATTAATCAGACAGATAGATCACTAGCTAGACTAATAAAGAAAAAACGAGAGAAGATACAAATAAACACAATTACAAATTACAAAGAGGAGGTTACCACTGGCCCCACAAAAATACAAAAAACCTTCAGAGACTACTTTGAATACCTCTGTGCATACAAACTAGAAAATCTAGAAGTGGATAAATTCCTGGAAACAAACAACTTCCTAAGACTGAACCAGAAGAAACTGAATCCCTGAACAGACCAATAATGAGTTCTGAAATTGAATTAGTAATAAAAAGCCCACCAACCAAAACAAACAAACAAACAAACAAACAGGAAAAGTCCAGGACCAGAGGAATTCACAGCCAAATTCTACCTGAGGTATAAAGAAAAGCTGGTACCATTCCAACAGAAACTATTACAAAAAATTGAGGAGGAGGGACTCCTCCCCAACTCATTTTATGAGGCCAGCATCATTCTGATACCAAAACCTGGCAGAGACACAACAACAACAACAAAAAAAAAAAAAAAAAAAAAAAAGAAAAGAAAAAGAAAAATTCAGGCTGATATTTTTGATGAACATAGATGCACAGATCCTCAACAAAATGCCAGCAAATTGAATCCAACAGCACATGCAAGATTGGTTCAACATATGCAAATCAATAAATGTGATTAGTCACTTAAACATAACTAAAAATAAAACCATATGATTATCTCAATAGATACAGACCTTTCTGATGATTTTCAATAAAATTCAACATCCCTTCATGTTAAAAATCCTCAATAAACTAGCCATTGAAGGAGTATACTTCAAAATAATAAGATCCATCAATAACAAACTCACAGCGAACATCATACTGAATGGACAAAAGTTGGAAGCATTCTTCCTGAAACCAGCACAAGAGAAGGCTGCCCTCTCTCACCACTCCTACTCAACATAGTATTGGAAGTCCTGGACAGAGCAATCAGGCAAGAAATAGAAATAAAAGATATCCAAATAGAAAGAGAGGAAGTCAACTATTCCTCTTTGCTTAGACATGATTCTCTATCTAGAAAATGTCATAGTCTCTGCCCAAAAGCTCCTTAATCTGATAAATAACTTAAGCAAAGTTTTAGGATACAAAATCAATATACAAAAATCAGTAGTATTCTTATGCACCAACAACATCCAAGCTGAGAGCCACTTCAGGAATGCAATCATTCACAATAGCCACAAAAAGAATAAAATACCTGGGAATACAGCTAACCAGGGGGGTGAAAGATCTCTACAATGAGAATTACAAAACACTGCTCAAAGAAATCAGAGATGATACAAACAAATGGAAAAATATTCAATACTCATAGATAGGAGGAGTCAATATTGTTAAAATGGCCATATTGCCCAAAGCAATTTACAGATTCGATGCTACTCCTATCAAACTGCCAAAGACATTCTTCAGAGATTTAGGAAAAGCTATTTTAAAATTCATATGGAACCAAAAAAGAGCTCAAATAGCTAAGGCAACCCTAAGCAAAGCTGGAGGCATCACCTTACCCAACTTCAAACTATATACCACAGGACTACAGTAACCAAAACACCATAGTACTGGTACAAAAATAGACATATAGACCACTGGAACAGTAGAGAGAGCCCAGAAATAATGCCATACCCCTATAACCATCTGATCTTCAACAAAGTTGACCAAACAAAAGCAATGGCAAAAAAAAAAAAAAAAAAAAAAAGCAATGGAAAAGACTCTTTATTCAATAAATGGCACTAGAATAAATGGCTAGCCACATGCAGAAGATTGAACTTGACCTCTTCGTTACACCACATACAAAATCAACTCAAGATGGATTAAAGACTGATGTGTAAAAACTCAAACTATAAAAACCCTGGAAGATAACCTAGGAAATGCCATTCTGGACATAGGACTTGGTAAAAATTTCATAATGAAGACATTAAAGCAATTGCAACAAAACAGAAGTTGACAAATGGGATGTAATCAAATTAAAGAGCTTCTGCACAGCAAAATAAACCATCAACAGAGTAAACAGACAACCTACTGAGAGAAAATATTTGCAAACTATACATCTGACAAAGGTCTAATATCCAGAATCGATAAGGAACTGAAACAAATTTACAAGTAAAAACAACCCCATCAAAAAGTGGGCAAAGGACATGAACACACACTTTTCAAAAGAAGACCTATATGCAGTCAAAAAGCATATGAAAAATGCTAAACATCACTAACCATTAGAGAAATGCAAATCAAAACTACAAGATACCATCTCACACCATTCAGAATGGCTATTACTAAAAAGTCAAAAAATAATAGATGTTGGCGAGGTTGTGGAGAAAAAGGAATGCTTATACAGTGCTAGTGGGAGTATAAATTAATTCAGCCATTGTAGAAATAAGTGTGGCAATTCCTCACTGAACTTAAAACAGAATTACCATTTGACCCAGCAATCCCATTACCGGGTATGTACCCAAAAGAATATAAATCATTCCACCATAAAGACACATGCATGTATATATTCCCTGTAGCCTATTCACAATAGTAAAGACATGTAATCAACCTAAATGCCCATCAATGGTAGACAGGATAAAGAAAATGTGGTATATATACATCATCATGGAATACTATGGAGCCGTAAAAATAATGAGATTATGTCCTTTGCAGCAACATGGATAGACGTGGAGGCATTATCCTTAGCAAACTAACACAGGGACAGAAAACCAAATACCACCTGTTCTCACTTGTAAGTGGGAGCTAAACAAGGAGAACACGTGGATACTAGGAGGGAAACAACAGACACTGGGGCCTACTTGAGATTGGAGGGTGGGAGGAGGGAGGGGATCAGAAAAAACACCTATCAGTCACTATGCATATTGCCTGGGTGATGAAATCATCTGTATACCAAACCCCTGTGACACACAGTTTACCTGTGTAACAAACCTGTACGTGTACCCCTGAACCTAAAACAGAAGTTTAAAAAGTAAAAAGAGATGAATTGAATGCTTAATAATCTGGCAAAGATATCAAGATGTATCAGTCTTGCCATTGAGACGAGATGTGGTGTAGCAAAAATATATTTGGTCTTTGTTCCTGGTTCCTGGTTCCTGGCAGAGAGCTCCTAAAACTCTTGGAATTTATGAAGGGATCTGAGTGTCTTTTTTACTCATGCTAATGAGATGACTCATTTCTGGGATGGGGGGTAGGTACTAGATAGCTTCAGGGCAGGGGCTGATCACCAGAAGAACCAACCCTGTGATTAGAGGGTTGGAACTTTTAGCCTTATCCCCTGACTTCTGGGAAGGGAAAGTGAGTGGGGATTGAGTTCAGTCATATAACCGATGATTCAATCAATTATGCCTACATAACGGAAGCCCGTATAAAAACCCTGAAACAACAAGGTTTGGAGAGCTTCTGGACTGGTGAGCACATCCACATGCTGGGTAGGGCATGTGTCTGGAGAGGTGTGGAAGTTCTGTGCCTCCGCCCCATACATCTCCATTTGGCTATTCCTGACTTGCATCCTTTATAAGAAAACTGCCATCGTAAGTGCAGTATAGCCCTTTCATGAGTTCTGTAGTCATTCCAGCAAATTACCATGAATCATGGGACTCCCCAGCAAATCTGTAGCCAGGTCAGACAGAAGTGTGGGTAGTGCGGGTAGTCTGGGGACCTGGGACTTGTGTTTGGCATCCGTAGTGGGAACAGGCTTGTGGGAACTGAGCTCCTTAACCTGCGGGGTCTGCACTAACTCCAGTTAGCTAGTGTCAAATTGAATCGTGGGACACTTGGTCAAAGAATTATTGTTGGAAAGTACCAGGATACTTAAATTGTTTGCTCAAAGACCCTCCCACTTTGAATAGACCCAACCAACACTTACTCCAGTGACTCTTATGTGAGCTTCCTGGCTGATCTTTTTTTTTTTTTTTTTTTTTTTTTTTGAGACAGAGTCTCGCTGTGTCACCCAGGCTAGATTACAGTGGCATGATCATAGCTCAGTGTAATCTCAAACTCGGACTCAAGCAACCCTTCTGCCTCAGCCTTCTGAGTAGTTGGGACTACAGGTGTGTACCACTATGCCCAGCTATTTTTGCATTTTTTGTAGAGACAAGATCTTGCTATATTGCCCAGACTGATTTCGAACTCCTGGGTTCAGGCAATCCTCCTGCTTTGGCCTCCCAAGTGCTGGGATTATAGGCATGAGCCACTGCACCTGGCCCCACTTCCACTTTTTTTTTGTGGTTACACATTCCTTCTACACACATGTCAATATGTTCACATGTTCAAGTCTTGCAGGTGTGAGAGCCATTCTTTGCATGTCTCTGCTCCTGTCCATTCTGTTTTGATGACACAGCTTAACTTTAGCCTGCAGTATTGATAGCTCAATCTTTGTTTAGCTCTGGGCCTTGGCACCCCTGGCCTCTTTTGGAGTTGTGGCTAGAAGTCCTCAAATGCTTCCTGGCTTGTCGTGCAAACCTCATAAGTATCTTTATATCGTACATCTCTGGACTGCAGAGGTGTGACTGTCCAACGTCACCATGATTTAGCACTATCTGGAATAACCTGCTTCTCCAGTCTCTGACTCAGCTAGTTCAAATGTCTGCAGTATTTCCTCTCATTCTCACCCACTGGGACACTAAGACCCCCTCCACTAGCAGAGGGGACTGATAAATTAGAGCTGAATTACATACAACTCCCACCCGCCAAAAAAGCCCCTTAACTGCATGTTACAAGCTATGGTGTAAAAGTCCTTCCTTGTAAGAGACAAAACAAAAATTCCAGAGAGCCATAAAGTTGCTCAAATTCTGACCCTGAAATTCTACTTGCAGACCTAAGGAAACAATCAGAGATACAAAGAATTATGTAAAAGTTATAAACTGTAATATTATTTATGAAGTGGAAAAACTAGAAATAATCTAAATATCTAACAAAGAACAATATTATGTTTAAATTATATGATATGTAGTGATTTAAAATGTTTTTGAAGCAATTTAAAGACATGCAAGGTCTCATAGCATCATGCTAAATGAACATAGTGGAATGTCAACTCTATACATTAAGGATCTAGGTAAGGTTAAGATGTATATATTACGTGCATCAAAAAAGATCTGAAGAAAATCTCAAAACCATCACCAGAAGCTTTATTTTATTTTATTTTATTTTTGAGGTGGAGTTTCGCTCTTGTTGCCCAGGATGGAGTGTTGTGGCGTGATCTTGGCTCACTGCAACCTCTGCCTCCCGGGTTCAAGCGATTCTTGTGCCTCAGCCTCCTGAGTAGCTAGGATTACAGGTGCCCGCTATGATGCCCAGCTCATTTTTGTATTTTTTAGTAGAGGTGGGGTTTTGCCATGTTGGCCAGGCTGGTCTCAAACTCCTGACCTCAGCTGATCCGCCCGCCTCAGCCCCCCAAAGTGCTGGGATTATGGACATGAGCCACCGTGCCTGGTCTAGAAATTTTCATTTAATGTGAAATTATGACTAATTTATTTTCCCAAGTTATCAAAGTGAGTATATATTACTTTTGTAATCCGAATTTAATAGTTTTCTAAAAGTACTGTCTACCCCACAGCACTGCTTGATGTCTTTTGAGTGACTCCAAGGAGAGTAGTCTTTTCTATTTTGGCTCTATCCATCTTTCCATTTTCATCGATCACTGTCTCCCATATACTGCTTTCCAGCCACATGGAACCTCTCACCATTCTTTCCACACAACAGGCCTTTTCATCACTCTGTGCCTTGGCATTTGCTGCTCCTTCAGCCTGGAATGCTCCTTACTTTCTTCCATACTCACTTTTCTTCCAAATGCACTTCAAATGCTAGTTTCAGGTTCCTGAAGACACCATTAGTCACTCCAGGTTCTGTGCTCTGTAGTTGTTTTACACCCGCTCCAGCATTTATCATGTGGTCATGTGACTCATTTACAACTTGCCTTCCCCACTAAATTGTGAGCCTGTCTTAGGGTAGGTGTATTATTTACTGTTGTATCACAAAGCCGACTATATGCTAGGTAATGGAGATACAACAGTAAACAATACATCTAAATACACTTATTTAACATTCTTATTACAAAGAGTGCTAAATAAGTTAATTTAAACTTTACTGTTACCTCTTGTTCAAAAAGAATCAAAGGCCAGATGCACTGTCACACTCTTGTAATCTCAGCACTTTGGGAGGCCAAGGCAGAAGGATTGCTTCAGCCCAGGAGTTCCAGACCAGCCTGTGCAACATGGTGAGACCCCATCTTTACAAAAAATTTAAAAATTAGCTGCACATGGTGGCATGTGCCTGTAGTCCCAGCTACTCGGGAGGCTGAAGTGGAAGCATTGCATGAGCTTAGGAGGTTGAGGCTGTAGTTAACTGATCACATCGCTGCACTCCAGCCTGAGTTATGGAGGGAGACCCTATTTCAAAACAAAAATAAAAACCAAAAACAGGCCGGGTGCAGTGGCTCATGCCTGTAATCCCACCACTTTGGGAGGCCGAGGCAGGTGGATCACCTGAGGTCATGAGTTCAAGGTCAGCCTGACCAGCATGGCAAAACACCATCTCTACTAAAAATACAAAAATTAGCCAGGTGTAGTAGTGGGTGCCTGTAATCCCAGCTACTTGGGAGTCTGAGGCAGGAGATTCACTTCTACCCTGGAGGTGGAGGTTGCAGTGAGCAGAGATCACACCATTGCACTCTAGCCTGGGTGACAAGAGCAAAACTCTGTCTCAGACAACAGCAACAACAAAACCCCCCAAAAGAATCAAACTACTGACTTAATAAATGGATGAATGAACTAGTGGCAAGGTTGACTACCAAAGGAAAAAAAAAAAAAAAAATTCTGTGGTTCTTGGCATCCAAGCTCAGAAAAGGAATGATGTTGGAAGTAAGCTCTGTGAAAGACTATTATACAGACCTGAAAATGAGATAATGTTGTAAATACCAGCAAAAGACATCCTGCCCTAGATGGCATGTCTTTGGAATTTTGAATTCTGTACCTCACTGCCTGATCATGTCAGGAACTATAAAGGGCCTAAGATTTGATTTTACTTGATTTACAAAGGCTAGTAAGTTAGGGTTTGCCACAAGGAGGTGCTGAATCTGGGGGACAAAAAGAACATGAAAGGGCCCCCCTGTTCCACCATCTCCTGAGATCGAATGTGTTCCCTCTCCAGGTGCTAGGGTCTCTGTGGCCATGCAGTTGGTGTGTCCCATCCAGTAGCCATGTCTACACTTTTTCTCCAGTCGTGCCCTACTTGCATCCAGATACCTTGTCTGGAAGGGTCAGATGTAAGAGGGACAGGGGCATTTTTGCAAAATTAAGAGAACCATTATATCCTATCTTGGCCTGTGTAGAACCTTGTAGAGGGATCTAGAGAACAGTGTACTAAACTAAGTAGTCATTATCATCATGATATAGGACCATGTTAGTCCAGTCTAACTGAACCAGAATTAAATTTGAATTCCCTAGGCTGTCTTTTGGCAAGTAGTCGAAGGTGTTCTCTCCCCAGGGACATCTGAAGGGTATACTAACCAGGCTGGCCTGAGGATGCTGTTAGGGAAAAAAGATGCATCGTGTTTAGCAATTGTCAGTGTAGAATCTTGGATTTTCAAAATAGGTTCTATAGCTCTCCACCCTTATGGTCCAGATTATCACCTGGGAGACCAAGAGGAGATGAACTCTTTCTGGGGAAGGGTGCATTTAGTGACCATACTGCCTTACTAAGGTGTGCAGTAAGAGTTAGGGTTAGAGTCAGAAATCTTTTTGAGTTGATTTTTGAGAAGGCCTTTCCAATGGTCAAAATGATAGCAGATACCTGCAAATGGGAGCGTGAAATGTCCATTGAATACCTTGACTAGTGGTCCATTGCTGAATGGCCTTTGAAATCCCTTCTCCCAAGTCTCACAGGGGTGATGTGAGCCAGATAGATGTCACACATGCAGGGAGTTGTATTTCAGGAGGGGGACACTGAGCTCAGGGACTCCACTGCTTTTATAGCAAACAGTAAGCAAGCTTGCTCTTTGTCCTGATGGGAGACATCCCTTCGTGTTTCAAGGTTGCTTGCTGCAACCTAACCCTGAGAAATGTCCTGGATAAAGAGTGGTGAGAGCCTTGCATTCTTGGCATACTTAGCAAGGTGTGTAGGAGTATAAGAGCCTCGCAGAAAGGAGACTCCCAATAGATATGCTCTGTGAAATGATCAGTGCTCTCACATTCCATGCCAATGACCAACACTCATTAAAAAAAAAACAGTTGATCAAGTAATTCCAATGAAAGAAGAGGATCTCTTGAAGTAATAAAAATTGCTCCCTTAATTCATTCTTCTTTTTTAGTGGCTTCTATCTAGTGTTTTTTCAGCCATAAAATATTTTTTCTTTAGGCTCCCCAATTTTCTTCTAAAACAATAAAAGTGTCTTTCATGGGCCTCTGATGACTTAACTTCCTTTTTTTCTTAGGTAGTCTCCTGAAAGCAAACACAGCATGGTTATTATTTATGAGCTGAAAATTATCACTACAAATGATTCATTCATCCATTTATTATTCCACAAACATTGCGAGGTGACTGCCATGTGCTAGGCACTGTGCTAGGTACTGGAGATATAAGGGTGACTGGATAGTTGAAACACAGTTCCTGCCCTCATGGAGGTCATTGTCTAGTAGGGGATACAGGCACATACAAACATCAATTCTATTTCATGGTAATAAGTGCCATAGTAGAGGTATTTGAGCTGTACTGGAGTATGAATTGGGTTCCCATGCAAAAAAAAAAAAAAAAGGATGAATAATGCATATGACTGGGCAAAGGGAATAGGATGAGAGAGGGTTCAAGAGAATAAAAGAAACTGCTGCCCTCCTCTGCTATATGTATTCTATGACCTAGACTTAAAACTGATTACAGCCGGGTGCAGTGGCTCACATCTGTAATCCCAGCACTTTGGGAGGCCAAGGTGGGCAGATCACGAGGTCAGGAGATCGAGACCATTTTAGCTAACATGGTGAAACCCCGTCTCTACTAAAAATACAAAAAATTAGCGGGGCATGGTGGCACGTACCTGTAGTCCCAGCTACTTAGGAGGCTGAGGGAAGAGAATTGTTTGAACCCGGGAGGCAGAGGTTGCATTGAGCCAAAATCCCACCACTGCACTCCAGTCTGAGTGACAGAGTGAGACTCTGTCTCAAAAACAAAACAAAACAAAACAAAACAAAACAAAACAAAACCTGATTACAGTACTTGATGTACTTACTTTTTAATGATGGAGTCTCACTATGTTGCCCACACTGGACTCAAACTCCTGGGCTCAATCAATCCTCCTGCCTCAGCCTCTTGAGTAGCAGGGGGTACAGATGCACTCCACCATGCCAGGTAGCACTTCATTATTTTTGAGATGGAGTCTTGCAGAGTAAGTCACAATACATGCTTAAGATTCTTTTTTTAAACTGAGGACCTGGCTGGGTGCAGTGGCTCATGCCTATAAGCCCAGCACTTTGGGAGGCTTATAAGCCCAGCACTTTGGGAGGCACAAACCTGATTAATTTGTGTGACAGAAGTCCCATAGCATCCTTTTCCTAATTATTGTTTAAAGATTTTCTTTAATTAATAGTCATGCTCCTAGAATCCTTCATAATACAATTTTAAATGGTCATAATTCTTTTTTTTTTTTTTTTTTTTTTTTTGAGACACGGTCTCACTGTGATGTCCAGGCTGGAGTGCAATGGTGCTATTTTGGCTCACTGCAACCTCCACCTCCTGGGTTCAGGCGATTCTCCTGCCTCAGCCTCCCGAGCAGCTGGAATTACAGGTGCCCACCACCACACTTGGCTAATTTTTGTATTTTTAGTAAAGACAGGGTTTTGCCATGTTGGCCAGGCTGGTCTTGAACTCCTGACCTCAAGTGATCTGCCTGACTTGGCCTCCCAAAGTGCTGAGATTATAGGTGTGAGCCACCCCATTCGACCTGTAATTCTTTACTTCCCAAATTTTCTACAGTGATCACGTATAATTTTTTAGATAGAGAAAAATGTAATTTTTTAAAAAAGGAGTGAAGGAAATAAAAGACAGTCATAAGACAACTGACTCCTGAGTGGATATCAGCCTTGTCCATCCCTCCTGATCATTCAACCATTTCCAAGATAGCTGTCCCTTCCCAGAGCAGTGGGATATTAATGGCATGATGCCAGCAGTGCACTTCTAACCAGGGCACATTCTTTGGAGTCTGTGGAGTTTTTGGGGCCCTAAGCAAGAATACTAACCTTTAATGCCAGCCACATAATCTACATTACAGTAGTCAGGCAATTTTTCTGGTCTCCTCTGGGGAATCAGCCCTGAGCCCTAGCTGACAGGTTAAGAGCCTGGCTTCCTGACAGCCAAATTGCCCATCTTTCTAATCTGATATTTTGGTTATTTTAATTAGATAATTAACCTTTCTCTCTATGTCTCTGTTCTGCTGTCTGCTCCTGCGCTACAATTCTGAAATGGAGCCTCCTTCAAATCCTGACATCTGTTCAGGAAAGGTCCAATAATGCAAAATGTGATAAAATGAGGCATATCTGAAGGGTCCAATAGTGCAAAATGCGATAAAATAAGGCATGTGTGTATGTAGGTAGATAGTTTCTGTGATGGTGCTTAATTTCTCAACTGGCCCTTTAAGATTCAGCTCTCTGGAGCCTTCCCTGACTCTGCTAGGCCAAAGTAATTCATTTATTTGTTCATCAAACATGTACCAATTGCCTACCCAACATTAGATACCGTGTTAGGTAATGGAGAAGGAGAATGGTTAAGACAAGATTCTTGCCTTCCAGAGGTTCACAATCTAGAAAAACAAAGAACTGTAATGGGGATAATCATTAAGGTATGCATAAAATACATACACAAGTGGATAGAAGCCCAAGATCTGACTTGGGGTCTTTAACGATGATTAGGAATTTGCCGAATAGATGTGAGGGACAGGAAGGAAACTGGAAAATATTTTAGGCAGATAGGACAGCATGTACAGAGGCAAGGAAGGCAGAGGCTATATCTTAACCAGCTCTGCTTCCCTAATTTATCTAGGATAGTGCAGGGCACATGGTAAACACCTCTGAATATTTGTTGAAAGAATGAATGAATGGCTGCTTTTGTTACTAGAGGCTTCTATTTCAAAGGAGTGTTTACACAACTCCAGTAAACTTTTTAAATTTTAAATTTAGATTAAAAAAATCTAAAAACAAACACAATTTACCATTTATTAAGCTCAACTCTCACCGATATAATACCCAAGCTAGTTCTCTATGAGATCTTTATTCAAAAATGTATAGACACAGAGGGGGAATACACTATACACCAACAAAGTGGCTGCCTGACTCACAGTAATTCCTTTTCCTGTAAAATGTCTCTTTACATAGGGTCGACTCCCAGCAGCCACATCTCTGTCTTTTTACCCTGCTGTATCCCTCCTCCCCTATCCTGCCCCACCTACATAGCTGACCAATGCAGGGGTAAACCATATGACCTGAAACTTGCCAAATCAGGGTCCTAAGATAAATTAAGGGGTATTATGGGAGGCTTGGCCACGATATCAGCCAGGAAAGGAAACGGTTTGCTATGAGACAGAACAAAGCTGACTCATTTAGAAGTCAAGACAGAATCCTAGCAGTGTTCCAGTCCTTGAATCTACCTTCCCCATGGCTCAGCTGCACCCTGTCCTTCCAGTGGCTATGTAAATAACCTCAGCATCCTTCCAATAAATTCCTCCTTTCTGCCCTAGCTGGTTTGAGTTGGATCTCTGTGACTTGTAGTCAGAAGACCCAACTAACACAGGGAATGAAGACAGGAACTAGGAGGCCAACTTACCCAGGCTCTCTGTGGCTTCCACACAGACACTAGGATACATGCCCTCAGTATAAGTTGCCACCAGAAGATACAGATGGGTCTTCACGACAACCACACCAGCGTTCTCCTGGATAAAGAATAAAAGAGAATATTCTGCTCTTGGTTCTAATTACAGGACCAGTAGTCATGCTCCAGCTACGTTTTTCACTATTTCCTGATTTCCGTATTCCATATGTTTATATGTCTGCTTTTGGACTGTCCACTCTTTTCCACCAATTTTGTTGCCTTTCCTCAAAAAGTTTCAGACTGTTATAATAATGGTAGATGGATTCTGAAAAGTTCTGCAATTGATTATCACATACCCCATCCCAATTAGAACAACTGATGTAGGCTGGGTGCGGTGGCTCCCGCCTGTAATCCCAGCACTTTGGGAGGCCAAGGCAGTAAGATCACCTGAGGTCAGAAGTTTGAGACCAGCCTGGCCAACATCATGAAACCCCGTCTCTACTAAAAGTACAAAAATTAACCAGGCATGGTGGCAGGCGCCTGTAATCCCAGCTACTCAGGAAGCTGAGGCAGGAGAATCTCTTGAACCCAGGAGGTGGAGGTTGCAGTGAGCCGAGACCATGCCATTGCACTCCACCTTGGGTGACAAAAGTGAAACTCATCTCAAAAAACAAAAACAAAATCAAACAAACAAAAAGAAAAACTGATGTAATGGAAAGGTCGTACATTTTGGAATTGGATAGCCCTGGGCTTGAATTCTAGTGCCTCCATTTTCTGCTGCATGAATAAGCAGTGTCCTCATCTGTAAAATGAGATTATAGATTATTTAGTTTATAATGTGGATGAAGCAGCATGCTTAACCCATAATATAGGGCATCCAATGAATGATTTTCATCTCCTTCATTCCTTACAAGCAACATAGAGCTGAATTTTTTTTTTTTTTTTTTTTTTTGAGATGGAGTTTCACTCTTGTTGCCCAAGCTGGAGTGCAATGGCATGATCTCAGCTCACTGCAACCTCTGCCTTCTGGGTTCAAGCAGTTCTCCTGCCTTGGCCTCCTGAGTAGCTGGGATTACAAGTGTGCACCACCACACCTGGCTAATTTTATTTTTAGTACAAACAGGGTTTCACCATGTTAGCTAGGCTGGTCTTGAACTCCTGACCTCAGGCGATCCACCCACCTCAGCCTCCCAAAGTGCTGGGATTACAGTCATGAGCCACCGTGCCTGGCCACTGAGAGATGTTTTAAGCGCATAAATGATTATCTTTTTTTTGAAGGAGGATGTAGAGTATGAAGGCTGGACTGTATTGGAAAGAGTTCAGGCAAGGCTCAGTTAATAGATTCCGGAATGAACATTTCTCAAAACCAGGCTCTTGATAGGACTTTCTTTCACATATGTCTTCCTGGCACTAAACTGCTATCTCAAGACAGTGGCTCAAGACATTAATGGATTTAATCTGTTTTACAGAGAGGATCAGGCAGGGCAAGGAAAATTGGAGGCAAATTCTTTTCTTTTACTCAGCTCTCTTCAAATCTTGAGTGCTCACATTTTTGGCATAAAGAGAATATTCATCTGCCCGGACACATCTGTAATCCTTTTCCTTGAAATACAATCCTTCTCTTCGGGTTTGCAAAGGGTTCTTGGCAAATCCATTCACCAGTGTTCGGACATCACTGGGCATTACCTGGAGAGGTTACATAGTTAGAACAGGAGTCAGCCAACTATGGCTGGTGGCCAGCCAAATTTAGCCCACTGTCTGTTTTTTATGGCCTGCAAGCTAAGAATGGTTTTCATGTTTTTAAATGGTTGGGAAAAAAAAATCAAAAGAATAACACTTCGTGACACAAATTATATGAAATTTTAACTTCAGTATCCATAAATATAAAATCTTATGGGAACACAGTCACATTCATTCTTCTATGTATGGCTGTTTTTCCTTTACAACTGCAGAGTTGAGTGGTTGTGACAGAGACTCTATGGCCCTGTGCTGTAGTTTGAATCTCATGTTGAAATCTGATCCCCAACATTTTGGGTGGGGCCTAATGGGAGGTATTTGGATCATGGGGGCAGATCCCTCATGAATAGACTGATGCCTTCCCTGCGAGGTGGGGGAAGCTGTCAGTGAATTTTCACTGTATTTGCTCCAGGAGGGCTGGCTGTTAGAAAGAGCCTGGCACCTCTCCACTTGCTCTCTCTTGCTTCCTCTCCCCCACTGTGATCTCTGCACATGCTGGCTCCCCTTCACCTCTGCCATGAGTGGAAGCAGCCCGAGGCTTTCATAGATGACTAATCTTCCAGGCAGTAGACCTGTGAGCCAAATAAACCTATTTTCTTTATAAATTACCCAGCTTCAGGTATTCCTTTATATCAACAGTAAAAAGACTAAGCCTAGAAACCTAAAATTTTTATGTAGCTCTTCACAGAAAAAGTTCATTTAAAAGTCATATCTGGGCTGGGCACGCTGGCTCATGCCTGTAATCCCAGCACTTTAGGAGGCCGAGGCAGGTGGATCACCTGAGGTCAGGAGCTCGAGACTAGCCTGATCAACATGGTAAAACACCATCTCTACTAAAAATACAAAAATTAGCCGGGCCTAGTGGTGCACTCCTGTAATCCCAACTACTCGGGAGGCTGAGGCACAAGAATCGCTTGAGAGGCGGAGGTTGCAGTGAGCTGAGATCGCGCCACTGCATTCCAGACTAAGCAACAAGAGTGAAATTCCATCTCAAAAAAAAAAAAAAAAGTCATGTCTGCTTCATGTTTGGAAGAATAGAAATAATAAGTAAACTAAGTCTTATGTCCAAACTTGTTTTTTCTTACATTAAAACCTGGTGATGCTACACACAGGCTCCGCTCCTGGATTTTGATGAGGGCTGCACTGTCCACATGCTTGGTTCCCAAGAGGGTGTCTAACAATAAGCTCTGCAAATGGCTCATGTTCCCTCAACTCTGAAAGGGAAAGTGCAGTTGAAGCCATCGACTCTGGCTAGCTTTTAAAAGGCATGTTAATACAAATGTCCTTAGGACACTTCAGGCAGTTCTAAGATCAGCAAGTGTACTTTGAAAAGACACAGAGTGAAAACGGTGGTCCATCATTCAGGGCCCACCAATACCCAAAGAGAAAAACAGAATCATAGAAAAATCACAGCTCACACAGAGTAGGTTATGAAGCTGAGTTTGGAAAATCACAGCCTCATGATTTTCTGGCTATGTCAATGGTTTACATCAGGATCATCTGGGATTTAAAAACAAACATTGTACACTGAGAAAAACCCTGTAAAGCAACAACAAAAACAACAAAAAACAAAACCCAGGATGGAGCGCTACTCCGCTAAGTTAAACACGACTAAAAGAGATATGCGTGGCCATAAACCTACACATTCCTTTCCCGGTGACCTGCAACAGCGCCCGCTACGAAAGCTGATCAACATCCCAACGGACTAAAAACACCTTGAAGGCACTTAAACCCACATTTCCCGCACAAGTCCCCAAGCCTTGGAGCCCCTCATCAGGACCTCCGGCACAGGCGCCCCTTTCCCGCCACTGCCTTCCAGTGGTTTGGTCCCCGAGCAGGACCGAAGGCGGGGCAGGGGGTGGTGAGCGGTGAATTCCCCGGTACCGAGGACTTGAGGGAGCGGACGCCACCCCGCTCTCTGGTGCTCCGCAAGGGGCCGGCGACCAAGGACCCGCCCGTCAACCGACGCGGTTGCGGGTGGGTGGCGGCGGCGGGATTGGCCGGGCCTCGCGCCGGTCACCCAGAAGCTAGGACTCCAGCCCCTTCCGCAAACCAAGACCCGCCAGCTAGAGCCGCCGCCCAATCCCCTTTGGGCCTGAAGCAGTCCTCCGCCGCCCTGACGCCTCCCGCGCGGACTCGCTGTGGAACCCGCGGCGGAGGGGGCGGACGGTCTGCGCGGCGCTGCGTCCGGGAGACAGTGGGCGCCAACATTCGCGCGTTCCGCACACGCGGGCGGGCTCCCTTTCAGCCGCAGCCGGACGACTCCGGGGCCGTCGGGCCGGGCCCGAGTGTGGAGCAGGACGGCCGCGGACTTGCTGGCCTTGGGAGGGCAGAGAGGTGCCTGTTGCGGCGGGCGACCTCCCTGCCAGGCCGGGCGGTCCCCGCGCACAACGCGCCTGCGCGGGAGGCCCGCGACCCAGGGTCTGGCGTGGAGGCCGCAGGTGCCAGGCCTAGCGGGTGGGAGGAAGGGCCGGGAGTGGGCTCGGTGGGCGAGAGCGGGTGCGGACGCTGACGACATCCCCGTCTCACCCGGGCCTCGGGGAGGACTTCGGGCCGTGCAGAGCTCGAAGACTTGCACAGTATGACCAAAAGCCCCTCCCTGCCTTCTCTAAGTAGCTCAGCCTGTGTTTCTCTGGCTGGAAAGTTGCAGTTCTCCCCACTCGAGGCCACCAAAGTCAGAAAAGTGCTGCAAATGGGACTCCCAGAGGCCAGGCTGAAGCTGCAACACTGGCTGGAATGGGCCACCTTGGAGGGGGCCGTGGGAATTCATTCCAAGGGACGGGGGTTTCTTTCAAAGAGCATGTTGCCTGCTTACAAAGGAGGCTGGCTCTGAAGCCGTCATCTGGAGTCTGTAGTGAAGGCCTTTTGTTAGGGAAACTGGATGGTTCGTGTTCAAAATCCATTTTGCGTGTGTGCAAGGACACAGGTGGTATTAAACAGAAGAGAAAATCAGATGACTGTGAAATTTTCAATACTAAATAAGATGATTTTTAGTTTTTCTAGGGGCACTATTTATTTGTGACCACAATGAAAAATGTAGACAGTGATGATCTGGTAACTGGCGCACTTCCCAAGCTCAAGAGCTCAGAAGAATGGTTGGAGCCCAAGCCCCTATGTTTTATGGAGGTATATAACAAATAGTGTGGGATTCGGAGGTTTTCTTACTTCGGTCGTTGCAGTGGGAAGTGGCTTGTGCTAAATATATTGTTTTTTCTATTGTTTGTTTTTATTTCATTCTGTTTATCATTCCCTTCACTTTACTAACTTTGTATATTCACTTTGCTGTTTTTTTCCTAACATGTTAAGGTGGAATCATAGGTCATTGATTATATACCTTTTTAAATGTAGCATAGCTGTAAGTTTCTCTTGAGGTACTGCCTTAACTGCATCACCCAAATTTTGGTATGATAATGTATGTATTTATTTATTTATATTTGAGGTAGGGTCTTGCTATGTTGCCTAAGCTGGAGTGCAATGGCACGATCATGACTCACTGCAATCCCCGCCTCCTGGAATCAAGCCATCCTTCCACTTCCTAGTAGCTGGAACTATAGTCGCACACCACCATGTCTGGCTAATTTTTATATTTCCTGTAGAGATGGGTTCTCACTGTGTTGCCTAGACTGATCTCCAACTCCTGAGCTCAAGCAATCCACCTACCTTGGTGTTCTAAAATGCTGGGATTATAGCTGTGAGCCCTTGCGCCCAGCGAGTTATATTGTTTTTAGATTGTAGTTTCTTTTTTCTAAACAGCTTTAGTAAGATATAATTGATATACAGTAAACTGTGTGCTGTCTGGGTACTGTGGCTCATGCCTGTAATCCCAGCACGTTGAGAGGCTGGGGTGGGAGGATCGCTTGAGCCCAGAAGTCCTGGACCAGGCAAAGCAATATGCTGAGACCCTGTCTCCACAAACGAACAAACAATAATAGCCAGGTGTGGTAGCATACACCTATAGTCCCAGCTGCTTGAGAGGCTGAGGCAGGAGGAGTGCTTGACCCCAGGAGTTTGAGGCTGCAGTCAGCTGTGATTGTGCCACTGCATCCCCACCTGGGTGACAGAATAAGACCCTGTCTCAAATAAAGTATACAAATTTGGTAAGTTTTGACATGTATACACACAAAAACATCACCACAATCAAGATGGTGAACATATTCAGTACTCCCAAAGCTTCCTGACTATTCTGTTGTAATTCCTCCCTCTCTCACATCTACCCACCAACCACTGCTTTTCTTTTTTTCTTTTTCTCTTTCTCTCTTTCTTTCTTTTTCTCTCTTTCCTTTCCTTTTTCCTTTTCTTTTCTTTCTTTTGCTCTGTCACTCAGCCAGGAATACACTGGCGTGATCTTGGCTCAGTGCAACCTCCACCTCCCAGGTTCAAACGATCCTCCTACCTCAGCCTCCCGAGTAGCTAGGATTGCAGCCCTGTGCCACCACACTTGGCTAATTTTTTTGGATTTTTAGTAGAGATGGGGTTTCACCATGTCGGCCAGGCTGGTCTCAAACTCCTGACCTCAAGTGATCTGCCCTCCGCGGCCTCCCAAAGTGCTGAGATTATAGGTGTGAGCCACTGTGCCCAGCCTGCTTTGCTTTCTGTCACTGTAGTTTAGTTTGCATTTAAAAAATTTTATACAAATGGAATCTTCCAGTATATATTTCTTTTCCTTCTGTTTGGTTTCTTTCACTCATCACAATTATTTTGCCCCTCACCCATGTTGTATGTATCAATATTTCATTCCTTTTTTGGTTGAATGCTATTCCCTTATATGGATATATCCCAATTTGTTCATCCTGTTTATGGACATTTGGGTTGTTTCCAGTTTGGGGCTATTACAAATAAAGCTGTTATGAACAGTCATGTGTGTGTCTTTGATGGACATATGCTTTCACTTCTCTTGGGTAGATATTTAGTTGTGGAATGACTGGGTCATATGGTAAATGAATTTTAACTTTTTATGAAGCTGCCAAACTAGTTTCCAAAGTCATTGAATTATTTTGCATAACCACTAGTAGTATGTGAGAGTTCCAGTTGTTTCATAATCTAGCCAACATTTGGAATAGTTTTATTTACTTATTTATTGTATGGCCTTTTAAACTCAAAACATTTTAAAAAGATGTATAGTGACATCTCATTGTGGTTTTAATTTGCATTTCCTTAATGATGAGCATCTTTTCAAGTCTTACTTGCCATTTATCTGTCTTCTTCTTAGGCGAAGTGTTTGTTCAAATCTTTTGCTCACTTTAAAATTGGCAATTTTAGGTTGGGTGGTTTGTATTCTTATTGTTGGACTCTTCTTATTGAGATACAGTTTATATGCCATAAGATTCACTACTTTTTTTTTTTTTTTTTTTTTTTTTTTTGAGACGGAGTCTTGCTCTGTCGCCTAGACTGGAGTGCAGTGGTGTGATCTCGGCTCACTGCAAGCTCCGCTTCCCGGGTTCACGTCATTCTCCCGCCTCAGCCTCCCAAGTAGCTGGGATGACAGGAGCCCACCACCAAGCCCAGCTAATTTTTGTTTTTGTATTTTTACAAAAAAAAGGTAAAGAGGGGGTTTCACTGTGTTAGCCAGGATGGTCTCTATCTCCTGACTTAGTGATCTGCCTGCCTCGGCCTCCCCAAGTGCTGGGAATACAGGCATAAGCCACGCGCCTGGCCAAAATTCACTAAAGTGTACAATTCAGTGTTTTTTATTTTTTAAAAATTCAGAATTTTTATTTTCAATGTTTTTTAGTATATTCCCCAATATGTGCAACTGTCACCACTATCTAATTCCAGAACATTTAATCACTCCCAAAAAGAAACCTCACACCTTTTAGCAGTCACTCCCCATTCCCCTCCCTCTCTGGCTGCTGGCAACACTGATCTACTTCCTGTCTAAACAGATTTGTCTACTCTGGACGTTTTATACAAATGGAATCATACATTTGTTTACAAATGGAATCATGTAGTCCTTAGTGACTGCTTTCACTTAGTATAATGTTTTCAAGGTTCCTCCATGTCATAGCATAAGCAGTACTTTATTCCTTTTGATGGCCAAATAATATTCCATTGTCTGAGTATCACATTTTGTTTATCCCTTCATCAGTGGATGGACATTTGGGTTGTTTCTGTTTTTTGCTATTATGAATAATGCTGCTATGAACATTTGTGTATAACTTTTTTTTTTTTTTTTTTTTTTTTTTGAGACGGAGTCTCGCTCTGTTACCCAGGCTGGGGTGCAGTGGCCGGATCTCAGCTCACTGCAAGCTCTGACTCCCGGGTTTACGCCATTCTCCTGCCTCAGCCTCCGGAGTAGCTGGGACTACAGGCGCCTGCCACCTCGCCCGGCTAGTTTTTTGTATTTTTTAGTAGAGATGGGGTTTCACCATATTAGCCAGAATGGTCTCGATCTCCTGACCTCGTGATCCACCCGTCTCGGCCTCCCAAAGTGCTGGGATTACAGGCTTGAGCCACCGCACCCCGCCTGTGTATAACTTTTTAGGTAACATATGATTGCAGTTCTCTTGGGTATGTAACCTAGGAGTAGAATTGTTGGGTCATATGGTAACTATGTTTAACTTTTTGAGGAACTGCTGAACTGTTTCCCACAGCAGTGATACCCTTTTAAATTTTTATAGCAATGTATGAAAGTTACAATTTCTCCACTGCTCAGAGTTCGTTGAACTTCTTGTATCTGTGGGTTTATAGTTTCTGATAAATCTGTACATTTTTCAGCCTTTCTTTCTTTCTTTTTTTTTTTTTTTCAAGTGAGTCTCACTCTGTCACCCAGGTTGGAGTGCAGTGGCATGATCTCAGCTCACTCCAACCTCCGCCTCCTGGGTTCAAGCGATTCTTGTGCCTAAGCCTCCTG
Source organism: Chlorocebus sabaeus (assembly GCF_047675955.1). NCBI lineage: Eukaryota > Metazoa > Chordata > Mammalia > Primates > Cercopithecidae > Chlorocebus > Chlorocebus sabaeus. The sequence goes on from NC_132917.1 coordinate 23,814,907, forward strand.
AGTAGCTAGGATTACAGATGTGCACCACCATGCCTGGCTAATTTTTGTATTTTTAGAAGAGACAAGGTTTCACCATGTTGGCCAGGCTGGTCTTGAACTCCTGACCTCAAGTGATCCACCTGCCTTGGCCTCCCAAAGTGATGGAATTATGGGCATGAGCCACCATGCCTGGCCTATTTCTTAAAATATTTTTTCTATTCCCTCCATCTTTTGGGAAATACAACTGTATGTACAATAACCTGCTTGAAGTCCTGTAGCTCACTTATATTCTGGTTATTTTCTTCAGTTTTTCCCCCGTGCATTTCATTTTGGAAAGCTTCTGTTGCTATGCTTTTAAGTTCACTAACTTTCTGTAATATCTAATCTGCTAATAAACCTACCTAGCATATTTTTCATCTCAAGTATTATAATTTTCATCCATAGAAGTTTTATCTGGATCCTTTTGTTGCTGTCTTTTGTTTGTTTGTTGCTGCTGCTGTTGTTGAGACAGGATCTCGCTATGTAGCCCAGTCTGGTCTTGAATTCCTAGCCTCAAGTGAGCCTCCTAGCTTGGCCTTCCAAAGCACTGAGATTACAGGTGTGAGCCATCATGCCTGGCACTTAGTTCTTTTTCAAACATTTTCTTCTGTCTCAACATGTCCACTCTTCCTCTAGCTTCCTTAACTTATGAACTACAGGAATAATAATGATTTTAGTGTCCTGGTATAATAATTATAGTGTCTTTGTCATTTTGGGGACAGTTTTGGTTAATTTTCCTTATTATTATTGGTTAAATTTTCCTATTTCTTTGTATGCCTGGTTATTTTTGATTGAATGCAATACTGAATTTTAACCATGTTGAGTGCTAGATATTTTTGGTTTGCCATAAATATTCTTTTTTTTTTTTAAGTACAAGTGCACAGATTTCCCATAAATATTCTTCATTTTTCCCCTCGGATTCAGTTAAGTTACTTGGACACAGCAGGATGTCTTGCTTCCGAAGTTTTGCTAGACAGGACCACAGCAGTGTCTGCCGTAGGGCCAATTTTGTTTCAGTACTGATACAAAACCTCTCCAAATACTCTACTCTATGCACTTCAAACTATGGGATTTTTTTTCCTCTGGCTGATGCTAAAGGGAACGAATACTCCTGGGACTGTGTGACCTCTAGGGATTGATTCCTTATTTCTTGCAGGTGTTTCTTTGCCCATTGTTCCTTTGGGTATTTTTCTCACAGGCATATAGTGTTTACTATCAGCTGAAGACTCAAGGGGACCTCTGCGGACTTGACTCTGCAGATCTCCAGAGCTCCATTCTTGTAGCCTTCCTCCCTCTAGTACTTTAACCTGTGTACTCCAACTGCTCTGGCCTCTCCAGACTCCCATCCCTACTCCTCAATTCAGGCAGACAGCTGGGCTGTTTGTTTTCTATTTCTCAGGGGCCACTGTTCTTCTTTGCCTGATGTTCGATATCTTGGAAACTGTTGTTTCATCTATTTTATCTTTTTTTTAAAGTTATTTCAGGTGGGAGAGTAGGTCTGTTTCCTGTTACTCTGTTTTGTCCAAAAGTGAAAGTTCTCATCCAGACATTATTTTTTCAAACAGTTGTTTTCTGTTCCATTCTTTTACTCCTCATTTCTGCAACTCTGATTATCCATTTGTTGAATCTTTTGATATTATCTCATAGGTCACTATGACTCTGTTCATTATTTTCTAATATTTCTTCTTCCTTTTTTTCAGATTGGGTAATTTCTAATGATCTGTCCTCAAGTTCACTATTTTTATGTCATCTCTGATCTGCTGCTAACCCATTGAGGTTTGTTTATTTCTCAAATTTAAGAATTGTATTTTCCACTTGGTTTTTTTATCATTTCTATTCTGTGCTAAGATTTTCTATTCATTAATTATGAGCATATTTTTAAGCATAGCTATCATAACTGTCCTGAAATCCTTGTCTTCTTTTTTTTTCAGATTTTCATGTCAATATAATTTTCTTTTTTTTTTTTTTCTTATTTTACTTTAAGTTCTGGAATACAAGTGCAGGATGTGCAGGTTTGTTGCATGTGCCGTGGTGGTTTGCTGCACCTATCAACCCATCATCTAGGTTTTAAGCCCTGCGTGCATTAGCTGTTTGTCCTAATGCTCTCTCTCCCCTCGCTCCCCAGCCCCCAGTTGGCCCTGATGTGTGTTGTTCCCCTCCCTGGGTTCATGTGTTCTCATCGTTCAACTCCCACTTATGAGTGAGAACATGCGGTGTTTGATTTTCTGGTTCCTGTGTTAGTTTGCTGAGTATGATGGCTTCCAGCTTCATCTATGTCCCTACAAAGGACATGGTCTTATTCCCTTTTATGGCTGTACAGTATTCCATGGTGTATATATACATTTTCTTTAACCAGTCTATCATTGATGGGTGTTTGTGTTGGTTACATACCTTTACTATTGTAAATAGTGCTGCAGTAAACGTACATGTACAGGTGTCTTTATAGTAGAATGATTTATATTCCTTTAGGTACATACCCAGAAATGGGATTGCTGGGTCAAATGGTATTTTTGGTTCTAATATCCTTGAGGAATTGCCACACTGTCTTTCACAATGGTTAAACTAATTTACATTCCCACCAACAGTATAAAAGTGCTCCTGTTTCTCCACAGCCTTACCAGCATTTATTGTTTCGTGACTTTAATAGTCATCATTCCGACTGGCATGAGATGGTATCTCATTATGGTTTTCATTTGTATTTCTCTAATGATCACTGATGTTGAGCTTTTTTTCGTGTGCTTGTTGGCCACGTAAATGTCTTCTTTTGAGAAGCGTCTGTTCATATCCTTTGCCCACTTTTTGATTTTTTTTTTCTTGTAAACTTATTTGTTTTTTTGTAGATTCTGGATATTAGACCTTTGTCAGATGGGTAGATTGCAAACATTTTCTCCCATTCTGTAGGTTTCCTGTTCAGTCCAGTGATAGTTTCTTTTGCTGTATAGAAGCTCTTTAGTTTAATTAGATCCCATTTGTCAATTTTGGCTTTTGTTGCAATTGCTTTTGGCATTTTTGTCATGAAATCTTTGCCCATGCCCTGAATGTTATTGCCTAGGTTTTCTTCTAGGGTTTTTATGGTTTTGGGTTTTACATTTAAGTCTTTAATCCATCTTGAGTTAATGTTTGTATACACTGTAAGGAAAGGGTCCAGTTTCAGTTTTCTGCATATGGCTAGCTAGTTTTCCCAGCACCATTTATTAAATAGGGAATCCTTTTATTAAAGGAATTCTTTATTAAAGGGGAATCCTTTCCCCATTGCTTGTTTTTGTCTGGTTTGTCAAAGATCAGATGGTTGTAGATGTGTGGTGTTATTTCTGAGGTCTCTATTCTGTTCCATTGGTCAATATGTCTGTTTTGGTACCAGTACCATGCTGTTTTGGTTACTGTAGCCTTGTAGTATAGTTTAAAGTTAGGTAGTGGGATGCCTCCAGCTTTGTTCTTTTCGCTTAGGATTGTCTGGGCTATATGGGCTCTTTTTTGGTTTCATGTAAAATTTAAAATAGTTTTCTCTAATTTTGTGAAGAATGTCAATGGTAGATTGATGGGAATAGCATTGAATCTATAAATTACTTTGGGTAGTATGGCCATTTTCATGATACTGATTCTTCCTATCCATGAGCATGGAATGTTTTTCCATTTGTTTCTATCCTCTCTTATTTCCTTGAGCGGTGGTTGTAGTTCTCCTGAAAGAGGTCCTTCACATCCCTTGTTAGCTGTATTCCTAGGTATTTTATTTTCTTTGTAGCAATTGTGAATGGGAGTTTATTAATGATTTGGCTCTCTGCTTGTCTATTGTTGGTGTATAGGAATGCTTGTGATTTTTGCACATCAAATTTGTATTTGGAGGCTTTGCTAAAGTTGCTTATCAGCTTCAGGAGTCTTTGGCCTGAGATGATGGGGTTTTCTAAATATAGAATCATGACATCTGCAAACAGAGACAATTTGACTTCCTGTCTTCCTATTTGAATACCCTTTATTTCTTTCTCTTGCCTGATTGCCCTGGCCAGAACTTCCAGTAATACGTCGAATAGGAATTGTGAGAGAGGGCATCCTTGTCTTGTGCTGGTTTTCAAAGGGAATGCTTCCAGCTTTTGCCCATTCAGTATGATATTGGCCGTGAGTTTGTCATAAATAGCTCTTATTATTTTGAGATATGTTCCATCAATACCTAGTTTTTTGAAAGTTTTTAACATGAAGGGATGTTGAATTTTATTGAAAGCCTTTTCTGCATCTATTGAGATGATCATGTGGTTTTTTTCATTGGTTCTGTTTATGTGATGGATTATGTTTATTGATTTGCGTATGTTGAACCAGCCTTGCACTGCAGGGATGAAGCAAACTTGATCGTGGTGGATAAGCTTTTTGATGTGCTGCTGGATTCAGTTTGCCAGTATTTTATTGACAATTTCGCATTGTAGTTCAACAGGAATAGTGGCCTGAAGTTTCCTTTTTTTGTTGTGTCTCTGCTAGGTTTTGGTATCAGGATGATGGTGGCCTCATAAAATGAGTTAGGGAGGAGTACCTCCTTTTCAGTTGTTTGAAACAGTTTCAGAAGGAATAGTATGAGCTCTTCTTTGTATTTCTAGTAGAATTCAGCTATGAATCCCTCTGGTCCTGGGCCTTTTTTTTTTTTTTTTTTTTTTTGGTAGGCTATTAATTACTGCCTCAATTTCAGAACTTGTTATTAGTCTATTCGGGGATTCGACTTCTTCCTCGTTTAGTCTTGGGAGGTGTATGTGTCCAGGAATTTATCCATTTCTTCTAGATTTTCTAGTTTATTTGCATGGAGGTGTTTATGGTATTCTCTGATGGTAGTTTGTATTTCTGTGGGGTCAGTGATGAAAATAACCCTTTTATAATTTTTTATTGTATCCATTTGATTCTTCTCTGTTTTCTACTTTATTAGTCTAGCTAGCGGTCTATTTATTTTGTTAATTAAAAAAAAAAAAAAGCTCCTGGATTCATGGATTTTTTTGAAGGGTTTTTTCATGTCTATATCTCCTTCATTCTGCTCTTAGTTATTTCTTGTCTTCTGCTAGATTTTGGATTTGTTTGCTTTTGCTTCTCTAGCTCTTTTAATTGTGATGTTAGGGTGTCGATTTGAGATCTTTCTAGCTTTCTTATGTGGGCAATTAGTGCTATAAATTTCCCTCTTATCACTGCTTTAGCTGTGTCCCAGAGATTCTGGTACACTGTCTTTTTGTTTTCATTGATGTCAAAGAACTTTTTTATTTCTGTCTTAATTTCATTATTTACCCAGGAGTCATTGTCATTCAGGAGCATGTTCAATTTCCATGTAGTTGTGTGATTTGAGTGAGTTTCTTTTTTATCTTTTCTTTCTTTTCTTTTCTTTTTTTTTTTTTTTTTGAGATAGAGTCTCACTCTGTTGCCCAGGCTGGAGGGCAGTGGCACAATCTCGGCTCACTGCAACCTCTGCCCCTAGGTTCAAGCAATTCTCCTGCCTCAGCCTCCCAAGTAGCTGGGATTACAGGCATGCACCACTGTGCCCAGCTAATTTTTGTATTTTTAGTAGAGACGGGTTTTCACCATCTTGGCCAGGCTGGTCTTGAACTCCTGACCTCGTGATCCACCTGCCTCGCGCTCCCAAAGTGCTGGAATTATAGGCATGAGCCACCGCACCTGGCTTTGAGTAAGTTTCTTAATCCTGAGTTCTAATTTGATTGCACTGTGGTCTGAGAAACTGTTTGTTATGATTTCAGTTCTTTTGCATTTGCTAAGGAGTGTTTTACTTCCAAGCATGTGATTGATTTTAGAATAAGTACCATGTGGCACTGAGAAGAATGTATATTCTGTTGATTTGGGGTGGAGAGTTCTGTAGATGTCTGTTAGGTCCGCTTGATCCAGAGCTGAGTTCAAGTCCTGAATATCCTTGTTAATTTTCTGTCTCATTGATCTGTCATATATTTACAGTGGGGTGTTTGTAAATATTTTATAGTTTGTAAATATTTGATCTGTCAAATATTTACAGTGTAAAGTCTCCCACTATTATTGTTTGGGAGTCTCAGTCTCTTTGTAAGTCTCTAAGAACTTGTTTTATCAATTTGGGTGCTCCTATATTGGGTGCATATATATTTAGGATAATTAGCTTTTCTTGTTGAATTAATCCCTTTACCATTATGTAATGCCCTTTTTGTCTTTTTTGGTCTTTGTTCATTTAAAGTCTGCTTTATTAGAGACTAGGATTGCAACCTTTGCTTTTTTTTTGCTTTCCATTTGCTTGGTAAATTTTCCTACTTTCCTTTATTTTGAGCCTATGTGTGTCTTTTCACATGAGATGGGTCTCGGGAATAAAGCACATGGATGGGTCTTGACTCTATCCAATTTGCTAGTCTGTGTCTTTTAATTGGGTCATTTAGCCTATTTACATTTAAGGTTAATATTATATGTGAATTTGATCCTGTCATCCTGATGCTATCTGGTTATTTTGCACATTAGTTGATGCAGTTTCTTCATAGTGTCATTGGTCTTTATATTTTGATGTGTTTTTGCAGTGGTTGCTAGTGGTTTTTTCCTTTCCATATTTAGTGCTTCCTTCAGGAGCTCTTGCAAGGCACGCCTGGTGGTGATGAAATCACTCAGCATTTGGTTGTCTGGAAAGGATTTTATTTCTCCTTCACTTATGAAGCTTAGTTTGGCTAGATATGAATTTCTGGGTTGAAAATTCTTTCCTTTAAGAACGTTGAATATTGGCCACCACTCTTTCCTGGATTGTAGGGTTTTTGCTGAGAGGTTCGCTGTTAATCTAATGGGCTTCCCTTTGTAGGTGCCCTGGCGTTTCTCTCTGGCTGCCCTTAACATTTTTTCCTACATTTGAACCTTGGAGAATCTGATAATTATGTGTCTTGGGGTTGATCTTCTCATGGAGTATCTTAGTGGTGTTCTCTGTATTTCCTGAATTTGAATGTTGGCCTGTCTTACTAGGTTGGGGAAGTTCTCCTGGATAATATCCTGAAGTGTGTTTTCCAACTTGGTTCCATTCTCCCCGCCTGTTTCAGGTACTCCAATCAATCTTAGGTTTGGTCTTTTTACATAGTCCCATATTTCTTGGAGGTTTTGTTTGTCCCCTTTCATTCCTTTTTTCTCTTATCTTGTCTGTATGCCTTATATCAACAAGATGGTCTTCAAACTCTGATATCCTTCCTTCCACTTGGTCTATTCGGCTATTGATAACTTGTATATGCTTCACGAAGTTCTCTTGCTGTGTTTTTCAGCTTCACCAGGTCATCTATGTTCCTCTCTAAACTGGTTATTCTAGTTAGCAGCTCCTGTAACCTTTTACCAAGGTTCTTAGCTTCTTTGCATTGGGTTAGAACATGCTCCTTCAGCTCAGTGGAGTTTGTTATTAGCCACCTTCTGAAGCCTACTTCTGTCAATTTGTCCATTTCATCCTCTGTCCAGTTCTGTGCCTTTGCTGGAGAGGCGTTGCAATCATTTGGAGGAGAAGAGGCACTCTGGCCTTTTGGGTTTGCAGCATTTTTTGATTGATTCTTTGTCATCTTCATGAGTTTGTCTAGTATTGATCTTTGAGGCTGCTGACCCTTGGATGGGTTTTTTCTGGGGACATTTTTTTGTGTTGATGCTGTTATTGTTGCTTTCGGTTTTTCTTGCAATGGTCAGGTCTCTCTTCTGTGGGGATGCTGCAGTTTGCTGGGGGTTCACTTCAGGCCCTATTAATCTGGTTCACTCCTGCACCTGGAGATGTCACTTGAGGAGGCTGGAGAACAGCAAAGATAGGTGCCTTCTCCTTCTTCTGGGATCCCTAACCTCGAGGGTACCAACCTGATGCCAGTAGGAATGCTCCTGTATAGGGTGTCTGACAACCCCTGTTGGAGGGTCTTACCCAGTTGGCTGGCACAGGGAGCAGGACTTGTTTAATGAAGCATTTTGACTGTCCCTTGGTGAAGGGGGTGTGCCTCACTGGGGGAAACCCACTTGTCTGGGCTGTCTGGATTCCTCAGAACTAGCAGGAGCAAAGACTAAGTCTGCTGGTCTGTGGAGGCTGCGGCCACCCCTACTCCTAGGGGCTCAGGCCCAGGGAGATCAGCGTTCTGTCCCTGAGCCCCTGGCTGGAGTTGTTGGAGTTCCTGCAGGGAGGCCCTACCCAGTGAGGAGGGATGGGTCAAGGTCAGGCCTGAAGAGGCACTCTATCCGCCGTCTGCCACAGCCGGTGTGTTGGGCTGGTGGGGGATACTTCTTGGGACCAAGCCGTCTAGCCTCCCTGGCTGCAGCAGGGGAAAAGTGGAGCCTGGAGCTATAAAGATGGCTCCCTTCCCTGACCCTGGGAGCTTAGTGTGTTAGGTGGCTGTCAGTCCCAGTGTTGGCTGTACCCCTCCCACAAGGAGCTCAAATGGCTTAGACAGCAGGCAGCCTCAGCTGTGGTGCTGGTCGTCCCTCCCCACAGGAACTCAGCAAGCTTAAGCAGATTCTAGCTTAGAAGCTGTTGAGAACCTGCACTGCTCCGTGGATGGAATCCTAGGCCCTGGTGGCGTGGGCTCACGAATGGGATCTGCTGATCCGTGGGTTGCACAGTCCCACGGAAAAAGCATGTTTTCCCAGGCTGAGTAGCATGCTCACTCACTGCCTCCCTTGGCTGGGGGGTGGGGGCTCCTCTGCCCTGTGTGGCTCTCAGGTGGCCGCCACACCACACTGTTCTTCCTTCCTCTCTGTGGGTCATGCCAGCCACCCAGTCAGTTCTGATGACAGAACCTGGGTACTTTGGTTGCTGGTGCAGGATTCACATGCTGTTATGGTTCTTTTCAATGGGAACCTCTGATCACACTGCTTCTAGTCGGCTATCTCAGCCCTGCGCCCAAAATCCTTGTTGTCTAATTCCAACATTTGGTTCATTTCAGAGTTGGTCTCCATTGATTGCCTTTTTCTTAAGTACGGGTCACATTTCTCTGTTTCTTTATGTATCTAGTAATTCTAGATTACATTTTGAATATTATGAATTTCAAATTTTTCAATTTCAAATATTTCAATTTCATTGTGGAGGGTCTGGATTCTGTTATATTCCTCTGAAGAATATTGAGTTTTTGTTTTAGGAAGCAGTTATCTTGGCTGAACTCGAACTCCAAACTTGTCTTTCCTGAAGTTGGCAGCAGATGAAGTCACTGTTTAGTCTTTTTTTATCTTTAGCTGGGCTACATGGAGTCTGCCTTATGCATGTACAGTTTAAGAGTTTGCCAGATATTTGGTCAGAGTTCATTTGCAGAATTTGTGGCATCCCTTTTTTGGCTCCCTCCTTTCCAGTATTTTTCCTTTCACCTTCCAGCTCCCATGATTACCCCAAACTCTGTCTTCTAATTTCTGAACCAGTTAGGCCGCATGTTTCTATCTGAGTTTTAGCCACCTCCTTTAGCTCAGACTAAGGCCCTTCCTCAGGCAAGTTAATAAAAAACTGGAAATTCATCTAGTGCTGTTTTTTTTGTTTGTTTGTTTTTGTTTTTTCCTAGTGCTGAATAGCATTCAGTAACTCCCTGCTTTTTGATAACTCTCCAGTGTCTTCAGTTTGTTGTTTTTTATATATATATTTTTATCTGGAATGTTAATTCACTACCCCCTATCTGAGTACAGACTTACCAGGAAGGGCAACTCTTTGAGGCAAAAATAACAAAGAAAACAAACTAGAGTAGACTCATTTGAGTTTTCTATGCTTCTAGTTGTTGCTTAGCTCCCATGAGCCTTGGCTTCTTTGGATGTTAATGGGGAAGGACAGTTCTTAGATGAGATTTTACTCATCTGTTCTGGAAATAAAAGCAGTGGGACTGAAGACGACTACTTCCACTGACAGTTAACTTGAGAATGTTTTATTTTTTTGTAATAACAAGAGGATCTCAAAGGCAATTCTGTGCTAGAAATCAGCCTTTTCCATTTTCTGGCAGGTATTTAATGATTGTGGAAATTTGTTATAAAAATGGAACAATTAATGCTGTCATAATTTTGTCACTAATATCACTATTCCCTAAAGATTGTGTTATTTCAAAATCTGAAAATGTGACTTGTATATAAAAACAGTATTTGGCTGGGCATGGTGGTGGCTCATGCTTGTAATTCTAGCACTTTGAGAGGCTGAGGCAGAAGCATTGCTTGAGCTCAGGAATTTGAGGGTACGGTGAGCTATGATCAGACCACTGCACTCTAGCCTAAGTGACAGAGCAAGACTCTGTCTCCAAAATAAGTACATAAAAATAAAATTTATTATTAATATTTGATAGCCATATTCACTAATGATAAATAAATTTATTACAATTTATGTCAATACTGTCTAAGAAATTTGTTTCAGTCTTTTGGGTAATTTGTCAGTGGTCATGGAAAAATTAATTAAATGAATATGTTTCCTTTTATTTTAATAAGAGCTTTCTTTCATTTTGAGAAGATCCAATTTTTTAATTATAATTTTACATTTTATATACAGTTATAAGTTAATAAAAATATAACTCATTTCCTTGATTTATTATATCCGTAGGCTTATGTTTCAGTAATTTTCAAAAACAAAATTAGTAGGTGAATTCATTATGGAAGAACACAAAGAAGAGCAGGAGATTGAATAGAAAGTCTTTCTAAGACCTTGTGTTATTGTTCACTAGTGACGTTTCTTCTATGTATAGAGTTTGCGTTAGGTGGCACTAAGCTTTTAGTGAAACTGTTAACATATTCTTGGCTAGTTCTGTAAGAGTCAAGGCTGGAAGATCAGTATGTCTTACACAGTCAGAAAGCCTCAAATAAAGGCCTAATTTAATCTATTTTAACCCAGAAAAGTAAAAGCATTTTATAAGATGTGAAAAAAGATGGATTCTATCTACCATGTGACTCCGGGAAAGACATTTGACCATTTGGGGACTCAAAATATCTGTGAGCTGAGTTACATTTTGCTGTAGCCAAGAGCAGACAGGTTGAAATACTGTTTAAAAAGTACTTGATGGGCTGGGCATGGTGGCTTAGGCCTGTCATCCCAGCACTTTGGGAGGCTGAGGCAGGCAGATCACTTGAGGCCAGGAGTTCGAGATCAGCCTGGCCAACATGGTAAAACCCTGTCTCTACTAAAAAAACAAAAATTAGCCAGGCATGTGTTGCACACCTGTAATCCCAGCCACTTGGGAGGCTGAGGCACGAGAATCGCTTGAACCCACTGGAGGTTGCAGTGAGCCGAGATGGTGCTGCTGCACTCCAGCAGCCTAAGCAACAGAATAAGACTCTGTCTCCAAAAAAATATATAAATAAAAAAATAAAAGCACTCGATGATACGATTTGGAGAAGACAAACTGCAAACTGCATGCATAGAGAACTTTCCAGTGATATGTCTGTCATGCCAAATATAATGATTCCAGATAGCACTAATAGTTTTTAAAGATTTTCTTTTCAAAGTTTAATTCTGTCCTTTCAGGTCTTAGCTAAAGAAGATACTGAGGCAGCTATTCAATCAATATTATACAGAGAAAATTATATAATTAAGGTAAGAGCTGGCTACAAAATACATCTCAGTTAAAAATTGAATGTAGTTTTTCCTTTTTATATGTAGCATATCATATAAAAACTATTTAGAAAATATGGAAAAAAGAATTAAAAGAATACTCCCTTGCACCTGGAATTAACCTTAAGGGATGTCTGAGATTGCTTTAATGGACTTCCTCCCTTCCTATACTTCGTGGGAATTCCTTCACAGAGAGGCACAGGAATTTCCCTCTACTCACTTGTTTCTTTGTCCTAGTGGGTTTCAGCAGTCACTACAAATGAGCTAATCCTTAAGAGCTGTTAGCAGAACACACTGAGTAATTATTACTCAGATATACATAGAACAGGGCTACACTGAGCCAGGATGGGCTTAATGTGACAAGAAGAACATCCATGTGAAGTGTACTAAACACCGGGGACACTGGAGTGGGTAACCTGTTTTTATTTTTAAGAAATTTCTTTAGAGTTCTTTAAAAAGAAAAGGAACTAACATTGGGAATGGCTGAAGTGTGCTATGGCCAGAGGTTAGGGAGAGACTTGGCCCAGCAGACCTTTCAGGGTTCTTAATATTTAATTTTTTTCGTTTTGAAGTTCACGCTCATCCTAGTAGTCACAAGACTTTATTTGCTATATGAAAGCTGAATAAGAAGGTTTGGTAAGAATGAATTAATTTGTAGCCTAATCAAGCACCTTCTTTGCAGGCTACTCACCACTTGGATTAGGTTGTGCTACACTTCTACCTCTTTACTCTTGCCCTTTTTTTTTTTTTTTTAAATCTGAAGGTCAGTTGTACTGAAGGTTTTTTTCCTTTTTTCTTTCTTCATAGAATGTTTTTCTTCCTCTTTTTCTGCCATCCCTTCTCTTCCTGGATAACTATTCTTTTTTTTTTGTTTTGAGACAGGGTCTCACTCTGTCACCCAGGCTAGAGTGCAATGGCACAATTACAGCTCTCTGCAGCCTTGGCCTCCTGGGCTCAAGTGATTCTCCTGCCTCAGCCTCCCGAGTAGTTGGGGTTACAGGTCTGAGCTACAAAGCCCAGCTAAGTTTTAATTTTTTTTTTTTTGAAATGGAGTCTCACTTCTTTGCCCAGGCTGAAGTGCAGTGGCGCTATCTTGGCTCACTGCAACCTCCACCTCCCGGGTTCAAGCAATTCTGCCTCAGCCTCCCAAGTAGCTGGGATTACAGGCACATGCCAGCATGCCCAGCTAACTTTTGTATTTTTAGTAGAGAGAGATGTGGTTTCACCATGTTGGCCAGGCTGGTCTCGCACTCCTGACTTCAAGTGTTCTGCCCACCTTGGCTTCCCAAAGTGCTGGGATTACAGGTGTGGGATTGCTACCACTCCTGGCCAAGTTTTAACTTTTTTGTAGAGACAGAGTCTGACTATTTTCCCCAGGCTGGTCTTGAATTCCTGGGCTCATGTGATCCTCCTGCTTTGGCCTCCCGAAATGCTAGGATTACTAGCGTGAGCTATTGCACATAGCCTAAATCCTCATTCTTAAAGACCCAGCCCAAATGTCTCCCACTTTGGGAGTCTTGGCTTTGGAAAAAAATTAATCATTTTTTTCAACATATGCAATATAAAAGTAAATATACACAATATAAAATTTGCCATTTTAACTATTTTTAAGTGTACCATTCAGTGTCATTGATTACATTCATAATGTTGTGCAACCATCACCACTATTTCCAAAACTTTTTCATTACTCCATAAGTACTTCATTACTTACTGAATACAAACTGAAAGTTTGTATTCAGTAAGCAGTGGCTCCTCATTTCTCCCTCCCCCAGGCACTTGGTAACCTCTAATCTACCCTCTGTCTCTAGGAATTTTGGCTATTCTAGATAGTTTATATATGTGGAATCCTATACTATTTGTCTATTTGTGTCTGACTTATTTCACTTTGGCATACTATTTTCAAAGTTCATCCACATTGTAGCATATATCAGAACTTCATTCCTTTTTATGGCTAAATAATATTCCATATTACACATATAAATAAATGTGGTTTGTATATACCACATTTTATCTGTTCATCTGTTGATGGATACTTGGATCATTTCCACCTTTTGGCTATTGTGAATAATGCTGGAATGAACACTGGTATACGAGTATCTGTTTGAGTCCTGAATTTTCATTCATTTGGTTAGCAGGGGAATTGTTGGGTCTTATGGTAGGTCTGTTTAAATTTCTGAGGCCCACCAAACTGGGAATCTTTTAAGAATCTAGGAAATGGTTTTTCTCTCCTCTGTTTTCAGTTATTTTATTTATAGTATGCCATATATATATGCATCATATATAAATACACATCTTGTTATATTCCCCCTCCCACTGTTTGTGAATTTGTTTGTTTCTTAGGGATGAGTTTTCACTATGTTGCCCAGGCTAGAGTGCAGTGTCCCAATCATAGTGTACTGCAGCCTTGAAGTCCTGGGCTCAAGTGATTCTCTAGCTTCAGCCTCCCAGGTAGCTAGGAGTATAGGCAGGTGCCACCTTGCCTTGATTTTGATTTGTTCTTTAGTCTTTCTCCCCAGGAGAGCACGCATGTTGCCCCAAATACCTGTGTTTTCCTTATTTGCAGCAGAGTGTATGTCATATAGTAGAAGTTAAAGCCAAAGAAATGATTGAATTAATGAATGTCTTTGCGGGTTATTCTTAGGAGTAATTTAAACTTATGAAGTTTAAGTTTTGGAAAATTTTAGAACAAGAAAGCTTTAGGATAATGTATTTGTCTTTTCTACCACTGTTTATTAGGAACTAAATAAGTATTTACAACATCATGCCTTCTTAAATGCAAGAAGAAAGGAGATGTTATATAAAAGATGGGTTGACCATGTGGCAGATCCTCTTCAGAAGAAAATTATAGAAAAAGTTTGCTCACATAAGAAGATTAAAAAAAGGAGGCAAGAGGAATTAGATGGCTTTTTAAAACATGTAAATAAAAAGGTACTAAGAGATCACTTGTTGCTTTTTTCAGTTGATTTAAAGCCTCATGTCATCTTTGTTCATTTATAATCATCCAGTCAGTCTGTCCGTGTCCCCTCTACATATGTATAATCTATACCCTGTTACATAATAGCATAAAGTATTCTTAAACCCAGGACATTTGGAAAGGACAGAAAAAGAAGATTAGGTTTAATTGTGTACATTAGAACCATTTTTCTGTATTTTCCCCATGTAATTATTAATATTATTATTATCATTATTATTATTTGAGACGGAGGTTCGCTCGTCACCCAGGCTGGAGTACAATGGCGCGATCTCGGTTCACTGCAAACCTCCGCCTCCCGGCTTCAAGCAATTCTCCTGCCTCATCCTCCCAAGTAGCTGGAATTACAGGCATGCACCACCACACTGGCTAACTTTGTATTTTTAGTAGAGATGGGGTTTCTCCATGTTAGTCAGGCTGGTCTCAAACTCCCGACTTCAGGTAATCCACCTGCCTCAGCCTCCCAAACTGCTGGGATTACAGGCGTGAGCCACTGCACCCAGGCCTCCTCATGTAATTGTTAATTTGAATTATCAAGTTAAAAAATTTGGGCTGGGTGCATGGCTCACACCTGTAATCCCAGCACTTTGTGAGGCCGAAGCAGGTGGATCACCTGAGGTCAGGAGTTAGAGACCAGCCTGGCCAACATGGTGATACCCTGTCTCTCCTAAAAATATAAAAATTAGCTGGGATGGTGGTGGGCACCTATAATCCCAGCTACTTGGGAGGCTGAGGCAGGAGAATCGCTTGAACTTGTGAGGTGGAGATTGCAGTGAGCCGAGATCACACTGCTGTACTCCAGCCTGGGTGATGGAGCAAGACTCTGTCTCAAAAAAAAAAAAAAAAAAAAAAAAATTAAAATTACAAAAAAACAAATAAATAATTTGGACTCTGGTTTCAGGACATATTTTTCTTTTGTTCTGGAACTTGATTATTTGCAAAGCTCTAAAATATAGCCGTTCTTCTAGCATTTTTTAAAAATCTGAGATGTTTGACTAGTAAGCATTTAAAAACAAATTCCCAAATCTTTTAGTGTTCCAAAATTCTTTATTAAAATCCTATAGATTTTAAGTAGATTCCTTCCTTCACTATACCTTATTGGTTGAATAAATTAAATTTCAAATGTAGCCTTCTCTTTCTTTTTGCATTTGTCAGTGATGCCACTTTCAAGCATAAGAATGATACTGTGTGTTTGACTCTCAGGTCCTGATATGCTTAAAATTAACTGTGCACCTCTTGTTCTTGTGTGTGGTTTTATTTCTTTGCTATAGGGAAATGCATTTATAGAACATTATGATCCAAAAGAGTATGATCCCTTTTATATGAGCAAGAAGGACCCCAATTTTCTGAAGGTAGGGTAGATTTCTTTTTTAACTTTGGTATTATGTGTTTGGTTGTTTTGAGCAGCCCTAATACATGAGCAGTCCTAAAGTGACTCCCTAGAAGTGCAGTAACATTTTAAGCATAGTTTCCCATCGCCCGGTCTTAGAAAGGAACAAAAAGCCAAAGGCTAAAGTAAATTAAATCTCCACGAAAGTGGAAAATACTGGATAATGATTGGGTAATACGTAGTGTTTAAAAATTCCGTAGACTTTTAAATTTGTTACAAAAGTAACACATTTTCATGATAGGTAAATAAGAAAATTGATTTTCAAATTAAGAAAATAAAAAACCAAAATTCCATTACCCAGAATTAATTCATTATAATGTTAACTCGTTAACAGTTTTCTGTATATCTAACTAGATTTCTTTCTATATGTATGTATATATTCACATTTTTATTTTATAAGAATAGAGTTACATTTGGTTTTATAATGGGCTTCCCCTCCCTCAATAGTTTATTATTTGCTTCTTTGTCAAAATATAAATAAATAATTTTCTTCATTGCATGGTATTCTGTTACTAATAGCAGAATTAATTAACCTTGCACTGAAGGATTAACCAAGTCTTAGGGTTTTTTTCACATTTATTTCTTCTTCGCTGCTACTGCATGAGGTAAGTCACAGATGAGAAAAGTGAGGCTCAGGTCACTTGTCAAAGTCACCCAGCTGTAAATAGCAGAGCACAGATGTGGTGTTTTGTTTTGTTTTGTTTTTTCAGACAGAGTCTCACTCTGTCACCCAGGCTGGAGTGCAGTGGCGCGATCTCTGCTCATTGCAACCTCCGCCTCCCAGGTTCAAGAGATTCTCCCACCTCAGCCTCCTGAGTAACTGTGATTATAGGCATAAGCCATCACGCCCGGCTAATTTTTGTATTTTTAGTAGAGACAAGGTTTCACCATGTTGGCCAGGCTGGTCTCAAATTCCTGACCTCAAGCGATTTGTCCTCCTTGGCTTCCCAAAGTGCTGGGATTACAGGCTTGAGCCACTGCGCCTGGCCTTATCTTGTATAAAATGTTGTTTTGAAATATGTGTACATTGTGGAATGACTAAACCAATGAACATACATTGCCTCACAAACACCGGCTTTTTTCTAAGTGAGAGCACATAAAATCTACTCTCTTTGCAATTTTCAAGAATACAATACCTTGTTATTAACTATAGCCGTCATGTTGTACAATAGATCTCTAGAAAAATTTTATGGCAGCTGGGCGTGGTGGCTCATGCCTGTAATCCCAGCACTTTGGGAGGCTGAGCCGGGTGGATCACCTGAGGTCAGGAGTTCAAGACCAGCCTGGCCAACGTGGTGAAATCCTGTCCCTACTAAAAATACAAAAATTAGCTGGGTGTGGTGGCATGCACCTATAGTCCCAGCTACTCAGGAGGCTGAGGCAGGAGAATCACATGAACCCGGGAGTTGAAGGCTGCAGTAAGTCAAGATTGAGTGCCACTGTACTTCAGCCTGGGCGACAGAGTGAGTGAGACGCTGTCTGGGAAAAAAAAAAAAGAAAAATTTTATGGCTGAAAAAATATAATTGCATTGCATTCAAGTTAATTTAGTGACACAAATTATTTTAAAAGGTTTATTGCACATATGAAATAGATACCCTTTTTTTCTTTTTTTTTTTTAGATGGAGTCTCACTCTGTTGCCCAGGCTGGAGTGCAATGGTGCGATCTCAGCTCCTGCAACCTCCACCTCCTGGGTTCAAGCGATTCTCCTGCCTCAACCTCCCGAGTAACTGGGATTACAGGCTCACACCACCAGGCCTGGTTAATTTTTGTATTTTTAGTAGAGACGGGGTTTCACCATGTTGGTCAGGCTGATCTTGAACTCCTGACCTCGGGATCTGCCCGCATCAGCCTCCCAAAGTGCTGGGATTACAGGTGTGAGCCACCGTGCCCGGCCTAGATATTTTTTAAAATGGTGTTTAGGGGATAATTTTTACCCTTTTTAGAGAGGTTTTATTAGAACTGGTATTGGCCCTCACGTGTGCAGATCAGTGAGAAGTCCAATATTAATTGTTTTTGGAGGCATTCAACCTTGAGTTGTACCGTCATGCTGTAGGCTTGTGCCATCCTACAAAATGGTCCCGCAGCCTCCCAGTTCTTGGTGGGGCACATCTCTGGTCCCAGGTCCAGGTTGTACTATGGTTGTTATTCCTTATGGTCACGTGCTGTAGCTCAGGTGCTGGCCCCATTTGTAGACCCAGCATTGCTGTTCCATGTCTTCAGATCCAGGTCCTTACCCATGTCTAGCAGAGACCACCTGAGAGCATCTCGGGTAGGCTCCACAGGCTGGGCTCCTGGTGTCCTGCTCTGTACTCTTTATGGACCTGGCACCTCCCAGACCCTGCTTCTGAGCTGCTGCAGAGTCTATAAGCTTGTCCTTATTCTCAATTCTAGGTTATCAAGTGGAGATATCCAACGTTATCTCCTTTCCCCCTTTCAATTTCCCCAGTACAGAAAAGGTTCATCCTGCCTCTTCTTTCAACAGTAGGGCTTGAGATGGCCCAGAACACCTGACTTCGGACCAACCCAAATGACCCTGTCTATCTTCCTTTCCTGGGAGTGGGACAGATCTGACTTTAGGAACATAGAGGCTTGATTCCTTCCCTTCAGATGGGAAGGAATTTCAGCATTTCTTTGCATGTGCTTCATGTAGCTCTACTTAAAAATTATTAACTTTACTAAGTCTTACTCTTTCAGTACACATCTTTTAGATATTCTTTGTGATGAAATAGGAGTATGCGAAGATCACTTCTGCTGCATACTGAAATATGGAGGATTGCTTGAATTGTGAGCTGAACCGACTGCTTTTTAAAATTTCTTTCATGAAACACCATGTTTACTTGAAAGAATGACTTGCAAACTATGGTTAGTAAGTCTTGGGTATTTGGCAGATATTTTCTGGAAAATGAATGAAGTCAGCTTGTCACTTTGAGAAAAACTACTGGCAATATTTGTTGCCAGTGATAAAAGGTGAGCTTTCAAGCAGAACATTTGGAATTTTGGAACACTCATATTCACTATCAGAAGTGTGACGGTGTCCCAATACTCAAAAGACTTTACTGATGAAATTGGTAATGATATTAATGAATGTGATTCTTTGATATTAAGTAATGAAATCTACAAACATTTGGAAGATCTTGCACAACTCCATGATCCAATTTCCCCCTAAATGTTACAAAATTATGCGTTGAAAAAAGATTCATTCGAAGTGCAAAATAGACTAATGGACTTAGTAGAAGAGTATGAAAAATTCGTGGATATGATTTCAAATTCCACATCGTAACTAACCTTTAAGAAAGTATCTCTTACTGAGTTTGGGTATAGTATCAAAAACAAATATCCACAATGATCTTAAAAGGCTGTTAAAATACTCCTACCTTTTTCAACTACATATCTCTATGTGGATTTTCTTCATATACGACAACTAAACAAATCTCAACAGATTGCTTGCAGAAGCAGATATGAGAATCCGCCTGTCTTCTATTAAGCAAGACATAAAGAAGTTTACAAAAATGTAAAACAATGTCACTCTTCTCATTTTTTGTTTTATTTTGGGAAATAGAGTTATTTTTTGTAGAAAGATATGTTAAACAATAGGCATATTATTATTTTAAAATTAATAAGCAATTTAAAATTTTCTGTTTTATTTTCTAATATAGTAAATTTCAATAGATCTAAGCCATATACACAAACGTTATTTGGATATAACAACCATGTTTTGAAATAGAATAGTTTTGGCCAGGCGCAGTGGCTCACGCCTATAATCCCAGCTACTCGGGAGGCTGAGGCAGGAGAATCACTTGAACCCAGGAGGTGGAGGTTGCAGTGAGCCAAGATCACGCCACTGCACTCTAGCCTGGCAGCAGAGTGAGACTCTCTCAAAAAAAAAAAAAAAAGTTTCAGAACCACTGGGTTATAATACCTCCATTTATGATGTACAAGTGCTGTCAGTAGAGATAGGCGTCTCCGGACTTATAATTGTTGATAAAACTTTAGATTTTTCTTTATTTCTATCTTCAATTTAAAACTTCAAATTTGGTCCAGGCACGGTGGCTCATGCCTGTAATCCCACCACCACTTCCACCACTTTAGAGGCCGAGGTGGGAGCATGGCTTAAACCCAGCAGTTCAAGACCAGCCTGGGCAACATAGGTAGACCCTGTCTCTACAAAAAATTTAAAAAATTAGCTGGACATGGTGGCGCACACCTGTGGTCCCAGCTACTTGGGAGGTGGAGGTGGGAGGATGGCCTGAGCCTAGGAGGTCGAAGCTGCAGTGAGCCACTGCATTCTAGCCTGGGTGACAGAGCGAGACCCTGTGGGAGAGCTTCAAGATGACTGGCTTGAGGCATCTGACACTCGCCTCCTCCACAGAAGAACCAAAATAGTGAGTAGAAAATTGTACTTGGAACACGTCATCTAAGAGGAACACTGGAATTCCACAGAGAAGTGACAAGGAAACATCTAAGGTGAGGAAGGAGAGGGAGGTGAGGCAGTCTGCTCGGCCCTGAGACTAACATGGGGGATGCCTGCAGATGGAGAGGGCTGAGGTGTGAGCAGCTGGCAGCAACCTTGCTGACTTCATCACAGGGGCCACGGCTCACTTTCTTGTGCCCAGAGGACAGGCCCCACCTGCAGCATCACCTAGGCTGAAACATACACTCCCTAACTGCCTGCCTATGCCTGCTGCCACTGAAAGCAACCCCACCCTCCACAGCAGCAGGGCCACAGCACAGCCACCAGCGCCCCTACCCGAGTACTCTGCAGGGGGCTGGGGGATCGCCCTGCGGGTCTGGAGACTGGCCCACCCAGCCTGTTGCAGCCACTGCCAACACCCGTGTAGACCACTTGGGAGACAGAGGGTTGTCTTGTCACTGCTACTGCCATTGCCCATGCCATGACTGCTGCCCAGAGGTTCAAGAACCTGCTCATCCACCTGGCCCACCACGGCCACTGCATGCACCCAAGCAAGCCACCTGGAGACCCAAGAACTGGCCCACCTGAATCTGTAACACCGGTACCAGTGTATACTGCTCTGAAGACCAAGGACAGGCACCCTCAGCCTGCCACTGCTTCCCCTGAGGCTAGGGACTGGCCTGCCTAATGTCCCCATCCCCAGCAAAGGCTCACCACATCCTCCAGTAACTGTACCCTACGCCACCGAGGAAAACACAGACACCACTGACGCTGTTTGCAGCCAAAGAAATCATGGAGACTGCACTGCTGCACGTACCCAGGATCAAGGCCAAAGTGTCCTACCCATCCAACACCATAGACACATCTCCAGGAAAAAGCCCTTCCCTGTGGACACAAATCCAAAAAGCAGGAAGAAGCCTCCATTACCCCACATGCACAGATGTCAATGTAAGGACACAAGAAACGTGGAAAAGCAAGGCTCTGACACCTCCAGAGCAGCACAATAACTCTCCAGCAGCAGAGTCCAATGTCATTTAAAATTTGATCTGCTCTTCATATGTGAATATGTCATATACAAATACCTGAAAATGATAGCACCTTTTTTTTGTTCCTTTTTAGAGCAGGTTAATATTTTCTTAATATTTTATGAGTAGCACTCTTCATACCTTCTGTAAAAGCAAACTTATACTGGGCAATCTGATCACCGTTTATTTTAACTCTAATAGTCATGATGTGTATTATAACTACCCCTGAAAAACTAGCCTGATGAGCATGAGAAAGATACATGGGTGACCTTTTAAGCTTGTGGTAGAATTTCCCTGACTAGGCCTAAATGGTGAATGTTGTTGTTCGTGAATCCTGTTTTCATATGTAGAACTGTCATTTTGATATTGATAATTATGGCCATTAACATAGATTCAGTGCTTCCATACCTTGGCTCACAAATGATCTATATGTTGAATAACTTGGTTAAGTTTTCAGTAATGTTAGTTATGTTGTTGATTATCAGTGTTAGCGATTAAGATGAATATATGGATATATTTTTTCTTTTGTGCGTGGGAAAGGAATTTTTTAAATTTGGGAACATATGATAACAACAAAATAATTTTTGAAGATTGAACCCACACTTTGAAACAAGAGCTAACTTTGTCTCTTTGACTGGAGGGCCTTAAGAGAGGTATTGATATGCCCCCATCTCTTTGTAATGTATTAAACAAATATAATGGTAAGCCTGCTATTTGTAAAGACCATTATTATTTACCCTTCCGGCATAAGAGCTATCCGTATGTGGATGCTTCGAATAGACTGAAAATGTTTACTACTCAGACTTGCAACTCAGTCCTTACACAAGTGCCTCTCTTGTAGGTTACCATCCCACCATTTCGTGACCCTTTGAAAAAAGCACAATATGACAAGGATAATGAAAAAAGAACTCTTCTTCAGTGTGAGACTGGTACTTAGTTCCTGGTTGTTTTATGATTTCATAGCCCAAGAGCAATGGCAGTTGCATGTAAGGATGTTAATTTAGATTTTTATTCTTCCTGCAGGCAAAATATATTCAATAAAAGAATTCAAAGAAGTTGAGAAGGCTCAGCTGCATTCCAGATTCCCACAAATTTCTAATTCAAGGCACTTTATGACTCCAAATGAGTGGCTGAAACTGCCTACAAGATACATAGAAAGTGAATTTTGTAAAAGGAGAAGGTAATGGTTAATATACTAGAAATTATAGAACCTTTTGGACTTTGAAAATTCTTGAGACTGTTATAAAATTTTTCATAGTTATGATTTTTAAAAATTTTCATTTTAAAAAAAATCTATAATTCTTATCTTCGTTTCTCCGTATGTGATGTTTCTTTTTTCTTGGGTACTTTGAAGATTTTCTCTTTCTCTTTGGTTTTCCTTAGCTAGATTATGATCTGTCTATATTGTTTTTTTCTTTCTATCTTAATGTTCTCTGAGGTTCTCGTATGTGTGGTTTTATATCTTTTATTATTTTGGGGAAATTCTAGACCATTATCACTTCAAATATTTCTTATTTCCTATTCTCTCTGCTTTTTTTCTTCCTTCTGAGACTTCAATTATATGTATATTAGATCACTTGATGATGTCTCACAGTGCCATAGCTCTTACTCTGTTCTGTTTTTCCACTCTTTTTTTCCTTATTTGTTTTTCAGTTGGATGATTTCTGACTTGTTTTTGAGTTCACTGTTCTTCCTTAGCTGTGTCCTGTCTGCTGAAGAGCCCATCAAAGGAACTCTTCATCTTTGATATCATGATTTTCAAATTTCTAGCATTACCATTTGAATTTTTAGATAGTTTTTATTTATTCTGAAATTCTTCATCTGTTCATGCATATTGTCCACCTTTATCACTAGATTCTTTACCATATTAATTATTTAAAACTCCCTATCTGGTAATTCCAACATTATTAATCTAGTTCTCTTGATTGCTTTATCTCTTGACAGTGGCTTGTTTTCCCTTGCTTTTTGTGCATGTCTTGTAATTTTTTATTGAGTGCCAGATATTTGATGTAGAAGAACAGTGTACATGGAGTATTTATGTCTAGAAATGGATATGCCTTTTCTTCTGTCAAGCATTAGTGTGGAGGATTAGCCTTATCTAGTTGGAGTTGAGTTGGATTTGGGTATTCTTATTGCTATTGTTACCTTTAGTGCACCACAGGCTTGAATACCTCTAGTGGCTGGGCTGCTTTTCCTTGTGCTTAGAGTGGGGGTGGGGTGCCAGAGGGATTTTCTCAAGTGTTTCTGCCTTCCTCAGTTTTCAGCTATCCATGCAAGCTGGCATCGTAGAAGTGGAGGGGTGTTCTCCCCATGCTCTTGCCTCTCCCACGGGAGTACACCGCTGTTGCATGTTGCTTATTGCAAGGCTCCTGGTGGAGGCAGAGGAATATCCTATGTTTTTCTCATGGAGCTTCAGTTTTAGGCAAGCTCTGTGTGCTTAGGCCTCAGGAGCAGGACTTTCCTGTGGTTCCTTTTCCTTATCCTTGTGGCAGCCAAACTTGACCTTGTATCTGTGGTTGTTCTTGGATGGCAGTTTCCTGTCTGTCTTCCAATGACAGCAGATTTCTGCTTAGTATAGGAATAGGAGTCTTGATATCCTTTTTTTTTTTTTAAATTTTAATGTTTGTAGGTACATAGTAGGTGTATGTATTTATGAGGTCCATGAGATGTGTTGATACAGGCTTGCAATTCATAATAATCACATAATGTAAAATGAGGTATCCATCCCCTCAATGATTTATTCTTCATGTTACAAAGAATCCAGTTATACCCTTTTAGTTATTTTAAAATGTACGTTAAAGTATTACTATAGTCCCCTCGTTGTGCTATCATATACGAGGTCTTATTCATTCTTGCTATTTTTTGTTCCCATTAACCCCATCCCTACTTACCCTTTACCCTCCCAATATAGTTCCCAGCCTCTGGTAACCATCCTTCTGCTCTCCATCTCCATGAGTTCAATTGTTTTGATTTTTAGATCCCACAAATAAGTGATAACATGTGATATTTGTCTTTCTGTGCATGGTTTATTTCACTTAGCACGATAACCTCCAGTTCCATCCATATTGTTGCTAATAACAGGATCTCATTCTTTTTTATGGGTGAATATTGGTCAAATTCACACACACTCCATTGTGTGTGAATACATTTTCTTTATCCATTCATCTGTTGGTGGATGAATCTGTTGGAAGCAACTTAGGTTGCTTCCAAATCTTGACCAATGTGAACAGTGCTGCAACAAACATGGGAGTGCAGATATCTCTTCAATATACTGATTTCCTTTCTTTTGAGTATGTATGCAACAGTGGGATTGCTGGATTATGTGGTAGGTCTGTTTTTAGTTTTTTGAGACTCCTCCAAACTGTTCTCCATAGTAGTTGTACCCATTTACATTCCCACCAACAGAGTACAAGCATTCCCTTTTCTCTACATCCTTGCCAGCATTTGTTATTGCCTGACTTTTGGATATAAGCCATTTTAACTGGGATGAGATGATATCTCATTGTAGTTTTTTTTTTTTTTTTCTTTTTTTGAGACAGAGTCTTGCTTTATCGCCCAGGTCAGAGTGCAGTGGCCTCTGCCTCCCGGGTTCAAGCAATTCTCCTGTCTCAGCCTCTTGAGTAGCTGTGACTGCAGGCACATGCCACCCCACCCAGCTGATTTTTTTATTTTTAGTAGAGACAGGGTTTCACCATATGGGTCAGGCTGGTCTCAAACTCCTGACCTCAGGTGATCCACCCACTTTGGCTGCCCAAAGTGTGGGATTACAGGTGTGAGCCATTGCGCCCAGCTTGTTGGTTGATTTGTAATAAGGCTTTTCTTCTCTCAAAAATCTAATGCCATAGTATTGGTTTCTGTGTGCATTGGGAGTGTGAGCCACCGCGCCTGGCCTGCTTGCTTTCTTTTTATTTTTTGTAAGTCTGTTGTTAGTTTTTTGATTTGTGGTTACCATGAGGCTTGCAAATGCTATCTTGTAACCCATTATTTTTAACTGATGACAACTTAAGACTGATTGCATATACAAACACACAAAAAGAAAACTAGTGAAAACTTTACACTTTAACTTTGTCTCCCTGCTTTTAACTTGTTGTTGTTCCTCTTTGTGTCTTATTGTACTATTTTTTGAAAAGTTGTTGTAATTATTTTTGATTGGTTCATCATTTAGTCTTTCTATTTAAGATAAGAGTAGTTTACACACCACCATTGCAGTGTTATATTATTCTGTGCTTTTCTGTGTGCTTACTATTACCAGTGAGTTTTGTATTTTGAGATGATTTCTTCTTGCTCATTAACATCCCTTTCTTTCAGATTAAAGAACTCCCTTTAGCATTTCATATACGATAGGTTTGGTATTGATGAAATCCCTCAGCTTTTGTTTGTCTGGGAAGGTCTTTGTTTCTCCTTCATGCTTGAAGGATTTTTTTTTTTTTTCTGGATAATACTATTCTAGGATAAAAGTTTCAGTCAGCACTTTCTTTTCTTTTCTTTTGTATTTTATTTTAGAGACAGATTCTCACTCTGTCATCCAGGCTGGAGTGCAGTGGCATAATCTCAGCTGACTGCAACCTCTGCCTCCCAGGTTCCAGTGATTCTTGTGCCTCAGCCTCCCGAGTAGCTGGGATTATAGCTGTGCACCACCATACCCAGCTAATTTTTGTATTTTTAATAGTGATGGAGTTTCTCCACATTGGCCAGGCTGGTCTTGAACTCCTGACCTCAAGTGATCCACCTGCTTCAGTCTCTCCAAATCCTCAGATTACAGGCGTGAGCCACCATGTCTGGCCATGTTAGCACTTTAAATATGTCCTGCCACTCTCTCCTGGCCTGTAAGGTTTCCACTGAAAAGTCTGCCGCCAGACATAGTGGAGCTCTATTGTATGTTATTTGTTTCTTTCCTCTTGATGCTTTTAAGATCCTTTCTTTATTCTTGATCTTTAGGAGTTTGATTATTAAATGCCTAGAGGTAGTCTTCCTTTGGTTAAATCTGCTTGGTGTTCTATGACTTTCTTCTACTTGAATGTTGATACCTTTCTCTAGGCTTGGGAAGTTTTCTGTTGTTATCCCTTTGAATAAACTTTCTACTTCTGTCTCTATCTCCCCTGTAAGGCCAGTAACTCTTAGATTTGTACTTTTGAGGCTATTTTCTGATCTTACAGATGTGCTTCATTGTTTTTTATTTTTTTTCTTTTGTCTTCTCTGAATGTCTGTTTTCAAATAGCCTGTCTCCAAGCTCACTGATACTTTTTTCTGTTTGGTCAATTCTGCTATTAAAAGACTCTGATGTATTCTTCAGCATGTCAGTTGCATTTTTCAGCTCTAGAATTTCTGCTTGATTTTTTTTTTTTTTTTTGAGACAGAGTCTTGCTCTGTCACCTAGGGTGGAGTGCAGTGGCGCAATCTCGGCTCACTGCAACCTCTGTCTCTCAGGTTCAAGTGATTCTCATGCCTCAGCCTCGTGAGTAACTGGGACTACAGGCACCTGCCACCACGCCCGGCTAATTTTTTGTATTTTTAGTAGAGATGGGGTTTCACCATGTTTGCCAGGTTGGTCTCGAACTCTTGACATCAGGTGATCCACCCGCCTCAGCCTCCCAAAGTTCTGGGATTACAGGCATGAGCCACAGCACCTGGCCTCATTATAATTTTTGGTGATTTTTTTTTTTTTTTTAAGCTCATTAGCTATCATTAATGCTGTGTATTTTATGTGTTTCTGTGTGGCCCCAGACAATTTTTTTTTTTTTTTTTTGAGATAGAGTCTTGCTCTTTCCCCCAGGTTAGAGTGCAGTGGTGCAATCTCGGCTCACTGCAACCTCTGCCTCCTGGGTTCAAGCAATTCTCCTGCCTCAGTTCCCTGACTTAGCTAGTATTACAGGCATGCACCATTACACCTGGCTAATTCTTGTATTTTTATTTTTATTTATTTATTTATTTTGAGACAGTGTCTCACTCTGTCAGCCAGGCTGGAGTGCAGTGGCATGATCTTGGCTCACTGCAACCTCTATCTCCTAGACTTAAGCAATTCTCCTGCCTCAGCCTCCTGAGTAGCTGGGATTACAGGTGTGTGCCACCACACCTGGCTAATTTTTGTATTTTTAGTAGAGACAGGGTTTCACCATGTTGGCCAGGCTGGTCTCAATCTCCTGACCTCAGGTAATCTGCCCACCTTGGCCTCCCAAAGTACTGGGATTACAGCCATGAGCCACTGTGCCTAGCCAATTCTTTGTAATTATTTCAATTTCTTGAAATAATTCTATCAAATTTGTCTGATAGAATTCTGAATTCCTTCTCTGCGTTATCATGAATTTCTTTGAGTTTCTTCAGAATAGCTATTTTGAATTCTCTGTTTGAAAGGTCATATATCTCTTTTTCTCCAGGATTCGTCCCTAGTGCCTTGTTCAGTTCATTTGGTATGCCTGTATTTTCCTGGATGGTGTTGATGCTTATAGATATTCATCAGTGCCTGAGCATTGAAGAGTTAGGTAAAATGTAGTCTTTACATCCTGGGTT
Source organism: Chlorocebus sabaeus (assembly GCF_047675955.1). Taxonomy (NCBI): domain Eukaryota; kingdom Metazoa; phylum Chordata; class Mammalia; order Primates; family Cercopithecidae; genus Chlorocebus; species Chlorocebus sabaeus. Next base: position 23,842,722 of record NC_132917.1, read on the forward strand.
TGTCCTTCTTGGGAAGGCTTTCCAGGTGTTTGAGGGCATTTGGGCCCCAAGCCCAATAATACTGTGGTTTTTGCAGACTCATAGAGGTATTGCCTTGGTGGACTTTGATAAGATCCAGAAGAGTTATCTGGTTACTAGGCAGAGACTCCTGATATTTACCCCCACCTTCTCCCAAACAAACAGTCTCTCTGTCTGTGCTGAGCCACCTGGAGCTGCGGGTGTCGTGATGCAAGCACCCCTGTGGCCACCATTACTGGTGCTGCATTGGGTCAGACCTGAAGACAGTACAGCACCGGGTCTTGTGCAAGGCCTTTCCCTTCAGGGTGTGAGTTCCCCCAGGTCCTGGGCATGTCCAGAGATGCTGTCTGGGAGCCAGGGCTTGAAGTAAAAAAGCCTTAGCAGTTTACCTGATGTTGTTTTCTACTGCAGCTAAGCTGGCATTCACACCACAATACAAAATCCTTCCCACTCTTCCCTCCCCTTTCCACATGCTGAGAATCCTCTTCCTGTGGCCACCGCCACCACTGGTCTATGGGGATTCTGCCAGGCCACCACTGATGTTTAATTAAAGCCCAAGAACTCTTCCTTCAGCTTGTGGTGAATGCTGCCAGGCCTGGGACTCACCTTCAGGGCAGTGGACTCCCATTTGGTTGAGGGCAGGTCCAGAAATGCTGTCCAAGAGCCCAGGCCCAGACTGAGGGACCCAAAAAGCCTGCTTGTTGCTCTATCCTACTATGACTGAGCTGGTACCTAAGGTGAAAACCAAGTTCCCTTTCTTCTTTCCTCTGTTTTTCTCAAACAGAAGGAATCTTTCACCATAGCCACCATAACTGGGAATGTTCTGGGTCACTGCTGAAGCCAGCACATCTCAGAGTCCAGGGCCCCCGGTGTACTCCCTGAGTGTCGCTGCTGCTGGTTTTCAGGGCCCAGGGGCTCCTTAGTCAGCAGGCGATGAATCCTGCCAGGATTGTGTCCTTCCCTTCAAGGCAGCAGATTCCCATTTGACCCAAGATGTGTCTAGAAAAGTCGTCCCAAAACTAGGGCCAGGAATGGGGACCGCAGGACCCTGCCTGCTATTCTATCCTGCTGTGGCTGAGCTGGTATCCGAGGTGCAGGACAAAGTCCTCTTTGCTCTTCCCTCTCCTCCAAGCAGAAGGAAGGTGTCACCTTTGGAGTTGCTGCAAGCTGCACTGCCTGGGGTTGGGGGAGGGATGGTGCAGGCACTCCCTTAGCCATGCCAGCTGGTGTCTCCATAGGTCATGTGCCACCCTAGTTTTCTGGCTCTGAGCTCAGCCCAACAGGAGGAATTGTCTAGGAATTACAATCCTTGTTCTTAGACTGCCTTTCAAGTTTACCTAGGAGCCCAGGATACTTCAGCCTACAATGGTGAGGCTTGTGGAGAAACTCAAGTTCCGATCACTGGGCTGGGCACTTTCCCTCTGGCTAAGGCTGGTCCAAATATTTGCTTCCTGTGCGGGTGCTGGCTGAGCCCAGCATGGCTTTATTCTCTCTTGTGACAGGGCAGAACCAAATTCAACATAAGTCCCCTAGTCACTGGGCTCACCCACTCCAAATGCACAAACTCTCTGTACACACGGCTGACTGGGGAATAGGAGAGGGGTGGCATCAGTGATTTAAGACTGTCCCTCCTGCCCTCCTCAATGCCTCTTTGAGTAATGTGAAGTCAAAACAAGGTACTGTGATTGCTCACCTGATTTTTGGTTTTTGTGATGGTGCTTTTCTGTGTGCAGATAGATGTTCAAATTTGTTGTTTCAGTGCGGGGAATAAAGGGTGTGGGCTTCTATTCCACCATCTTGCTCTACCTCCAGCATGTTTTCATATGCTTCTTTGCTATAGACTATTTTCACATGTTGATTTGTCATCTTTGTGTCTTCTTTGGGGAGGTGTCTGTTGTTCATTTGATCATTTTTAAAATGGATTGTTTATTTTCTTATTGTTGAGTGTTAAGAATTCTTCGTATATTTTGAATGTAAGTCCCTTATCAGGTATATATTTTGCAAATAATTTCTCCCAGTTTAAGGCGTATCTTTTCATTCTCTTAACAGTGTCTTTTGCAGAGCACACATTTTAAATTTTAGTAAAGTCCAGCTAATCATCAATTTTTTTCTTTTTTTATCTGAGCATGAGAGCATGAAAGGAAAAAGAGAGGAAGCCACCCTTTCCTCTCATGTTCTACCAAAGGCGAAGCAGGTTTTTTGTCCTGCTTCTTGTGGGAGGTACTTGTCTTTGGAATTCAGTTTACTTCTTTGCCTTGATATCTGATGGGCTCAATAAAAGTTATGTTTTTGTAGATTATCTGGCCTTTTTTGACCTTGGGGTGAGAGCACCATTATTTCTAGAACATCATTATTTCTATTTTAGGATGCTTTCTACATCCTAAATGGAAGCAGAACTAAAATCATTTCATTTGTTATTTTTAAAAAGTGGCCACAAATGGCATTGTGAATGTTACATAAGATAGAAATAAACCTTAAGACAGAATTCTGAAAAAAATGGCTGTTACTTTTTTTTCTTTGTCTACTTTGAGCATCATAATCCTAGCTCTAGTAATTAAATAGGTTCTATCCAAACCAGGAGTCTATTTATAATAGGTTTAACTCTGATCATGTATTAAGATGATATTTAGAATATTGATTTTATAGTGAGCAATTAATGGGCATACGGTGAGTTCCAGTCACACTGTTTTCACCCTTACTAAGGTGCTGGTGGTGACTAATGTGGTAAAGAAAATGTCCTTTTTAGATGATTGTCATATTATCTTCTGTGGCCTCATACTTCTCTAGCCTTATGGGGGCTGGCATGTTTGGGGGTGACTGGCTTTTTATATGAGCCCTTTTACTGAATCTTAGTCTTTACACACTAAGCAAGTGTGTGCCAGAAGTCATTGAAGACCATGCTCATATATATATACATATATATATATATAGTTTGTTTGTTTGAGATGGGTTTTCGCTTTTGTTGTTCAAGTTGGATTGCAGTGGCCCAATTTTGGCTCACTGCAACCTCCGCCTCCCGGGTTCAAGCAATTCTTCTGCCTCAGCCTCCCGAGGAGCTGGGATTACAGGCATCTGCCACCATGCCTGGCTAATTTTTTGTATTTTTGGTAGAGACAGGGTTTCACTACGTTGGCCAGGCTGGTCTTGAACTCCTGACCGCAGGTGATCTGCCCGCCTTAGCCTCAGTGCTGGGATTACAGGCGTGAGCCACTGCACCTGGCCACTATGCTCATATTTTTATTTTTTATAGAGGAATTTCCTGTATTTCCTATAGACGAACAGCTTCTCTCCAATATATTTTTCAAATTTTGAAGATAATTGTGATGCCGCTTTTTGGTCTCTGGCCTGAACACTTGGGGTCCACATCCCATACTGTTATGCAGAAGGTGCTGATGGGGCCAGGAGTCTGAGAGTGGGAAGAAGCTCAAGTGCTTAACCACTAAGACAGTTCTGGAATGTCTTCATGAGACAGAGAAGACTGTAGCAAGATGAGTGTGCCTTCTGTGTTCCAGTCACAAATATTCAATTGTCTGTTTTCCACACATAAGTCAAATTCAACCTATCCAAAAGTGCTTGTCACCTTATGCATCTAACTTGCTTTTTTTGTGTTCCTGGTTATAGGAAATATCAGGGTTCTTCTTTATCGCTCATTATCCCTTTACTTAATCCAGCACTGGGCTCTGTCATATCCATTCCTAAATCTCCTTCTAATTTGCCCCTTCTGGCCAGGAGTGGTGGCTCACACCTGTAATCCCAGCACTTTGAGAGGCTGAAGCAGGTGGATCACCTGAGGTCAGGAGTTCGAGATCAACCTGGCCAACATGGTGAAACCCCATCTCTACTAAAAATACAAAAAAATCAGCCAGGCATGGTGGCACAAACCAGTGATCCCAGTTACTCTGGAGGCTGAGGCAGGAGAATCGCTTGAAGCCTGGAGGCAGAGGTTGCAGTGAGCCAAGATCGTGCCATTGCACTCCAGCCTGGGCAACAAGAGCAAAACTCCATCTCAATAATAACAACAAAAACAACAAAAATAATAATAATAATAATGGCCGGGCGCAGTGGCTCAAGCCTGTAATCCCAGCACTTTGGGAGGCCAAGGCGGGTGGATCATGAGGTCAGGAGATCGAGACCATCCTGGCTAACACGGTGAAACCCCGTCTCTATTAAAAATACAAAAAATTAGCCGGGCGTGGGGTGGGCGCCTGTAGTCCCAGCTACTTGGGAGGCTGAGGCAGGAGAATGGCGTGAACACGGGAGGCGGAGCTTGCAGTGAGCAGAGATCACGCCACTGCACTCCAGCTTGGGCGACAGAGCGAGACACCGCCTCAAAAAACAACAACAAAAAATAATAATAATTTGCCCCTTCCTAAACATTCCCGTAAACCAAATTCCCATGATCATATCCAATCTATAACATTTATTATTTACTGAGCTCCTATGTACCAGACACTGTTACACATTCCTTTTTTTCCCCCAGCTTTTTGTTTCATTTATCTTTTGTGTTTTTTTGTTTGTTTGTTTGTTTCAGTTTCATTTAGTTCTGCTCTGATCTCGTTATTTCTCTTCTGCTGGGTTTGGGTTTGGATGGTTCTTGTTTCTCAGGTTCTGTAAGGTGTGGCCTTAGACTGTTTGTGCTCTTTCAGACTTTGTGATGTAGGCTTTCCTTTTAGCACGACTTTTGCTGCACCCCAGAGGTTATGATAGGTTGTGTCACTATTATCCTTCAGCTCAAAGACTTTTTAAATTTCCATCTTGATTTCATTGTTGACCCAATGATTGCTCAGGATCAGGTTATTTAATTTCCATGTATTTGCATGGTTTTGAGGGTTCCTTTTGGAGTTGATTTCCAATTTTATTCCACTGTGGTCAGAGAGAGTACTTGATATAATTTTGATTTTCTTAAATTTTCTGACACTTGTTTTGTGGCCTATTATATGGTCTATCTTGGAGAACAGTTTAAAGTGCTGATGAATAGAATGAGTTGTACACTTCTTAACGTGCTAATTTTGTTTCATGTTCATAGAAACTTTATTTGGTAGGTACTGTTACACAGATGACTTAAGGACCTTGTCAGTTTTATAGCAGGATTTTTCAGCTTTGGCTTTATATCAGAATATCATGGAAAATTAAAAAAAAAAAAATCCGGCCGGGCGTGGTGGCTCACGTCTGTAATCCCAGCACTCTGGGAGGCTGAGGCGGTTGGGTCACCTGAGGTCAGGAGTTTGAGACCAGCTTGGCAAACATGGTGAATACCTGGTCTCTACTAAAAATACAAAAAATAGCCAGGCGTGGTGGTGCATGCCTGTAATCCCAGCTGCTCAGGTGTCTGGGGCAGGAGAATTGCTTGAACCTGGAGGCGGAAGTTGCAGTGAGCCGAGATCACACCACTGCACTCTAGCCTGGGCAACAGAGTGAGACTCCGTCTCAAAAAAACAAAAACAAATTTTCAATATCCAAGCCATGCCCTAGACAAATGAAGTCAGAATCTCTGAGGGTGGGATCTAGACATCAGTCTTTTTTCGAGATCCTCAGATGATTCCAACACATACCAGATTGAAAACCACTTATTTATAGCCATAAGGCAGTAGATTCAGAAACTAAACTAAGGTCTCTGACTCCACAGCCTACATTTTAAAACACAGTGCCATGCTTTCCCTTATGTTACATGGTGCTACCAGGGTGAAATGTGGCATGTCATGTTACTGCCTGACTTAATCTCTTTAGTGATTCCTGTGTCCTTCAGTTAAAATGTTATCTCTTTGGTATGACATACAAGACTGGGCTGATTTTTCCCTCCCTTCTACTCTATACTCCAACAATACCAGGTTTTCCACAAAGTACCTGAATAAATGCTATTCTTCACACATGCTTTCTCTCTGAACCGTCTTTTTTTTTTTTTTTTTGGAAGACATTGTTTCCAAGACTCTGTTAAAATGCCACTTTAAAACTTTCTCTCTGAAGTTGTTCCAAACCACTTCCTTACACTAGGCTGTACAGATTAGTCTCTCTTTTGTCCCACCGTGTACTTTTTCATCGATCACACAGTTTGCACCTGTTTACTTGTCTGTGTAATGAATGAATGGATGACCAGTCACTGATTAAGTCTGTGAATCTAGGTTGTAGCCATTTTGCAAAGAACATTCAATACTGCTGAAGAGTTGGGAGTTTATCATGTAGGGAATGGGGAGTCAGTGAGGATAGATGAGGAGGGGGGTGAGATGCTGGAGATGGTGCATTTAGAAACTTTAATCTGACGTGTGAGGTATGTGACAGTTTGGATATAGTATAGGACTGGAGGTTGGAGGTCACTGAAGAGTTTTTTTAAAAAATAAGAATCCACATTTTTGGTAATAAGAGCCTCAGTCACGATTGTGACAAGAGGAGTGAAACAGAGATCGATAGGATGACACAAGGGAATTCTAGATTTTGGTGACTACATTTGGAGGTCCAGGGAGAACTAAGAGTCAGAGAGGAGCTCAAAGTTTTGAGAATTGTTGTCGTATGTATTAGTTTCCTGGGCTTGCCGTAACAAAACACTGCAAACTGAGCACTTGGAATGACAGGAATCTATTCTCCACAGTCCTGGAGGCTGGAAGGCTAACATCAAGGTACTGGCAGGGCCACTCTTTCTGAAGGCTCCTTGTCTCTTTCCTAGCTAGTGATGGTTGCAGCAATCCTTGGTGTTCCTCGGTTTATAAAAATAAGAATCCACGTTTTTGGTAATAAGAGCCTCAGTCACGATTGTGGCAAGAGGAGTGAAACAGAAGTGAAACGCTTCAGTTATAGCCTTATTTCTGCAGTCTCTGCCTCCATCTTCACATGGTCTTCTCTCTGTGTCTGTGTCCAAATTCCCGTCTTCTGATAAGGACACCTGTCAGTGGGTTAGGGTCCACCACCCTAATTCAGTATTACCTCATTTTAACCTGATAACATCTGCAAAGACCCTATTTCCAAATAAGGTCAAATTCACAGATGCCAGGGATTAGGATTTGAAGATATTTTTTTGGGTGCATGCAATTCATCCTATAACATTACATTAATTCATTCCATCAAAGAATCATGTATTGAGTTGTAATTGTCTTTAAAGCATTCACAATCTAATAGAGAAGATAGATATTTAAGCAGATCATTCTATTACAATGTTATATGCACATATTATTATGGACACGCAAAGAAGGGTCATTTAACCTAGCCTAATAGAAAGGAGACAAAGGTAGAAACTTGGATAAAAATAGAAAAGGAGGAACAACAGTTTCTTGGGATTTGAATCACTCAATGCTTTGTTTTATAATTTTATTAATTTAATAAATGACCTCTAGTTTGGGTACATCCATGAGGAAACATCCCATCTGAAGTTACCAATAGGGATTCGGTACAGTTCTGTAGCAGATATAGATATGGGAGATAGCTACAAAGAGAAAGGAATCCATATGCATCCCGTCCCTCTTTCCATTTTTTTTTTTTTTGAGACGGAGTTTCACTCTTTTTGCCCAGGCTGGAGAGCAATGGTGCGATCTCGACTCACCGCAACCTCCGCCTCCTGGGTTCAAGCGATTCTCCTGCCTCAGCCTCCCGAGTAGCTGGGATTACAGGCAGGCGCCACTATACCTGGCTAATTTTGTATTTTTAGTAGAGACGGGGTTTCTCCGTGTTGGTCAGGCTAGTCTTGAACTCCTGACCTCAGGTGATCCACCTGCCTCAGCCTCCCAAAGTGCTGGGATTACAGGCGTGAGCCACTGCGCCCAGCCCCTCTTTCCATTTTATACCAAATTTCTGGGATCATTTTCCTTTGTTCTAAAGTTTGGCCTTTACAATTCAATGTTTGTTTACCTTTGAAGATAATTTGCCAAGCACACGATTCTAGGTTGACATTTATTTCGCTTGATGTTTTAAAGACATAGTTCTCTTGTGTTTTGGCTTCTATTGTTTTTGAGAAGTCTGCTGTCATTCTGATTTTTTTGTCCTTTTTCTGTGGCTGCTGTTAAGATCTTCTCTTTAGGTGTCCTGCATTCTCACTGCTGGTGTCTGGGTATGGGTTTCTTTTTCTTTTTTCTTGAGATAGGGTCTCATTTTGTCACCCAGACTGGAACACAGTGGTGCAATCTTGGCTCACTGCAGCCTTGACCTCCTGGGCTCAAGCGATCCCCTGTCCTCAGCTCCCCAAGTAGGTGGGACTACAGGCATGCACCACCACACCCGGCTAATTTTGTGTTTTTAGTAGAGATGAGGTTTCACCATGTTGACCAGGCTGGTCTCGAACTCCTGGATTCAAGGGGTTTATCCATCTCAGCCTCCCAAAGTGCTGGGATTGCAAGCGTGAGCCACTGCACCCAGCTGGATTTCTTTTTATTTAACCTACTGGTATATGTTGTGCTTCCTGGATCTCTGTATTCATGTTTATCATCAGTTCAGGAAAATATACAGCAATTATTTTAAATATTGCTTTTACTTAATTCTTTGCATTCTGCTTCTGGGCTTAGATTAGATATATATTAGGCCTTCTTATTATCTTAATATCTTTTAATATGTCCTTTATATTTTCCATTTTCCTAGGCAATTTCTTTGTATATATTTTCCAGCTTGCTAATTCTTTCTTCACTGTGTTGGATATTAAGATTTTAATTTCTTAAATTTCCTTTTTTTCCCCCGATATACTTGTTCCTTCCCGATAGGCTCTTATTGCTTTCTTATCTTGGTGATTGCTTCCTTTTCTTCTTGAAGCGTTTCACACATTGCTATACTACATTCTATGCCTGCTCTGTGCTAGCAAAATGTATGTTCTGTTCAGGGCCAATATCACCGTTCCAGTCAACCCTTCCGTGGGTGCAAGATTGGAGGACTCTAAGGTACCTCTCTGCCACCGCATGGCAAAGGACTGGGAAGTGGAATGTTTGGATTCTCTCTAGGGAAAAACATTTTACATAATGCTTATAAATGACACAATTTCTGTGGCTTATTTTTACTACAGATTTTCAACTCTTAGTGGATAGGGAGTACTTTAAACTTTGCTTAACTGATCCTTGGTTCTCAGTGAATAGTAAATCAATCTCCATCATGGTTTCAGAAACTCTAAAACAACTAATTTCATCCAAGAATATATACCAGTTTGGAGTAATGATGTTTTTGTCTCTATATTTAGTAGTCAGTGTATAATAATACTTCCTACATAAATGTAAGCTAGTATTGTTTTCAAAACATTCTTATACAGCCAGGCGTGGAGGCTCATACCTGTAGTCTCAGCACTTTGGGAGGCCGAGGCAGGAGGATCACGTGAGGCCAGGAGTTTGAGACCAGCCTGGGCAACATGTTGAGACCCCATCTCTAAAAAAAATAAAAAATCCTTTGGCGTGGTGGTGCATGCCTGTAGTTCTAGCTACTTTGGAGGGTGGCTGAAGTGGGAGGGATCCCTTGAGCCCAGGAGGTTGAGGCTGCAGTGAGCTTTGATTGCACCACTGCACTGCAGCCTGAGCAATAGAGAACGTGTCTCAAAAAACAATATTAAAAAAGAACAAAAAACCTTCTCAAACTTGTTATCTTGTTTAAGGTTAAAGGTGAAAGTGAATTTTAACGACTGTAGTTTTGATTTGAAACCCTTGGCAAGAGCTCCTTATCTTTTGGAATCCCAGGAAGAAGAAAAAACAGTTATTTACAAGTAAGTCTGTTCTTCCATAGCTTTTCTTTTCTTTTGCTAAGATGCTAGACTATGCTGTCATCCCCTGCCATCCTTTCATGTTGTTGAGACAGTGCTGAGGCACACACCAGGCTCCATTGTGGGAGGACACCGGGCATATCCCACCACTGTGTCTGGTGAGGTGGCAACACTTCCCAGGCTTTTCTGGTCTTAAAGAACAAGTAGGCTGGGTGCGGTGGCTCATGCCTGTAATCCTAGCAATTTGGAAGGCCGAGGTGGGTGGATCACCTGAGGTTAGGAGTTTGAGACCAGCCTGGCCAACATGGTGAAACCCTGTCTCTACTAAAAATACAAAAATTAGCCAGGCATGGTGGTGGGCACCTATAATCCCAGCTACTTGGGAGGCTGAGGCAGGAGAATTGTTTGAACCCGGGAGGCAGAAGTTGCAGTGAGCCAAGATTGTACCACTGCACTCCAGCTTGGGCGACAGAGCAAGACTCTGTCTCAAAAACAAACAAACAAAAAACAACAACAACAAAAACAAGTAGCTAATACAGAAATAACACACACAGAAATGGAAAAAAAATTGTTAACAACTTGTACTAAAGCTAAAAGGTTAGGAGATTTAAAATTGAATTGGAGTAGTATAAATGGAGTTTGGGACTGGTTTGGGTGGGTAGTAGCTGTTACAATATCTTACCCAGAGTGAAAGATGTTATAATCAGAGAAGTGGTACATACTATCAAATACTATGTATATAATGTGAGGAATCATCTCAGCTAACTGGTTATAGAATTAAGAGATTTCTCTGCATAATTACATAACTTGTAACTATCTGGTTAAAAGTCATGCTGTCCCTCAGATATTGCTGGAGGGAATGTAAAATGGTGCAGCAACTTTGGAAGGCAGCTTGGCAGTTTCTCAAGATGTTAAACATTAAATTATTATGTGACCCAGCAATTCCGCTCCTAGGTTTCTACTCAGGAGTAATGAAAACATATATCCACACAGAGGCTAGGATGTGGGTGTTCGTAGCAGCATTATTCACAAGAGCCAAAAAAGTGGAAACAACCCAAACGTCTATCAGCTGATGAATGGATAAACAAGATGTGGTATATCCATACAATGGAATAGTGATACATGCTGCAGCATAGACAAACTTCAAAACCACTGTACTCAGTGAAGGAAGCCAATAACAAAAGGCCACATATAGTATGTTTTAAAATACAAAATGTTCAGAAAAGGCAAATCTGTAAAGACAGAAGGCAGATAGTAGTTGCTTAGGTCTGGGGATGGGAGTGGAGAGTGACTTAATGAGCATGGAGCCTTGGGGTTGATGAAAATGTTCTAAAATAAGATTGTAGTGGTGGTTGCACAACTCTGTAAATATACTAAAAACCATTGACTTGTACACTTAAAATGGGTGAATTTAATGTCATATAAATTATACCTTATTAAAATTGTTGATAACAATAAAAAAAAAAACAAAAAACCTAGCCAGGTGGAAGAAAAGTGAGCTTATGTGACTTTCTAGGAGATGAGCTTACAATTCTCTGTTCCTAAAAAGTGCCCAAAGTAAGCTGCAGTAGTTTCTTTTCCTGAAGAGGCTCAGAATTTGTTGAATAAATACAGTGTGGCAGAAGCTGGAGGGCTTTTAGAGATGCTGGTATGACCAGCAGAGAGAATGACTGATTATCTCCCGAGGACCTCAGTGATGTAAAGGAGAAACAGATGACAGCTGGGGAGGGCACTGGCCAACATGGGCTTACTGTCCTTGAGGTGTGGTTTAACCATTTGCTGGGTTGTCTTTTGAATAGGAGCCACAATTGAGGGGAAAAAGGAAGTGTCCAAACTAAGCCCTATTTGCTTGGTAGCTGAAGGCCTTAACAGATACAATGATTGATTGAAAAGATAGAATTGAGAATCAGTCTTGCATATTAGGTTCCAAAGCAGTAAGTTCCTCTGCAATCACTAATTGCCAGAGTCTCAAATAGACCTGTTTGGGTAAGACTTTAGGATAAACGGCATCTTAATTCTATTTAATTTTGATAAATGATATAAAAGGAGAGATTTTGTTCTCAAATACATCTTCTAGCAGAGCGAGACCCACATGTGAAGGAGGATATTGCGTTGCTGGAGTAGTGGGGTCCTATATTTTAGACTAGAGGCTTAAGTCTAGGCTCACTCTAGAAGGAGGAGGAAGACTGGATTCTCTTCCATGAAAAGGGAAGCATCCCAATTCTGGCAGCAGGGGTGGAGAAGGCACATTTGTCTTTGGCAGAGTTAGACCTTCTCAGGGAGGGCAAACTGGACAGCTCTGTGAGGGATCCTTCACTCCAAAGGACCCAAAGCTGTCTGATGAAGCAGCACAGAGATTACAGATGAAACAGTGACTAGAGCAAGGCAATACTATTTATTTGGATTTATTTTCACACAAAAAAACATGTAAATACATTTATTTTCACAAAAATACATACATTCACATAGAACTCATCACCTTCAAATTTAAATAAAAATATTAAGTGCTACAGTTGAGAGTTAAGAGAATCCCTTCCTTTCTGGTTCCTTCATGCAGAAACAAAGGGTCATCCTTTCTAGGAGGAGAACAGCCGTGTTATCGAGACGGAAAGAATCCAAGTGCCAAAGAGGCCACCTCTGAAGGGTATTTTTCTTCCTTGAGCCTCAGCCAGGAAGGAGGCAGAACAGGAGGAAGACCAGAATGGGTAAGAGCTGGGGCTGTCCCATTTCATCATACATAAGGCGGCAACCACTGATACCAAAATCTGAGCACCTGGGAACTTTCTTTGTATGGCAGGCTCCCAGGAAGAGAGGAGGCAGTGGAGAATAGGTTAGAAGCAGCTGAGGGGCAGGTGCCCTTTATTCAGAGGGAATGGAGAGAGCCACCTGGCTCCCTGGTGGAGCCACCCCGGTGGGTGGGCCACGCTGTCCAGGATTTCCCTAGCCCCTCTCTCATTCTGCCATCTCTACCCTGTCTCTACCGTCTACCACTTAGCATAGCCAAGCCAGGGCCCACATTTTGTTAACCTTAAGGCAGTCAAGATAGGTAGAAAATTTTCAAAAGGACCAATACTAAATTAAAGTAGTAAAATTTGGGAAGTGAAAGCCCCCATATTGAGAGATTGCTGGCAGCAGAGAGGAGCACCCGTGCTTTCTCACTCGGCACCTCGTGACTCCTGGATTGCATTAGGGCCGAGTGAGGGCTTGTTCTCTGTGGACCCTGGAGTAGGCCCTGTGACTGGTGAAAAGGATCCCAGGAGAAAACTCATGAATAAGGGAGAAAGTGAGACTTCAGACTGAAATTACTAGAAATGCTTGGAAGTAAAGGAGGAAAATGAAACTGAGGAACCAGACCAGTTAATTAAAACCTGGAGTAACCAGGAGATCCAGAGTTTCCTAAAAGAATGGGAATTTCTTGCATTTGAAGAGTTGAGAAGAATCATGAATTATTGAGAGGAATTGCCTAGTGTCTCAAGCAGAGGGGCATAAAGAAGAGCTGGCGCCGATATCTCCAGTTGACAAACTTTCAGGGCTCATTCTGGACTCCTTATGAGGCCAACTGAAGGCCAGGGAGCAACCCTGGCCCTGTCCTTACAGAGGGGCCCTACACAGGATTCTGGGATACAGATAAAAGGACAATGCCTTTTCAGGTCCTCTGTGCAGATGTGATCGTCCCTCCAACTCCTAGTGCCAGCCCCTGTCTGCTCTGAGGCTCTGCTATTAGTCCCCTATGTGATCTCCAAGAAGGATCTTCAGGTCCCAGATGGGGGCCTTCCACGGTCAGCTCCATGCCTGTCATCTGCTGTTGTCCCTGCAGCCCCCAGCCCCTAGCAGCAGCTGTCAACCTCTTCTGACCCTGATCTCAATTTTGAACTTAAAGACATTTAGAACCTGGATTCTTGATTCTGTGTGAGTGAACATGGAAGAGCACAATTTTATATGGTGCATGACTCCTTCCTCTCCCAGAATGTGCAATAAATGAAGAAAAAAGCCCTAACATTTAAAATGTAAAGTTTATAGAAATACTAGGTGTTGGGCCATGTGTGGTGGCTCACGCCTGCAATCCCAGCACTTTGGGAGGCCGAGGTGGGCAGATCACCTGAGGTTGGGAGTTCGAGACCAGCCTGACCAATATCAAGAAACCCTGTCTCTACTAAAAATACAAAGTTAGCTGGGCGTGGTGGAGGGCGCCTGTAATCCCAGCTACTCAGGAGGCTGAGGTAGGAGAATCGGTTGAGATTGCGGTGAGCTGAGATCATGCCATTGCACTCCAGCTCAGGCAACAAGAGCAAAACTCCCATCTCAAAAAAAAAATCTCTATAGATAGATATATATTTAACATATATATTTACATATGTATAGATATACACATCTATATTTACATATCTATCTATCTGTCTATCTGTCTATTTATAGGTGTTTACAGAGCATAGATTTCACATCCTAAGGTAATGATAGTTAAACTTAGTGGCCATTTGACTGAGCTAGCCCAACCTACCATTTCTGGGTCTAGGTGGAGCTTCTCCCTCCAGTTCTCCTGTCCAGAGTCAGCTTCTTAGGAGTGTATGCGAGAAGTCATGGCCTTCCTCCCCACGTGAATGGCCTGTCTTCTGAGTATCCTTCAATCTTGCCATCTTCCTTTCTGACTGTCTCTCCAGTTCCCCACTCCTATCCCTAAAGGACAGGGGCGCTACTTTTTTACTCATTCATGAAAATTTACTAACCTTTTCTTTTGTGTGTTTGAGCTCCTTTTACTGCCATGTTTTGGTATCCTCTCATGTGCTTGCTTGCTTCCTCAAAATTTTAACAAGCGCCAACTCTGAGCCAGGCAGTGTTTGAGGGGCTGGAGACACAGTGGGAAACAAAACAGACGGCTCCTATTTCCTGGAGCTTACATTTTGGTGGGGAAATAGACAATAGTCAACCAAATAAACACATAACATCACGTGAGTTAGTAATAAGGAAAACAAAGCAGGTAGAGGGGTGGGGGATGAACGAAGAGGACTGTTTTAGGTGGAGAAGTCTGAGGAGGCTTCTCCTCTGAGATGACGTTTGTGCAGCAGCCTGAGGAACCCAGGGAGTGAGGCGTGGAGAGATCTGGGGGAAGAGTGCTGCGCAGATGGATGGGCCCAGGCAAAAGCCTGAGATGGGAGTGAAGCTGGTGTGTTCAGGAAACAGCAAGAAAAAGTGGGGAGGCTGAAGACAGTGAGTGCTGAGAGAGGGCGGGAGGTGAGGCTGGAGCAGAGGCAGGAGCCAGGCAGGTGGGGGTTACAGGCCGGGACAGGGAGTTAGAATAAAATTCAAAGTGTGAGGGGAAGCGGTGCGGAGGTTTGGAGCAGGGGAAATAACATCTAGTCAGCACTGTACAAAGAAGAACATGGCTGCTGCATGAACAACTGTGGATGCTGGAGCCGAGGCAGGGCCGTCAGGCAGTGAGGGTTCCAGGCCACGTGACAGCGAGGACTCCAGGCTCCAGTGTGGGTGGAGGGGAGCTGGCAGAGCTTGTCTGTAGTTGTGGAAGTGGGTGAAAGCGAGAAATCAGTGCAGAGGGGCCTGGGTGGATTGTCGTCGTAGTCACTGACCCCTTAGGGAGGTCTAGGGGGAAAGCAGGTTTGCAGGGAGAGAAGTACAGAAGTGAGGAGTAATCGTGTTTGGGGCTGATTCCATTGCAATCATTACAATACCGAAGGAGGATTTGTAGGGTGTGATTTTAGAGCAACTGAGCTCTTCCCCTCACTGTCCATTTAAACCTGTTCTGTTGGGGTTGGTTCTTCCCCTGCCCTGGGCATTCTCAGACAGTAAAAAGCCTCTGGTTATGAAGACAGTCTGTTCAGTAACTAACATGGCCAGTCTCGTATAACATAATGACCAATGCTTCAATCTTCATTTAAGGTCTCCCTCCCCCCGTTTGGGGCTGCTGAAGCCGGAGCTGCAAGAAAGAAGAGGGAGGTAGATGTCTTCTCTCTTTCCCTTCTTACTGCCCTATTCCTTACCCCTCTTTCTTGCCACTGTGATTTCTGATATCTGCAGAGTCCACAGTGGGAGGGAGGAAAGAGAAGTAATGGGTGGGCAGGAAAGTTCTTACCTATTAATTTTATGACGATCTAGTTTAGTGTAGGGCATTCTGTGGGCTTGGCAGGGGTTTGAAGCTATGGTTTTTCTCATGGGGCACTTCCAAGTAATCTTCAGAGAAAATTCCTATTGCTCGGAATTTCTTGCCGGATTTCTTTTCCAGCTGTTTGCTTAGGACTGTCTCTGGCTCTGAGTATCTGATGGAACTGCCACTACTTCATTCTTCACTTAGGAACATAGCCTCTATCACCTAAAGAGATGCCGAGACTAAAATTAGATCCATTTCAGTATCTTTGTAGATGCCCATCCTGCACCCAGGAGGAGATATACAGTAGGCAGGTGGAGGTACAGGTCTGGAGTTCAGGGGAGACTGGGGGTGGAGATAGGTTTTTGAGAGTCATCTTCATATAGATGCTATGTGAAATCATGCAATCACCTGGGGGTGAGTGTCAAAGAGAAGAGGGCCGAGGGCTAGTCGTGCGGAATGTCAAGATTTAGAGGTTGGGGCAAGGAGGCAGAGCTGGTGAAGGAACATGCGTGGAGTGAGAGGCTGGTATGAAAGGAAGCAAAGCAGAAGTGTGTGCTGCTGCAGAGGCCAGTAGAGAAAGAGTTTCAGAAAAGAGGGCACGCTCTGCCACGTGGCAATGTAGCTGAGAGGGAGGTAAAATGAGGACTGGGAGATATAGGCGTAACTGCTGATTTTCATCAGAGAGGTTAAGTGGAGCAGCTGAAATGAAAGCTGATTAGAGTGGGTTCAGGAGAGAATTGGGGTGAGGATGTGGAGACAGAATAAGCAATGCTTTTGTGGGGTTTTGTTATAAAGTGGCTGGAGAAGGTAAGGCAAGGGAATGTTTTCATCAGCGATATTGATATGATAACATGTATGTTTCCTGATGGGAATGCTCCCGTAGAGAGGGAGATTTGATGATGCTGGAGAGACAGGCGGCAGAATAGAAGGGCAGAGTCCATCCACAGGTGAGGAGGTAGCACCCCGGACTCAGGTGGACAGGACACTCTATCCATTGTATGAAGACGGAAGGCCGAGTACATGGACGTAGGTCAAACTAGCTCAGTGGATTTTGCAAAAGAGTATTGTTTCCTTCTATTTACTCATTTTCTCAATGAAGTGAGATCATCAGCTGATAGGCAGAGAATAGAGATTTTTTAGAGGTTTGAAGAGAAAAGGGAAGAAAGGAACCTAGTATTTTCTGAATCACAATAATCCAAGTGGAAATTAGTACTCCAAACATGTTGACATCTGAAAGTTGAGACCACTGGAGTTCCCTCAAATCACGTCACACATCAGTGATCTGCCCCATCTATGTGACCACATCCCTGAATCGCAGTGCTTCTGACTCCAGACAGCGTGAGGAAAGGCTGAGGCAGGAGGCCTAGGTGGAGACCCTGCCTGAGAGATGAGTCACTGGGCTCTAGCAGGACAGGCTTCAGGGGGATCAGCCCAGCTTAGCTGGGGAACGCTTTCTGCTCTTGCAAGCCCCTCATCCCCATACCACACTCAGCTCTTCCGTTTTGTCACCTTCAAAAGGTTTCAGCAACCAAGGAGCACACACTCTGATCCTTGATTGGTGAAAGGATACGCAAAATCAGGCTGCTTCAGAGGAAGTCATCTGCTCGCAGGAATCAGGGTGAAGGCCAAGGAAGGCACTCAAGAATTGTCCTGTCTCTAAAAAAAAGCATCTGCAACAAACTTCCTTTAATTTTTGAGTTCAGTGTCTGTGATAATTAAGAAATGGCAATACCATGTATTTTCCCCAGAAGTTAAGAAATATTGCTGAATGAACCAATAAAAATAATTACAGCTCCCTTACTAAGTGTCCATCTTTGTTTATTTGGTTTGTTCCTAAATTAAGGTATGCTCCCTTTGGTCATGCACCCTTCATGACCACAGCCACATATCCTCCTGAGGTTTTTTCAACATTAGAAAATTTAAAAATTCATTTGGGGTTGGCCAGGTGAGGTGACTCACACCCATAATCCCAGCACTTTGGGGAGGCTGAGGCATGTTGCCCAGGCTGATCTTGAATTCCTGGGCTCAAGTGATCCACCCGCCTCGGCCTCCATCTGAACACCTGACTTGAGGTCAGGAGTTCAAGACCAACCTGGCCAACATGGCAGAACCCTGTCTCCTCTAAAAATACGAAAATTTGCCAGGTGTGATGGCACACACCTGTAATCCCAGCTACTTGGGAGGCTGAGGCATGAGAATTGCTTGAACCCTGGAGGTGGAGGCTGTCGTGAGCCGAGATTGCGCCACTGCACTCCAGCTTGGGTGACAGGGCAAGACTCCATCTCAAAAAAAAAAAAAAAAAAAATTAATGTAGGGTATAATTACTTGCTTGCTGATTCTAAACATCGCCTTCTGGCTTTTGTTGAATTTGAATCTTTGTCACAGGAAGACACAGTAGGACACAGAGCATAGGAGTGGAATTCTGTTTTCCTTAGGCAAAGGGACACCATAGTAACCTTTTTAAAAGACTTGGGGGAGTCTGATTTCTTCAGTTCTGTCTGTTCCCCACATACATATAATTCCAAGATCCCCCTCTTTCCTAGTCAATGCCCTAGATTTTGTATAAAAGACTGGCAGCAATGTTAATCCAACTGGAGTTGCAATTCAGCAACCTACAGGATCAATTTATGAACTTGAGGGTCACAGATGGAATAAGATTTATTAAAAATGGTGGCCCTATATTTTAATGCCTTTCACATTCTGGGATCTGAGTTTCATATTGTCTTGCTTTAAATTATCCATTTTTCTCTCATTCCATATTCCTCATCCTCTTTATTCTACCGTGACAGTTATCTAGTCTCCCAATGTCTCACCCCCAAACAACATATGGTTCTAAGTGAAACTAGATTTTCTTTCTTTCTTTTTGAAACAGGGTCTCATTCTGTTGCCCAGGCTGGAGTGCAGTGGCATGATCATGGCTCACTGCAGCCTGGACCTCCCAGGCTCAAGCAGTTCTTAGCCTTTCAGCCTCCCGAGTAGCTGGGACTACAGGTGCACACCATCATGCTTGGCTTATTTTTTGTAGAGAAGAGGTTTCACCATGTTGCCCAGGCTGATCTTGAACTCCTGGGCTCAGGCGATCTACCCACCTCAGCCTCCCAAAGTGCTGGGATTACAAGCGTGAGCCACTACACCTGGCTGAAAACTAGATTTTTAAAAACTTTATACTATAAACAATTTCAGAGAAGTATAGAAAAAATAGTGATAATTGTATAATGAATCCTTATGTATCTGACATCCAGCTTCAATACTGATTACCTCATGGCCAGTCTTGCTTTGTGTATATGCATACCTACTTCTCAACTCTAACTGGATGACTTTGAAGCAAATCCCAGATATAGTATCACAAATATAGTTGCTCATTCCATATGGTGAAGAGAAGATGCCTTTCCTTTCCCTGCACTTTGACATGAATACCAATTCCAAATACCTCACATTTCCTCTGAAGCCTTGTACTATTTCTGTATTATTTGAGATCATTTGTGTTGTAAGTAACAAGCTAACCAGAGCTAACATAAGCACAAATGGAATCCATTGGTCCCTAGTGGTCTAGTGGCTGGGATTAAAAAGAAAAAGAAAAAAAAAAAAAAAAGAATTTGTTGGAAGAGTGCCAAAGCATCTTACAGAACCCTGAGAAAAAACTGAATTCCACAGGAAGGGCAGGAACCTTGATAGCACTGGCCCCTGAGCAGCAGTCATCTCAGACCCTTCTAGGCTGTTGTCATGAACGTGACTCACACACCTTTCCAAGTCTCTGTTTTGGTTAGAAGTCTGTAATCCTAAAAGAAAGCCAGGAGAATCTGATCCTAGACTTGGGTCAGGTGTGCACTCCTTGACCAATTAGTCACAGAGAAGAACAGGAAGGTGCTCCATCGAGCCAGGTGAAGTGGCTTACGCCTGTAATCCCAGCACTTCGGGAGGCCGAGGCGGGTGGATCACCTGAGGTTAGAAGTTCAAGACCAGCCTGACCAAAATGGCGAAACCCCATCTCTACTAAAAGTACAAAAATTAGCTGGGCATGGTAGGGGGGCACCTGTAATCCCAGCTACTCAGAAAAGCTGAGGGGGGAGAATCGCTTGAACCCAGGAGGGGGAGGTTGCAGTGGGCCAAGATTGCGCCACTGCACTCCAGCCTGGGCAGTAGAGCAAGAGACTCCGTCTCAAAAGCAAACAAACAAACAAAAGTCTACCTCTGTGAGTGGAATCAGGGATTTGCCAGAGAGATGGGACCACGCAGGCATTTCTAATCCACTATGTGGAGCAAGGAGGCCAGGAATCACTGAAGAAAGCTGAGCCCGAAAAGGCAGACAGGAATCTTACACGTCATGCTAAAGGGTTTGGAATTTATGGGGAGACCCTGAAGGATTTTATAATACTCTATAGTTTTTGGCATTCTTTCCCTTTTATATTACCTCATCAGTCAAAACAGACTTCTAGAAATCACACCAGCATTAAAGGGATATTGTTACTTCACCTTGACTTTATATAGAAGGAGAAAAGTTTCAGTAAATCAATTCTGTTCCATGAATCAGTCATTAATGCCTTCTCCATAGCCATTCCTCTGTTCAAGTGAGTAAGTTTAGAAATTCTCTTAAGTTTTCTTTATAAAAGGCAGCCTAAATCTATTTCACACTTTTAAAATAAAAATCTAGGTGCAAGTTTGTTCTTATGGTTAAGATTAACATGTACACCTCACAAACATTGGGACTTTTGTTTTGTTTTCTGAGACAAGGTCTTGTTCTGTCTCCCAGCTGGAGTGGAGTAATACAAGCACGGCTCACCTCAGCCTCAACCCAGACTCAAACAATCCTCCCTCCTCAGCTTTCTGAGTAGCTGGCACTACAGGTGCCCGCCACCATGCCCAACTAATTTTTAAACATTCTGTAGAGACAAGGTCCCATTGTGTTGCCCAGGCTGGTCTTGAACACCTGGTCTCAAGCAATCCTCCTGCCTTGGCCTCCCAAAGGGCTGGGATTACATGCATGAGCCACCATGATTGGCCTAGACTTTTTGATTTAAAGAGACTCTTTGGATAGAAATGCTTTTCTCTGTTACAGTTATAAATGACTAAAAACACTAGCCATGCCAAAATGGCAACCAGAGGCCAACTGCAAAGCTTCAAAAGGTTTGATGCTCTCCTGGTAGACAAGTCTTCAGTCTCTTAAATGTTTTTTTAATATGTTGACATTGAAATTTCATTTTGTGTAGATGTCGGGGTTATGTTTCATTCATTCATTTATTCATCATTCACTTAGTAAGTATCTAAGTGCCTGTTTTTCCCAGGTGCCCTGCCCGGTTCTGGGGATATAAGGATGAGCCAACATAGGCCCTCTGTCTTAAAGTTAGTAGGAGAAACAGTGACAAAAGATTTTAATACTATGAGATTAACTTAGTTGTGATATGTAGAAAGAGACTCAGAGCCTGCAGCAAGAGCCTAGGTGAAGACTCAGTGAAGCACTACCTATTGAAAGGAGAATCTTTCAAATCCTTAACAGTTATTTCCACCATGTAAAAAAGGTGACATTACCAGGGAACATCAAAGAGACAAATGCTCAGGTAAGCTTTTAAATCATATGAGATTGAAATAATTTGATTCAGTAAATCAGGGAAACTTTTATTTTCAAATGAAGTAAGGAAGAAGCTAGGTAGAAATTAAAAATCCTATTTTGAATCACCTTTTGCTTATACTTAATGTAGTTTAAGCCATCAGTGTATTATACTTTTCTGCTTATGTCTACTCAACAGGAATTTTCTGTTTGCCTGCTATTTGGGTCAATCATAGATGGTCCCATGTTATGAGAAAGATGTAAAGATGAGATAGATTCAGCTCCTTTTCTCGACAAGATTATACCATATAAGGAACTAATTTGCTGAATGGTCCCTCAGTTAGCCTGACTAGAATCTCTAAATCATGGTCTACACAGCAGTAAACGAGGAACTTTGGCCCCTCAAGTATCAATGAATGCTAGCTGTGGCACCTGGATTCCTATCTCCACCTGGCAGTAATGAGGTAACCTCATTAACCCTATTCGATTGGTGTTGGAGAAAGCCAGCTAAAACAAAGTTTAAAATCCAGAGTCTCATAATATAAACTGAAAATGTTCAGACTTCAATAAAAAATAATCATACCAAGAACCAGGAAGATCTTTAGTTGAATGAAAAAGACAATAGAGACCAACAATGAGATGACAAAGATGTTAGAATAAGCCCAAAAAGACTTTTAAAGTTGCTATGAGAAAAATGCTTCAATGAGCAAATATGAATACACTTGAAGCAAATGAAAAAATAAAAATCCTGAGCAAACAGGAGATATAAAGAACCAAATGAAAATTGTAGACCTGAAAATTACAATAGCCAAAATAAAAAGCTCAGCAGGTAAGCTCAACAGTAGAATGGAGAAGATGGAGGAAAGAATCAGTGAGCTGGAAGATAGAACAATAAAAATTACCAAATCTGAAAAAATGAGAAAATAGACTGGGGTGGAGGAAAGAACAGAGGCTTAAGGGCTGTGGGGGCTATAATAATATTCATATCATCAGAATCCCAGGACGAGAGACACAGGCAGGACTAAAAAAAATACTTGAAGAAACATTGGCTGAAAACAGTAATCCTTGTTAATATCCTGTATCTTGATGTAGCTATGTCAAATCTTGGTTGTGATAATGTACCATACCTTAAACTATTAACAATAATTCCTAGATATCATTAAATATGTAGTCAGAGTGTTGGTATTTTCCTGATTGGCCCAAGTGTTTTGAAGTCGGTTTCTTCACATCAGAATCAAAACCAGGCCCACCTGTGGCACCTTCACCCTTCAGTGGGAGTGAGAAGCCGGACGCATCACTTAAAACCATTCCTCTTACGCTGTCGCCCTCAATCTTACAGGTAAATGGCAAATTCTCTTTCGTATTAATGTACAGGCCTCGATGAAAGTCCAGAAGGGCGGCGGGGGCCTTGGCGGTCGAAGGCCCGCGTGCCCGCCGGGGCCGCGAGGGAAGGGCGCCCCCGAGGAGGGAGGGCGAGGGCCAGGCGCTGGGCTGCATCACTGCGTTTCCGTTTGCTGTGAAATCAAATGGCGCCCTGCCCTTTCCCGGGACGTCGGCGTCCCCTTCCAGCTGGCGTCGGGGCAGCACTAGGGGCTGGCGTGGCGCATGCGCCCCGACGCGCGGGCTCGCGGGCTCCTTTCTCCGTTGCCGTTCCAGGACGCGGCCGCGGGGGAGCCCCACTGGCACGGAGCCGTGGGGCCTGCGACCACCCCCGGGGCTGGCCTGAGGTGGGGCCCGGGGAGGCCTGCGGGCCTGGGTGTCTCAGAGCCCAGGGAGGGCGGTGGCAGGGCTAGGGCGGCGCGACCCGGCGGAAGGGCCCGCTTTGGCCCAAGGACTACACGGGAGCGGGTAGCCGGGAACTGTTGAAGCGCCCAGGGCGCCGAGGATCCCGGTTTGTTGGGTGACTGGGCCCAGCTAGAAAGGGGCCAAGCGGGATTCGAACACTCCCTCAGCCCACAGGCCCAGCTCTCAACGGTAACCGTTGTCCTCAGCCTCAGTTTACCTTTTCTTCCCTCAGGGATTCTGTCCATGGCTGCCACCAAAACTTGGATTTACGATGAACATTTCAGGCCAGAAAAGTTAAGAGAATGGCCGGAGCCCGAGTCCGTTTCTTTAATGGAGGTGAGAGAACGTGGCGTTTTGAGACGTCATTTTGGCGGTGGGTCCCCTCGAGTCTGGGAACTGTTTATCTTAATCTCGCTTCTGTTCTCAGGACTGGGACAGTGCCTGGTTTAAAGCAGGCGTTGAAGGGGAGTGTTCCGGGCTCAGATTTGGCCGAGAGTGTGGCCAAGAGTGTTCCCAGTCGCCAGCCTGGGGACTGGTGCACCGACGGGGGCAGGCGGGTGGGTGAAGGCAGCAACCCCAGCTCCCCGGCAGGAGAAGCCAGGTCTGGGCTTGCCAGTCAGTTCTGCTTTAGGATCTGGTAATGATTTTCTCATAAAGTTTCATTGTTTTGTATCATTCTATGATTTGCCTCGCCGTGAAAAACTCTTGGAAATTTCCCCTTTTGCCCTGGTGGCAGTCGGAGTAGTGAGACGCTTATTTTTCTGTGTGTGTGCGCACAGAAAGCCGTGGATTTCAGAAGTGCTGCTGCAAATCATGACCTTTTCCTTATATTTCCTGACAAAATCACAAAGAAGAGCCATCAAAGACAAACTTTAATTTCTTTAAACAGAAAAAGATTATTTGACAATCTGACTCAAGAGTGTACATAACATTTGCTAACAGTCTTACTAGGATGTTCTTTAAGAAGGTGACTTCCCAAGATGCTTGTCAACGTGTTTCTGCTTCTCCAAATAAATAAATAGATTGATTCTAAATTTATATTGTAGTGTCAGGATACATGTTTAATTGTTTTACATACTTTTTCAGTTACCATCTTCTTTTTAATTAAAAAAATATTTTAGAGACAGGTTCTTGCTCTGTAGCCCAGGCTGGGGTGCAGTGGCCCAATCATAGCTCACTGTAACCTCAAACTTCTGGACTCAAGTAATCCTCCTGCCTGGGCCTTCGAAGCACTAGGATTACAGACGTGAGCCACCCTGTCTGGCCTGTCATCTTAAAATAAGTCTGAGAAGGCTTTAAAGCAAGATCCTCTTCATATTACAAAGAGCTTTATTTTAGAGAAGACCTGGGTAGCTGTTTGAATGTCATTTTAGATCTCATGTGAAGCTATTAAATATATGGGTAAAAACAACTTTCCTTTTTGAGATTTCTCTTATTCACAGATTTGGTGTTTGAGTTTGGGGTTTGGTTTGTTGTGATGCAGTGTGGCAGAACAGAAAGAAGAATCAAATTGAATAACAGTTCTAAGAACCTTTATCATTTTTCATCAATAATTTTTAATGTAATAGTTTATCTCTTCCAGATACTGGATTTTTATTGCCTTTTCATTTGTTCACACTTAGTCCTATAAGAATAAAAGCTAGAGATTAGTTCATAGTGATCCAACTGAAAAAGTCGGGATTAAAATGCATC
Source organism: Chlorocebus sabaeus (assembly GCF_047675955.1). Lineage (NCBI taxonomy): Eukaryota > Metazoa > Chordata > Mammalia > Primates > Cercopithecidae > Chlorocebus > Chlorocebus sabaeus. Next base: position 23,867,514 of record NC_132917.1, read on the forward strand.
GGCTTTACCTAAACTCATAATGGAAACAGCAAGTCCTTAGATGTGGATGATACTGGTTGGAGGCCATGAGCTCCACTAATTAGCTCTGAGACTCTGGACTAGTTGAACTAAAGGGAATTTTCTGTGGTTTTTGACTTATGAAGAGATCTAGCAAAAGGCGGAAAACTTCAAGGGCCCTTTAAAACACACCTACTGGCTGGATGGGGTGGCTCACACCTATAATCTCAGTACTTTGGGAGGCCAAAGTGGGTGGATCACTTGGGGTCAGGAGTTCGAGAGCAATCTGGCCAACATGGTGAAACTCCGTCTCTACTAAAAAATACAAAAATTAGCCAAGTGTGGTGTCATGTGCCTGCAATCCCAGCTACTTGGGAGGCTGAGGCAGGAGAATCACTTGAACCTGGAGGGCTGAAGTTGTAGTGAGCCAAGATTGTACCACTACCCTCCAGCCTGGGTGACAGAGCCAGACTTTGTCTCAAAAAGCAAACAAAAAACACCTACTGAATGCCTGAAAAGAGGATTCCTTTAGTAAGCTTTTTAGTGCTTTAAAACATAATTTAATAATATACTATCAGGGATTTGTTTTAAAATAGTCTGGGTGGGGGGGTGCTGAAAAATGAGATTTATTAGATGACATAAGATTGACTCAGAATTAATCACTCTTGAACCTGGTTGATGGGTTCATGGAGAATGGGTTTAGAAATTTTCCATATATTTATGTTACATAATAAGCCTCAAGATTTACGCTGAAACTATTGGGTAAAGTACACTGAGTTTCGTCATTGTAGTTTGTTGCTTCAGGATTTACAGCCTAATATCCAATTCTGTAATTTTAGGTATTAGCTAGAGAAGACATTGATGAAGCAGTACGTGCAATATTATTTAGAGAAAATTCTGTTGTGAAGGTAAGAGTTGGCTCCACACTGCATTCTAAGTGTGTTCTAGGGGAGCAAGAGTATGCAGAACGACATGGCCAAGAGTCATGTCACCATGATCCAAGAGACTCATTTTGCAGGGGGAGTGAGGATCCTGTAATTTACTTGTTTGTACTACATGGATCTGAGGTCATGCCCCCTTCTTGCAGGATCACTAAGAGGTCCCTAATCCCACTTGGATCTGTCCTGAAGGGATCTGAGAAATTGTCCTAATTGCTCCTTCTCTTCGTCCTGGTACTGAATAGAAACTCTTTCCTATTCACACTTGCCTCTTTCTCATGTGTTCCCACTTGCAGTGGGGATATAGAAAATCACTAGAAACAAAATAAACTTTTAAGGGTTATGACCAATCAGTAACTGATAGTCACTACGAAATTAGCTTAAGGGACATTTAATTTCAATGAGAGAGATGGAGTTATAATACTTTGGGAGGCTGAAGCAAGAACATTGCTTGAAACCAGGAGTTTGAGAGTTTGAGACCAGCCTGGGCAACATAGTGAGGCCCCGTCACTACAAAAAATTCAAAAATTAGCCAGGCATGGTGGCACGCACCTGTAGTCCCAGCTACTCAGGAGGCTGAGGCAGGAGGATCGCTTGAGCCCAGGAGGTTGGGGCTGTAGTGAACTGTGACCATGCCACTATACTCTAGCCTGGGCGACAGAGTGAGACCTTGTCTTTTAAACAGACAAGAATAAAGCTTTGACATTTGAATTGCGATTTACAATTTATAAAGAAAGTGCACATAAATTCCCATTTAAGCATCCGAAGAGATAGATGAGATTACCTCTCTTTCACAGGCCAGAGAGAGGTGTCACAGTCTGGTGTGCTTTCTACTCTACCAATTTTGTCACAGACTTTCCTGATGGTGAAGGCTAGACACAGGATGGGTGACCAGGGAATGCTTGGAAATCCTGAAAAAGAAACAAGAGTTTCACATGTTAGGAATAGCTTAATCTGATTCATGAGTTAGATGTGGTTTAATCTGAAGGCACAGTTGTGGTTTAGAAGTTTATATGAGTTCTTCTGCTCTGTGTTCCCAGCTTCTCTTACTGTACTTTATTCTGTGCTTCAGTTATCTTATACTGGGACTTTGCAACCCAAATGTGGCTGAGAGCTTAGTAGTGGGAACAGATGTTTTTTTCCCCCTTACTCAAATGACAATAAGTGAAACATTTCTTTATAATTTATTTTCCTTGTTTGTATCACTTCACTAGAGATTGGATACGTATTTTCAGCATCTGGATACTTTTAAGGAAAGAAGAAAAGAGATGTTACATAGAAAATGGGTTGAAAACGTTGCAGAGCCTCTTCAGCAGAGAATTATGGAAAAAGTAATTTCATATAAAGGGCTTAAAAAAATGAAACAAGAGAATGTTGAATATTATTTACAGCACAGACATAAAATGGTACTGATGTTTTATTTTTCAAATAAAGTATAATTTGAAGAGTTAGTCTAACAATTTCACTGGTTATACAAATAGCCTCCAGCTTATTTTTGTATTTAAGATGAGTTCATTGAATTGTAATACATGTACTGCATTCTTAAGCCTGAGGTTGGAGGGGATAGGAGTGTTGACTTGGAACTAGATTTGTCAGGAATGATTTTATGTAGATGTTAATGGAGTTTCTGTGGCTTAAATCATAAGGGCATTTATCATTTACTTCACAAGAAATTGAGAGGTAGGTGGTCTCGTGGTGGGTTCTGATAGCATAACAATGTCAGGTTTTTTCCTATTCTATTCTGCTATCCTTAGTATTTTCAGTTTATCCCCATCATTCTCACATTTGCCGGATGGTTGCTTATAGCTCCAGACATTAGGTCTTCATTCAGGGCAGGAAGAAGAAGGGGTAAGGAATGGTGCCAGGGGCCTCTTCTCTTACACTACTCCTTTGCAGGAAGCAAAAAGAGTCCCCAGAGGCCCCTAGTCAGCTTTCCCTTAGGTCTCTTTGGCCAGGACTGGGTCATGAGGCAAGTCCTAGCCATAAGCAGGGCCTGGAAAGCCACTGCGGCTTTCTCATCTCTCTAGTAGGAAGTGGGCAAAAGAGAATGCTATTGCATGGCTGAGTTAGCCAACCAGTAGCTGTTAGGACTAACAGTTTCTATACTCTGTTCTACAGTTTGGCTTTACAAAACAACAAAATTTGGTTTCTCAATTTGAAGATTTTTTTTGATTTTGAGGTCAGGACTCTCAGAATTTAGGTCTATCTATTTGCAGTACCAAATGCAAATCTGTTAACTTCAGGTGTGCACTACTGGATCTTTTTTTCTTACCTCCACATATCTAGTAGATATCTAGAGTAGTGGCTGGGTGCAGTGGGTCACCCCTGTAATCCCAGCACTTTGAGAGGCTGAGGTGGATGGATTGCTTGAGTCCAGGACTTTGAGTCCAGCCTGGGCAACATGGCAAAAACCCGTTTGTACAAAAAAAAAAAAAAAAAAAAAAAAAAAAAGCCAGGTGTGGTTCTTTGCACTTGTAGTCCCAGCTACTTGGGAGGTTGAAGTGGAAGGATCACTTGAGCCTGGGAGTCAGAGGTTGCAGTGAGCCATGATCGTGGCACTGCACTCCAGCCTGGGTGACAGAGTGAGACCCTAGAGTAGGTTAGCTGAAATATTGGAGCATTTAAGTATATTTACTGAGCACAGTTTCTGAATATTTACCTTAAATACTTTTTCCTACACACTCTTAAGGGGCAGAGCTCAAGATTGAATCCAGATCTCCAAAGTGCAGAGTCTTATATTTGTGTCCAGAAATGTGATTTCATGGGTATAGGGAGGAAGATCTTAGAAATGGCATGTGTCAAAGTCCAGGTGATTTTAAATGTCAGTGAAGTCATTGTGAATCAGCCATGTGAGCTGGATTCCCAGAAAACATACAGCTCTCAGGCAAGAGAGGCTGTGCTTAGAGTGGGAAGCATCAGAGTCTTGGTCCATCCTGTCCTCATCCTGTCATTCCTGATGTCGCACTGTTGAAGGGACACTCATCAGTTGCAAAACCTTTAGAAAAGAGTTGAGTCTTGACACCACTTTATAGGAAGAAAACTGGAAAGAGGTGGGGTATTTGGCCCAAGGAAAAGACGACACGAGGGGGAATGAACCTTTTAAGTATTTTAAAGGCAGACATTAGCCGATGAATTAGATGTATAGAACTAGTGTCTGAACTTGCAAGTTACAAGGCAGATTTAAACTCAACCTACGGGCAGACTTTCTTGAGGTTAAAATTACCAAAAAAAGTACCTGCCCCATAGAGCAGAAAGTTCTCAAAGGGCCATGAATGACTTCAGACCAAAGCTAGATGATTACTTCTCCCAGAAGGTGGTGGAGTCTCATTGCAGTCTAAATTACTTCAGCAGTTTCTTCCAACCCTTTGAAGCTATGCTTTTATATAAAAATGAAATACAGTATTTGACTTTTATAATATGAATCTTGCAAAACAGTTTGTATCTAGTGATTTTTCCCTTAAGTATATTTTGTATCTGAAGGAAATTATATGTGAAGACCGTTATAATCCTGAAGTATACAATCCCTTTTTAAATTTTTTAAATTTTTCTTTGAGACGGAGTTTCGCTCTTGTTGCCCAGGCTGGAGTACAATGGTGCAATCTTGGCTCACTGCAACTTCCGCCTCCGGGGTTCAGGCAGTTCTCCTGCCTTAGCCTGCCAAGTAGCTGGGATTACAGGCATGTGCCATCACGCCTGGCTAATTGTTTGTATTTTTAGTAGAGAAGGGGTTTCGTCATGTTGGTCAGGCTGGTCTTGAGCGCCTGACCTCAAGTGATCCACCTGCCTTGGCTTCCCAAAGTGCTGGGATCATAGGTGTGAGCCCCTGTGCCCGGCCTACGATCCTTTTATATGAAGAAAAACCAAATTATAAAAGGGTAGAGCAGGTTTCTTTGGTTTTTTATTCTTAGGAGCTCTGGAGTTGGGGAAAACCTAGTCATTTTAGAAGTCTTGTAGTTATTCTCTATTAAAAAAAAGTCTATAAAAGCATTTCCTTTGAGTTTTAGAGTAGGAACTCAAAGTAATTTAGACTCCCATGGAATTTACACTGTGCACAAGGCACGGATACGTGTGATCACTTGTTCATTCATTTACTCACATTCAGCAAACTTGAAGCACAAGGAGAGAGAGAGGTGTGGCAGCTTGTGCAGTGGAGTGCGGCGAGTGTCACAGAAGTCAGCACAGGGATTGTGGGACTTGGGAGGGAATACTCCTTTCCAGCGGAGATACAGGAGGAATTTCAGCACAGGCTGCCCGTGAGAGCTCATACTTGAGGTTGTAATGAGTCTTCAGATTTTTAAACCGCCAATACAGGGTTAAAATTGAGAAATGTAGGTTTCAGTTTTTCGCTCCCATGCAGCAGAAGTAGCTACCTGATGTGACTATTACTTTTTTAAAAGATATGTATGGCTCTGAAGGTGGAAGCGGTTTCTTTTGCTTCTCCCAGAGAACCAAGCCAGGTTGGTCATATGAAGATGAACAGATTCTTTTGGTTCTGGGTAGAATGTCATCATCTGGGGTGCTGGAGGCAGTACATGTTATGCTGCCTGGTTTATTCAGTAATTGTTTACCTAGCACTTCAGTCCAGCACTGCGATGAGTGCTGTGGGGGAAATGGAGGGGAAAAATAGTCCCTCTGTCTAAGGCTTATCAGGAGCGGGGAGAAAAAATACTTCTGTATGTCCCTACCCTTTGACATAAACTCATAGCTCTGGTCACCTGACCCTCTGTTCTCACAGGCCTTTACAGACCAGTCGTCAGCTTCCCCAGGAGACATGCGTCCTCCCAGTCTGGGTTAGGAGCACTGCCCCTGCTCCTACAGGATCCTGAGCTGGCCCCTCTCAGGACTAGATTGTCACTGTAGATGACTAGGCTGTTCTAGACTAGGAGATCCTTGAAGACAGGATCTAGCCTGGATGTGGCACACAATGGCAACACAAATATTTACTGGCTGATGCAATGACACAGTAGAGCACTTAACAGAAGTGCGTCTCTTCTCTCTGGGCGGCCCTCCCTCTCTCCCTCCCTCAGTTCAGCCATTTAAGGCTCTGTGCGACATCCTCATCTGAGGTGATGCCCTTCCACTGCTGTGTAGATTGGCACATTCCTGGGCCTTTCTTCTCAGCTGCTTTGGTGTACAGTAAGGGCATACTTGCATGCTTAGGTCAGACTTTATTTATTTAAATTTCAACGTTTGGATTCGGGGGTATACATATAGGTTTGTTACATGGGTATATTGCATGCTGCTGAGGTTGGGGTGCGATTGAATCTGTCACCCTGGTAGTAAGCAGAGTCCCGAATAGGTCGTTTTTCAACCCTCGCCCCCTCCTGCCCTTCCCACTCTTGTAGTCCTCAGGGTCTATTGTTCCCATCTTTATGTGGAACACATTTTAAAAGCTTAATACAGGCTGCACTCTGGTCCTGAAAGAGTCTCATTTTTCTTGTAGGTTACAGTCCCATCATTTGTTGATCCTCTGCTTCAAAGACAGCAAGAGGTGGATGAAGAGAAGAGAACTGGTCTTCAATGTGAGACAGGTGCTTTGTGATCACTGGGCCTCATTTTTTTGAGACTGCTAATTGTCGAGTGACTTCTCACTCCAAGAGCAATTGGAGTTCTTGAAGAGTGTTGATTTTGATTTTTTATCTTCCTATAGGAAAACGACATTCCATCAAAGAATTTAAAGAAATAGAGAAGGCCAGGCTGCATGCCAGCTCGCCCTACTTCACTTTCACTTCACATCGTGTGATTCCAAAAGAGTGGCATAAAGCCTCCGCAAGAGCCAGGAGTAAAACTTACAAATACAGGTACAGATGAGCAGAACAAATATTTGTTTAACTTGCAACTTCCTTTATTTCCTACTGAAGCTCTCGTAACTAGTCACACTTTTGTCTTTTAGTAGTTTATAGTTTTATTGTTACTATCACATTTGTATTATGAAATATATGTAGAGGACAGAATAAAACATAAACAGTTTAACAAGTCCCTGAGTCAGTCCTGTGGAATCACTAGCCATTTCAAGAAAGGGATCCTGCCCCCTCCCAAGACAGTCTCCTCCCTGCCCCAGAGCTCTCTTCACTTTATAAGTGTTCACTTCCTTGCTCTCCCTGTGGTGTTATCAACTAACTTTGTGTCCTTAAACAATATAGTTTATCTTGCATATTTTTGAATTTCATATAAACAGAACCTGAAAGCATTTATTCTTTTATGACTGACTCTTTAAAAAACATCTCTATTAAGATATAATTTACAGGCTGGGCACGGTGGCTCACGCCTGTAATCCCAGCACTTTGGGAGGCCAAGGCAGGTGGATCACCTGAGGTCAGGAGTTTGAGACTAGCCTGGCCAACATGGTGAAACCCCATCTCTACTAAAAATACAAAAATTAGTTGGGCATCGTGGCAGATGCCTGTAATCCCAGCTACTCGGGAGACTGAGGCAGGAGAATCACTTGAACTCAGGAGGCAGAAGTTGCCATGAGTCGAGATCACGCCACTGCACTCCAGCCTGGGCAACAGAGTGAGACGCCATCAAAAAAAAAAAAAAAAAAAAAAGATGCAACTTACATACCATAAAATTCATCTGTTGGGGTTTGTACATGTCCAGTTCATTGTGTGACTGCTTTTGCTCACCATTAAGTTTTTCAGATTCCTTTCTGTTGTTCATATAGTGTGTTAACTTCTATTTTCGGAGTGTATTCCAGTGTGTTAACTTCTATTTCCGGAGTGTATTCCATTGTATTTGACTATGCCATCATTTAAGCAATGCACTGTTGTGGACATTTGGGTTGTTTCCACATTTTGGCTATTATGAACGATCCAGTTTGGTATTTTGGTTCCCACAATCCACATTTATTATTTATTTAGTTAGTTAGTTTTGAGTAGGAGTCTCACTCTGTTGTCCAGGCTGGAGTGCAGTGATGCGATCTCGGCTCCCTGCAACCCCCCCCTCCTGGGTTCAAGCAATTCTCTGCCTCAGCCTCCCAAGTAGCTGGGATTACAGGTGGCCGCCACCATGCCCAGCTAATTTTTGTATTTTTAATAGAGACAGGGTTTCACCATCTTGGCCAAGCTGATCTTGAACTCCTGATCTTGTGATCCTCCTGCCTTGGCCTCCCAAAATGCTGGGATTACAGGCGTGAGTCACTGTGCCTGGCCCACAATCCACATTTCTTAGGATATATACCCCAAAGTGGAGTTTGTTGAGTTGTGGGATAATATTAAACTGTTTTGCAAAGAGACTGTTTCAGTTTACAGCCCCATCAGCATGGGGGAGAAATACTGTTGCTTCTCATTCTCCTTTACCCTTGGTGTATAATATTATCATCTGAGTAAAGCTGGCAGCTATATAACAGCATTTTCCACATTATCAGTGAAACTGAGTACTTTTCATGTCTTTATTGGCTGTTGGGTTTCTTCATTTGAGAAGCATCTGTTCGAGACTTTTGCCATTTTTTTTCTGTTGGGATGTTTGGTCTTTCTTACTGATTTTCCTTACATATTCTGGCTATAAACCCTTTTTCAGTTATTTGTGTTATAAGTATCTTTTCCTATTTTGTGGGTTGCATTTTTACTCTTCCTAATGGTATTTTTTAATGAATAGATATTCTTAATGTTGATATAGTCAAACCTATTTTTCTTTTCCTTTATAACTAGTGCGTTTTATACATTATTTTAAAATGTCTGTTCCAAAAGCTGTATAGCTTTTTTTGTTTGTTTGTTTGTTTTTTTGAGACGGAGTGTTGCTCTATTGCCAGGCTGGAGTACAGTGGCACGATCTCGGCTCACTGCAACCTCCGCCTCCCGGGTTCAAGTGATTCTCCTGCCTCAGCCTCCTGAGTAGCTGGGACTACAGGCGTGCGCCACCACACCCAGCTGATTTTTATATCTTTAGTAGAGATGGGATTTTACCATGTTGGCCAGGATGGTCTCTATCTCTTGACCTCATGATCTGCCCACCTTGGCCTCCCAAAGTGCTGGGATTACAGGCATGAGCCACCGTTCCTGGCCTGCTTTTATAGTTTTGCTTTTCAAATTTAGGCTTATAATCCAGTTAGAATTGCTTTTTGTATATATTTTATGTGGGACCCAGTTGAATTTTTTCCCTTTAATGATACCCATTTTCCTCAGTATCATTTATTGAAAATATAATTTCCCTGCTGTTCTGCAGCATAGACTTTTATACAAATTCAGTGCAACATGTTATGTATACTTAATTTCCAGGTTCTCCATCGTTGCCTATTTGTTTCCTATAGCTTTTTAATGAGTTTTGATACCTGATAGAACAAATACACCAATATATATTTTATAATTAGCTCAAGTTTCATGTAGTTTCATTCACACACATACAAACAAATTCCCAAACAAACAAAAAAGTAATGGCAGAAACCACAATTACTTTTGCACCAACCTAATGCTTGGGATTTTGATTGGGATTGTATTGTATCTATAGATCAATTTAGGGAGAATTGACATCTTTACAATTTTGAGCCCTGTAATCCATGAACATGGTATCTATCTCTCCATTAATATGGGTCTTATTTTACGTAAGGGAGTGGTTCATAATCAAATTGGTTAAGAAGCTGGCAATGTTTGGAGACATTTTTGGTTGTCAGGGGCGTGAGGTTCTACAGGCATGTACTGGACTTAGGGCAGGGGTGTGGCCAAATATCCTACAACAAAGAATGACTCAGCCCCAAATGTCAGTAAGTACTATGGATAAGAAACCATGTCTGAAGGTCTTGTAGATCTTTGTTTAGATTTATTCCTACTTATTCCTATTTTATTATTATATGTAATTTCATTTTCTAGGTAATTGTAATGTATAGAAATAAAAATGATTTCATATATTGAATTTGTATTTGGCAACCTTGCTAAACTTTATTATGAGTTCTGACATTTTATCTATAGAGTCTTTTGGATTTTCTATGTACACAATATTCTTTTTATTTTTTTGAGATTGAGTCTCGCTCTGTCACCCAGGCTGGAGTGCAGTGGCATAATCTTGGCTCCTTGCAACCTCCGCCTCAACCTCCTGAGTAGCTGGGATTACAGGTGTGCACCACCACACCCGGCTAATTTTTGTATTTTTAGTAGAGATGAGGTTTCACCATGTTGGCCAGGTTGGTCTCGAACTCCTGACCTCAGGTGATCCACCTGCCTTGGCCTCCCAAAGTACTGGGATGACAGGTGTGAGCCACTGCGCCCAGCCCACAATATTATCTTCTAATAAAGAGAATTTTATGTCTTGTTTTCCATTCTTTATACCTTTTATTTCTTTTCCTTACCTTACAGTACCAGTTAAGATCTCTGGCACAAAGTTGAAGTGGTGAAAATTGACTTCCTTGTGCTATTCTTAAAGGGAAAGCTTTTGGTGTTTTTTGTGTTTGACATTATTTTTAGATTTCCTTTAGTAAATTAAGGAAGTTCATTTTCTTAGTTTGCTATGAGTTTTTTTTTTTAGATCATGAATAGATTTTGACATATATTAATTTTTATGCATTTATTGATATTACAATTTTTTTCTTCTTTGTTCTGTTAATGTGGACATTTTAATTTTATTTTTTGAGATGTAGTCTTGCTCTGTTACCCAGGCTGGAGTACAATGGCACGATCTCGGCTCACTGCACCCTCTGCCTCTCAGGTTCAAGTGATTCTCCTGCCTCAGCCTCCTGAGTAGCTGGGATTATAGGCGCCCACCACCATGCCTGGCTAATTTTTATATTTTTAGTAGAGAAGGGGTTTCACGTTGGTCAGGCTGGTCTCAAACTCCTGACCTTAAGTAATCCACTCACCTTGGCTTACCAGAGTGCTGGGGGATTTATAGACGTGAGCCTCTGCGCCCCTCTTGTGGAAAATTACACTGACTCATTTTAAAAATATTTTATTACAAACATTTTCAAATGCTCTGAATGTGGAGAATGCAACACATTCCTGTGTACCTATCACCCAGGTTCAGCAGCCATCAACGTTTTGCCGTTCTCTCTCTCTCACTTTACCCCACTTCCCCTTTTGTGCTCACCCTTTTGTGGGAAAATTCTAGGTCTCAGGTCATGTCATTTATACTCTACTATATACCTCATGACAAATAACACAGAAATATTGTTTCCCAGTTTTCATAAATGTGCATTTGCTCATGAAAAATCTCTGTTTGCTTTAAGACATCTTTATTTCCCTTCTTTTTTCAACTTAACTTTATTTTTCATAACAAATTTTATGTTCACAGCAGACTTGAGTGGAAAGTACCTAGAGAGTTCTCATATACCTCCTGTCCCCCAACAAACACAGCCTCCCCGACTGTTGACATCCTGCACCACAGTGGCACAAACTACATTATCACTCAAAGTTGATAGTTTACATAAGGGTTCACTCTTGGCGTTGTACATTCTATGCCTTTTGACAAATGTACAATGACATGAATCCATCATTCTGTTCCAGTGTCACACAGAATAGTTTCATTGTCCTAGAAATCATCTCTGCCCATTCATCTCTCCTCCCCACTAACCCCTAGCAACCAGTGATTTTTTAATTTTTTAATTTTTTTACTTTTACTTTTAATTTTTATTTCTTTATTTTTTACTCTATCCATTGTTTTGCCTTTTACACAATGTCATGTGGTTGGAATCATACAACATTTAGCCTTTTCAGACTTCACCTTCATTCTTAAAGGGTGTTTTCAGGATTAAGAATGTTAGGTTGGCAGTTATTTTCTTTCAGCATATATCTTGTTGTCTTTTACTCTTTCAATTGAGAAGTCACTTGCTGGTCTTACTGTTGTTCCTTTGAAGGTAATCTGTCCTTTCCCCTGGATGCTTTTATGATTTTCTCATTGTCTTTGATTTTTTATCATTTTACATGATGTTTCTAGATGTGGATTTCTTTTTATTTCTCCTACTTAGAATTCATGGGTCTTCTTGAATCTGTAGGTTAATGTCTGTAGTTAGTTCTAGAAAGTTTTCAGTTATTTTTTCCTTGTTACCTCTGCCATATTCTCCTCTCCTCTCTTTTGGGTACTCTAGTTAA